>NC_140940.1:132532858-133062858 GCF_014529385.1 Adiantum capillus-veneris | reverse complement strand
CAATTTAAGTATTATTAAAACCCAAAGATGACAACGATCAAGCAGGGCTTCCATAATTCCTTCATACGAAGCACGGCTTCTCCCAATGCCTGGCAATGGCCAGGGCATGGTTGTGCTTGAGAATCTCATGGAGATCAGCACGGTATGTTGTCAGACTTGATGAAGGATGTAAAGGAGCTTGGTATAACCAGCCATTTCTTCCAGTTTGAGACGCCTACAGGAGTCTCTCTATTTTGTGTTTTCGATTTGCATTTTTGCTAGGATATGGTTCCTAGGAAAATTTTCTCCAAGCTTCAAGCGATCAAGTCAGATCCAATGGGATTTTGAGGGTAAATGCCAGCAGTATTGGGCACTTACTGTAGATGTTTTAAGCTTTTAATCCGTCATCATACTCGACGAGGTCGACAATCGCTGGGGTTAATTTCCTTTTAAATCTGTTTAATATGGCAATGCCATAAGATGTACCACGACACATCCATTTTAACTAGGTAGCAAGGATCCGTACAAGGATTCCCAAGAACCAATATCTCTTTAATATGTCCTCTTCGTGCTAACAAGAGGAGGGGGAAAGCAAGGCATCCAGGAGCACGTATCCATGCATTGGGTGCATAATCAATTCAAAGTCATTATAGCTTGCCAGAGTGCAGGCAAAATAAGTACGTGAAGTACATTGAAAGAACAATCATGTCACAGGATGCTACAATTTTTGATGCCAAGGGCGGTGGTTACAGAAAAGTACCTTAAAGTTAAGTTTTGACCTTGAAATTATTCCATCTTGCAGGATTTTCTACAATGCCAGCTTGCAAAGCAAATCTTGCTTTGGTTAAGCAGAGTTTGGCGCTTGAGATAAAATATCATAGCTCATTCTCATGATTCTTAATAAGTTCCAGGGTCCGGCAAGGCCAATTCTCTATGACAGTTGGACAACGTGGATTCTCTTTTGCTTTGAAATTTTTGTGTCAAACAGAGTACTTATTAGCTATGAGCACTCAGGTTGCATTCTATCTCACCTTTCAATGAGTATGTGAAGCAAGGCTTCACTTCATTGCATGTTAGCTTCCAAAGTTTGGAATATGCTATTAGCATACGGACTTGAGAAACTTGACAACATGACTTGAGAAGGTCGGTATGAACCAAGCCTCGAGGGCATACAAGGTACATCCAAAGACTCTAAATTTCTCAGCATACATGGCTAGGAGCCACATTCAAGCGAAGGCAATTGCTCTCAAAGGGGCAACAAGGTTAGACAATTTGAAGTTCTACTTGTATTTCTGTCTTTCAATTTTCATTTGAATACGAATTTTTGTTGTGTGAAGCAAGGTGCTTTGACAAACTTACTGCGAAGCAACGCTTCTATTCCGTGCCACAATACAATACATTGACTTAGGCTCAAGGATAATGGCACACAAGTTTGACAATAAGAGGATATAAGCTCACAATTATGGTTTGCAATGACCAACTGTGATGTATCCATGCCAGTACACATCGTGCATTGCCATAAGAATGCTCTACTCTCTCTCTCTCTCTCTCTCTCTCTCTCTCTCTCTCTCTCTCTCTCTCTCTCTCTCTCTCTCTCTCTCTCTCTCTCTCTCCAATTCTTCAGTTCAAGACTTGTCCGCTAGATTTTCAATGTCCCTTTGGATTGTTCCTATGCTGTTAAAAATTATGTTCTCTCTCTCTCTCTCTCTCTCTCTCTCTCTCTCTCTCTCTCTCTCTCTCTCACACACACACACACACACACACACACACACACACACACACACACACACACACACACACACACACACACACACCTTGAGATCAGGGCTTGTTAGGTAAATCTTTGATCTCTCTCTCTCTCTCTCTCTCTCTCTCTAATTGAATGCACACACATCTTCAAAAACAGGACCCTAACCTAAGCTGCAAATTGCTTGCATAAGTGACAATAAACTGTGATTAATGTCTATTGAAATGATTTGCTAGGTAGGCAAGGCCATCTTGGTGGATAGTAGCCAATGGCACACGCTGAGAATACCAGGGAAGAAGCGCACTCTCGCCCTCCTCTCTCTCTTTCTCTCTCTAGTATCACAGCTTGAGTTCATGATTTATTGACCGCACCAAATTTTCACCACACGGAAGAATGTCGGAAGCAATCATCTAACCTCACTTCACAAAAAATACCATTCAGCGATGTACACCATGCACACTTAATTAAGAACATGAGGCCATTGCAAAAACAGGGCCTCACCTTTCATTATCAAGGGCTTCAATAAGGAGGACATATGCCTATTGTGATAGTTGTGTAGCGACTTAACCATCCAAACAAATGCAACATAAATCACGTATACCAAAATATAGCATATAGCCTCCCATAGGTACACTTTCTCATTCATAAAAACCACAGTCATGACCCCCACAAACATGAGCAAGAAAAAGACACCTTGGATAAAACAAATGAAATCCACTCTCACAAACCCCTCAATAGTTGCTTGTGCTTCTTGAGCAGTTAAAAGGGTGGAGCTTTCTTGTTTGTAAGGAACATCCTCCAACACGGGTCCCCATTTTGAGGATGTCTATCCACAATGCTGTCATTTACAACACGTGGAGCACACACATTCCTTGTTAAGAATTATGGGTTTCTTTCTCCTGAGGATGCTACCTTGCAAGTTAGAAGGGCCATAGTGCCAAAAACAACTATGGTAATGAACAACGCACCACTAGGGATGCTGCCAAACCAGTGCTTCCAATGCAATATGAGGAAGCAACAACAACGACAATAGAAAAAATATATGGAGCCCCATTTTTTTATTGCAAATAGGGTTACCCCTATCCGGTCCCTACCACATCAAAAAATAGATGTAAAACATCTACAGGTTCTCCAAATATGTGCAACTGAAGTAATTGGAGGCAGTAGCTCCCAAAAGATAAAACAACACTCCTAGCCACAGAAGAAGCCCAAATGCATGCAATTTTAGGACACTGTGAATCCTTGCATGCTCAATTAAGGTCTTTTTGTATTCACCATTGTAGGGAAAGAAATGATTTTGACTTTTTGCTTCAATTGTTGCATCACCACCATAACCTATAGATAGATATCTCTCCGCACATCGCCCCCACAGTGATCTAATGCATAGGGAAGTGCCATTGCTAATGATGGGAGGGCACAAGAGTGCATGGAGAAGAATGTGCCTCCCAGTTTTGAACAGGTGAATGGGATCCTACATCTCTCTCTCTCTCTCTCTCTCTCTCTCTCTCTCTCTCTCTCTCTCTCTCTCTCTCTCTCTCTCTCTCTCTCTCTCTCTCTCTCTCTCTCTCTCTCTCTCTCTCCTTCCTTCTCTCTCTCTCTCATACGCATGCACACACACACACATACACATACTCAATCGCTTGAGCCATGCCTTGAGCTACTCCCACCTAAGCCATTAGCTCTTTACCTTGTCACACTACCAGTCCCAAGACTCACTGGCTCGAGCAAACCCATGTACACGTTCTTTCTTGAGCAACCATCTACTATCATTAAAGCGCTCCCCACCAACAGATAATGCTTGTTCCTTGCTCGCCTCCGCTTCACAATCGAGTTACTATTGATGAACGTCATGGCGCCATCGCTTGGCCTGCCGTACCTATTTGTGATCACCACCAACTATTCTAGTCTTGGTCCTGGTGACTCACCTCTCTCTCTCTCTCTCTCTCTCTCTCTCTCTCTCTCTCTCTCTCTCTCTCTCTCTCTCTCTCTCTCTCTCTCTCTCTCTCTTTGTGTGTGTGTGTGTGAGACACACACACACACACAGAGTGCGCACACGTGTGCATACACAGACACATGCAAGCTATCATGTCCACAATTTTGGCTCCCTCTTTGCGAGAGGGGCTACGCAGCGGGTATGTCAAGATCCGAGATCTCGCTCAATCTCCTCCGGTGCTCACCGTAAAAGCTCCGATCCGACATCGTCGAGCCGTTCCACTGTCGTGGAGCTCAAGACAAGCTCCGTTGTTTGCATCTCACCAGGAAGTTGTTGCCCGCTGTTTCGCTGCCATAGATCTGATACCATTTGAAGAGTGCGTGTTCGCGGATAGGTGCGTGCACTGTGCGGTGTGCATGCAGGAAGGGGAGAAGGAGAGAGTAGACCGTGTGGGTGGAGAAAGACTCAACTAATGAGCTTCCGTCTTGAAGAGAGACATGCTCTGAGAATAGGAACATTCCCACAACCAAACTCCAAACAAAGACCCTTTGTCCTACACAAAAGCTCCAGAGGACTAGCAATGAAAGAAGGGCTATACTGCATGTATCCTCGTCATGCAAGCCCATAATCCATAGTTGTCTAAGCTAGCTCTAGTAAGTAGTGTTGCATGATGGTATCTATAGGAGTCATGACCATTGCACGAAAAAATGGCATGCTCTCATCAAGGTAAAAAGTGGAGGTTGTGCACCACGCCTATGAATGAAGAATAGCATTGAACTATCACACTACAAAGAAACATGAAAACAACTTAGAATGGCATAGTTTAATCATTCCATACACAAGGTACTAAAAACAAAATCAACCTCCTGATGATCTCCACCAACATCCACAAATCCGTAAGGTGAATGATGGATAAAAATAACTCCTTGATGATGAACAACCATGCTAGATGCTCTACTCATCTTCTCAACCACTTAAGAGTATCACCTACCATATAGAAATCAGATTATAAACAAAAGTAAACAAAACAAAAAAAAATTTAGCTTAGTACAAAAGATATTTATACCTTCAGTAGATCCCAAAACAACAAGATATCTAGAATCTGCCAATGTATTGTGTGTCAAAAGGATGGGAGATCTCACGTGCTCCTCAGTGCAACATGGAGGCTGTGAGGTGTAGAATGCAGGACACCTCCAAAATGCAAGTCAACAAAAACAAAATCGGTAGCCACAAAACGAGCTTACCATCAATCTTGTATCCACCAACATCCATAGACCAAACTCTGACCATGTACTCGTGTAGAGGCATCCATATTGGTGACTACACACTCAAACAAAACTCATGTGCAATGGTAATGTAGTCTCTTGATATAGCTAAACATCTATGATCTCTGGGTGCCTGCAAAACAGACCGCTATCTAAGGGAAACAAATCGCATTGAACGATACAAGCTCTGTGTGCCAACAACGTCTGTAAATGATAAACACGAATGAAATTACTAAACCATGGGTTCATTTTCACACTGTAGTCTATTTAAAAGACAGTAGTGAGATTCGTAAACATTTGTGAGTTAATTCAATAATTTTAAAAGTAATACCCAACAAACTTTCAATTACATTTGCCTCATTTATCCAATTATAATCAATACTTTTGTCCATTTCAATAAAAAATTCAAGCTTGAAAACTTAATTCTTGCCAAACTTAACACATGGACATGCAATCTCTCTATGTTGGTCAAAATCATGTAAACCTTGTGGATCAAATATGCAAGCCTTACTAGGCATTGCTCTAAATTGTCCCACATCGACATAGGATAGTGTAGGGCAGTGTCCCAAAAAGGTAATTATATGAACATGATACTAAAGACAAAAATTGGATAACAATAATATCAATGGACTCTTTGCAGAAGCAAAGAAAAAATATTAATTACCATTAGACATTTTTTCATCATTCTCATGCTTCAGCTTCGAGACATTGTTCTAAATTGTCCCGAGTCAATGTGGGATAGTTTTGAGTAGTGTCCTAAAAGGTTCATTTTATAAAAATGATGCTAATGATATTTATAGTTTAGCAGTTTCAAGAAAGATGAGATTAATTTTTTAAGGAAATTCCCTTCATATTTTAGTACATTCCCCAACTTAAATCCATTTTTGGACAACACGTTATGAAAAAGGGTTTCGATTTATCGTGAACTAGAAGAAGCCAATTAACAACTACTAAAAAAAGTCATTCAAACAGAGGATTATATTACTATGAGGATAAAATCATATATAGCACTAGTACCATATATTTCTTTGACCCTTCGCATCTACCCATAGATATATCCCACAAGGTCAAATCATAATAGAACTTAGTGGATTGTATGTAGAGAAGGAGCCATACATGCTTCCAAACCTACAATCTCATGCTCAAAGGGAGACATATTTGGTATCATAAGCACACTCGCAAGGTTTTTAGCAAATTATCTTTGGATTTTGCAAAATCCCATCTACATATCTGTTTCGGACAAATATTAATCACTAAGATTTAGCATCCTCATAACGAGACACCGATCATTTACATCACAATGAATTTGATGCAATTCATCTCAAGCACGAGAAAGAGTGAAATCCCATGGAAATAATCTCACGGGTTTACATTACTAATGACAACAACTACAATCACAACACTCAATGCGCTTAACAACCCATCGCCCCAAATCCCATGCAACACAACCCAAGCGTATTTATTTATTTGTGTACCCAAAAAGGCGGTCACTAATAACCATGGCAAGCAATGTTCGGAAAAAGTGTGCCTCAGAAAAATCAAAATAACTCGTTGAAGGGAGGGGGGAAAGGAGAAAATCTGCTTGGAAAATTCAAGAAAATAGAGTTAAATTGTTTAAAAAAAGCAAGTTATTTGAAAAATTTCCTTCTTGAATCTACCCTAAAGGAAATTTTATATGTTTGTGAAATTGATTTTTTTTGAACAATTACATTGGCAAGGCATGATGTTATACATTTGGGACACACTCTTTAACCATTTCACGTCGGCGCGAAATCCATTAGGAGTTATGGTCTTCCATATACTCTTCTCAATCCATTTAATTTCAAGCTCAATCCGGATAGGGTGAAAGGTCCCTAGGAAGTACCACCTTCAAAGCAAATAAAACTGCAAAAAATCCAATCGCACAGTGATTATGAAGTGCATCTGGATACTCCCCCAACACATTGAACCCTTTGGCAACCACCACAACAAGGCTATGTGATAATCCAAGCAGCATAGCAACCATTTCTGCAAACTTCACACTGCCCATGCTACCCTCCAGCTCTTTCTCTTTTCTATTAAATTTTCTTGATCTCAAATAGATAAAATTAATAGTAAAGCAGTAAATAGTGACGCAGTAGATATCAGGTGTATCTGTCCATAAAGAAAATAGGCCTGTCTAGCTGAATTTTGAAAGACTTGGAGTAGCTTCAAGGAATACAAACCTGCAGCATCCCAGCAGATCCTCCCTCCTTGTGAAGCAAACGAGCCATACTTCTCTAATGGCCTAGCCAATGGGACAACACAAAGCTACCACAATAAACGACTGAGATACATGAGAAGTTACCGACCAGACATCACAATGATTGACAATGTTATTTAGCACTCCCGCTGCTTCACCTTCGTCTAGGATTGTACGGCTAGTCACTAGTGTGTGTCTTGGACTAGCCACCCTTTGCATTGCATTAAGGCTGCATCTCTGTCCAACCGGCCACTTTGGGGGCCCCCACCCGTCTAACGTCTGGTGCCCCTATTTGTTTTTGTGTGGTGGTAGGTTGTTTTTCCCTACCTCCACCTCTTACCCTTATATATGTAGGGCACGTGGGAGGTTAGGGTGTGTGTCTGAGTTGTATACTACTGTAAGGTGCAGCGGTGTCACAAACTGGTGATGTGGCTACTATATACACATACACACCCCGCTCGTGTCATATTGACATAGCTGTTGTGGTCCTATTGTTGACGTGGATTGCTGTACGGACAGCTCCGAGAAATGTGGTGCCATTCGCGGACAGGCAACCACGTGGCAGGCTGTACGGACGACCAACATATAAAAAAACAATGGCAATTTTGATTTTGCTTTTGCTACGCAATGGGCAGCTTTAGCGTGGGATTTTCTACGCAAGGCTGGGATTTGCTTTATTTTACGCAATGAATAGGAGAGAGAAAGCTTTACTTTTTAAAAAAAATCTTTGCTTTATTTTGTGCCAAGTGTGGCTTGAGAGAGAAAAAGGAAAGCTCCTGCTTTATTTTAAAAATGACTTTTGAGTTTACCAGCTTTTAGGGCTCTGCTTTTGGCATCCCTTGTACCTTTAAATAAGCAGGCAGGGCCTCTCACAACTCAGAGCTTATGGACGCAGAGTCTGAGTGTGAGCGCCTGCCGGCACTCTTGTACTTTGAACTCAGATTAATACAAAAAGAAATACCGAATAGGGCGCCAATCTTTGGGGCCAATATCTCTAGGCACGGAACTCCGTCGGGCCAGTGTCAAATAAATTGTGAACTGTGAACTGTTTTGAAGTGGTTATTTGGTGTTGACGTGGTAGATTGTTGACTTGGAGTGTCCAAGTCTATTACAGTGGTATCAGAGCACGACCAATTTCTCTTCTACGGGAAAGCCGATCCTAAGTTTTTTTTCGTGGCACCTATTGCTTCAGGCAAAGATCAGTCGACTCCCCCTACATCCTGAAATGTGGGAAGGGATCACAAAGAAGATTCCGGCAAGGAGTATGGCCCGCCTTGGCCTACTCAGGCGGAGCGTCGAGAGATGGAGCGTCGTCAATTGATCGGCAATGCAACAAAGATGATGCTCAATTTTGCGAAGGACCCAAAATTTGCAAAATATATGAGCGAGACTTCTTTCTAGGAGGTGCATGCGTAGTGGCAAAAAACCACAACACCACCTCCAAAACCCGCTCTCAAGAAACCTTTTGCTCACAAGAAATACACACAGAAGGAATTAAAAGAGGTGGTTGATGCACGAATTGCTCAACTTTTTGACGCGCAGAACAAAGCTAAAAAGCACGGCAAAAAGCAGAAGAAAGGCACTGACTTCCCGGGTTATTTGGGTCGTCAGCCGACATTTGAAAAGGAAAAGAAACAGAAGAAGCGTGTTCGATTTGAAGAAGTATCCAGTTCTTCTTCTTCTTCTTCTTCTTCTGACAGTTCTTCTAGCTCATCTGACTTGACCGAAGAAGACCGAAAAGGTAAAAAGCGAAGCAAGAAGCACCGCTTCGGAAAGGG
This sequence comes from Adiantum capillus-veneris, assembly GCF_014529385.1. Taxonomy (NCBI): domain Eukaryota; kingdom Viridiplantae; phylum Streptophyta; class Polypodiopsida; order Polypodiales; family Pteridaceae; genus Adiantum; species Adiantum capillus-veneris. The sequence continues at coordinate 133,053,935 of NC_140940.1, read as the reverse complement.
CAAGAAAAAGGCAAAGAAGTCTAAATCTCGCCCCGTGAGTGACAGTTCTACAGAGGACTCGTCTACAGACAGTTCAGACTCTGACGACAGCAACTTTTATGCAAAGAAGAAATTTTTTTATAAAGCCAACCCGTATGACTTTCTGGAAGACAAAAGCAAGAAAGTCCGAGAGTTTGAAGAAGAAGGATAGTCAATTAAATTTGACAGGATATAGAGATGCTTCGAAGGCTTTGTCTTTTGTACAGCAGTTTGACATCGCTTTCGCGGGAGGACGTTACTCAGAGCACTCTAAGATCCGGAGAGCTGCCTCTTACTTTACGGGGAATGCTTGAACTTGGTAGTCCACGCTTCTATTAAGCAAGACTGCGCCAGTTAAATGGCTGAAATTCAAGAGGCTTTTAATTTCTTCTTGGTAGACTTGAGAGTATGAAAGTGATGTATGAACTGCTTGGAACCATCTTTGGATGACCAAGAAAGATACAGTGGACGCTTATTGCAAGAGATTCTGGATCTCTTTTCTACCCGCCTCTTCATTTAAGAAGATCTCGTTCAAGGAACGGATTGAGCGGTTTACCTTGGGTCTACCTATAGAGATCCGAGATCACTGCTTGGAACAGAAGTCAGCTTCTATTCAGGAGTTGATGAGTCATGCAAAATGGGGTTTTGCCATCCACTCTGGCAGTCTGACTTACCCCACCGATGACATCATGACACAAAGAGCTAAATAGACTTCGACAAATGAAAGTAGAAAGATAAAGAGCAACTCAGAAAAGAAAGATGCACGACCCAAGATTACTCCTCAGAAGCGGGCTCATTTCATCAGGGAAGGGAAGTGCTTTGGATGCGGGGAAACTGGACATATCTCCATGAAGTGCCCTAAAAAGGCATAGAAAGAACAAAACGACAAGGACGACGAAAGGCCTGAGAGTTCGAGAGCAGCCGAGGAACGTGGAGGAAAAGGCAAGATAAAAACAAGACTGCTTTCAAATTGCATGCGTACCGATCCCAACACGATGGACGAGAGTACAAAACTTTGCTAAGCTTGGGGCAAAGTGAAATACCAAGAAGCCCCGATCTTCTTTGATGGAGGAGACAAGGCCAACTTCATTTCACCGGAATTGGCAGCGTGGCTCGAGATCACTTCCGATCGGATGGGACCACTTGCGAAGGCTGTTCTAGCGGCACCCGGCAGGCACGTAGCCATTACACCTGTCATTGGCAAACTTTGGTTGCATTGTCAGGGGTATTTGGGTCATGAGGACTTTTAAATAATTCCTTTGGAAGGTTGTGATGTTCTCTTGGGAATTCCCTGGTATCCCAACCTCCCATTAAATAGCCCCTTGGGCCTCATTCCCTATCCACACTTGCAGTCGGCTCCTTGGGCCTGGTCCTTGATCACCAGGCATTGCCCTTGGCATGACATTCCATTTTCTTCCTCGAAAACAAGAGTGATGATGCACTAATGCTTTCCACAGGGGCATCCTATAGGGATGTAGCCGTTTGCTTGACCAGAACACGATTCGATAGGAGGTTCAATGAAACCAAGAGTAACATCTTGATTTTCCATATTGTTTTCCTTGCAACCGTCTTGGTCTAACCGTCGCATAGATAATATAGCATGTAAACTCCATGTAGAACTCACTAGTAGCTAAATGAGTAATCACAACTAAGATGTACCCAAAGAGTACCTCTTTTCACTTTCCTTGAAAGTAACTTGCTAACATAACTCATCGGCCAAGTTTAAGTCCTTGACTTGTTCTCAAATTTCATCAATAAACAACCCCACCATAGTTAGTGTTCACGGTTGAGAATCTGACTTATACATGAAAAGACTAAGCCTAGTCGCTAACATGCTTTAACTTATGGTAAGCAAACTCCAAGTAGAGCAATAAATGCTTATCAATTGGATTGCTTGGTGCTAATATATGCACTTTGCATATCTTTTAGCACAACATTACACTTTGTAATCTGCCTATCCCCTTGGATAACTGACAATACTGAGGTGTGTTTCCCCCACGGTTTATAGAATGTCATCCCAGATGACTAGTAAACGGGGATCACAATATCGTACAATATTGCTGAGGAATCAACAATGTCCTGAATAACCATCGTGGTTAACTTGAAAAATCCACAAGCACCCAAACCGAGCCATGACCTCTATTGGTGATTGGTAGACCCAAAAGTAATATCATAGAGATACTGCACATAGAGTGCAAAATGCTTCATAAGCAACAACTTGATGAATATGCATGCCATTCCAAATTAACCTTTGCTAAACACTAGGGCCCATAACACCTAGTGTGCATGCATTTAGCAAGAAATAGATTCGAACCTGTATATCCATAATCATCCTTGCCAATACTTATGGCGAATATGGTGCTCCTAGCACAAATTAAAAAGGAATGTAAATAGTTCTAAAAAGAAACTAAATACTTTCAACTGCAATCATTTGCCTACCGTACTGAAACGTTTGAACCATAATAGAAGGTGAAACAGTAGTCACTTCTAAGTACAAACAATAAACCCTTTTCATTAACAACTCATAGCCTTTCTATATGCATAAACAACCATCTGTAATGTTGTTTAGCTGCACTTGTACCTTAACAAGTCATTCTAAGTATCCGACAATTTTTGGCCATCGAAATTGCTCCTTATACGTTGTGCTAAAAATGGTCTAAAAAACAGATTTGACCAGCACCTGGGGACTTTGTCGTGAAACAGAATTGAAATAGTGGGTGCTAGTGTTAGTCCAAAGACTTATATTCTCCACATGTGGAATATGTCTCATGTAAGGATGTCTGAAAAAAAAAACATCCTTCAAGTACGAGATAAACTTGTCCGTGGAGGTAACTGCAAACACTCTACGATGGGAGTGAGAGGGACCCTCATTAGCCTTGCTCCACACCGGTAAACCGAACTCCTTGAGTCCCTAGACCATGTCGTATCCCTTGTGACAACATGTGCCAAATAACCCTACAAGAGGGTCTATAACTGCATAATGCAAAAACTTATTTTGGACACTACAACCCAAATTTCTTGGCTCTTACATGACGCTTTACATACAATGTGCTTTTTGTTGGACTATTATGAAAGACTCGTTTAACCAAATGAGTGTCAGCTTTCTCATACCAAGCACGAGGAGATTGCTTCAACCCATACAAAGCCTTCTTACATCTGCACACTTTGTCCTCTTGTCCTTTTATGACAAAACTGCGAGGTTGCGTTACATAAACTTCGTCAAATATGTCACCATTCAAGAAAGCAGTAACAATGTCTGATTGATGTACATCCAAACCAAAATGAGCTGCCAATGCACATAGAAAACGCACAGTAGTCATATGACAAGTGGGAGCAAAAGTCTCTTCATAAGCTATGCCTTTTTGTTGTGCATAACCCTTTGCAACAAGTCGGGCCTTATGGCAATCGATCTCACCATCCAGCTTGCGTTTCAACTTGTAAACCCACTTCGTACCAATGGCCTTTTTTCCAGGAGGCAAATCGCATAAATTCCATGTGTCATTCTCAAAGTACATCATATTCTGATTGCATGGCAGCCATCCAATTTTTTGAATTCTATGCTTCATCAAAAGAGAGAGGCTCCTCAACATCATGTAAGCTAGACACAGCCAAAGCATAACAATCTGATGCATAAGATGCATGGCGAGAGCATGAACGAGTACGACTAGACAAAGGTGCATCCAATTTACTGTCACGCAAAGTGTGCACCAGCCATTTTGGCATACCTCTAGCTTGCTCATTTTCAGCCCTTTCCTCATCAAGTACATCATGTACATCTGCATCAGTAATAGGCTAATCTAAAACATTTTTAGAAACCCCCATAGGCTGTACATTTGCCTCATTGGAACTTACATTCGTATTTCCTCCACTGAAAAGAGGCAACAAAGTGTCATAAATGTCCTGTGAGATTACATTACTGTCCCTAGTACATGACAGCAAGGGCTGAACAGAATCTTCCACAAACACTATATCCTGAGAAACCAGAATACGTTTTTTTTGCGGATGATACAACTTGTAACCTTTGCTTTCAGCACTATAACCAACAAAAATACATTTGACAGCCTTATCATCCAATTTTTTGCGCTGCAATTGTGGCACCAAAGCATATGCCAAACAGCCAAAAACACGCATGTGCTCAATAGAAGGCTTTCTATCATGCCATGCTTCATATGGAGTAATAGACTGCAAAGCTTTCGTAGGACACCTGTTAAGTACGTAAGTGGCACACATAATGGCCTCAATCCTAAAAGAATGCAGCAAAGCTTAAATTTTGACCATACATCGTGCCATTTTTGTCAATGACCTGTTTTTTCTCTCAGCAACACCATTTTGTTGAGGTGTATAAGGCACTGTACATTGGTGTTTTATCCCACGACTAGCCAAAAATGCATTAAATTCATGAGACATATACTCCCCCCCTCGATCGGAACGGAGGGTGCCCATAGTACATTTCGAGACATTTCAGCCATAGCCAGAAATTGTTTGAAGCACATAAAAACTTCGGACTTCGCTTTAAGCGGAAATACCCATGCATGCCTGGAGTAATCATCAATGAAAGTCACGAAGTACAGGTAATTGCCCAAGGATGGAGTTTGCATGGGCCCACAAACATCACTATGCACAAGCTGCAACCTGCATGTGGCCCGAACTGAACCATCCTTTGGAAATTTAGAACGCTGCATCTTACCCAAAATACAGCCTTCACAAACATGTTTGACATGTGCTTCAAGAGGCGGCAAAGAAGCAACCATATCAGATTTTTGTAAACGTAGCAAACTGGCAAAATTCAGATGACCAAAACGTGCATGCCAAAGTTTTGCATCTGAAATAGCCCTTGAATCTGCAACAACATTTGCAAAATTTTGTCCACACTTGTCATACAAAGTGAGCTTATACAGCCCACGGCACAAAAGCCCAACAATTTCATCACCAAAAGTGAGATCATGAATTGTACATCTGTCATCCACAAATTTGACTACAAGTCCAAGTCTAGCAAGTGCGGATACAGACAAGAGATTCTTCTTGATCCCAGGTACATAAAGTGCATCAACAAGTGTGAAGGAACTGCCATTAGCAGCAGTGAGCACAATCTTTCCAACTCCCTGAACTGGATAAGAGGCATTGTTGGCACAAGTGACTGAATTCCCATGAGGGACAGACTCGAGAGAGGTAAACAATTCACGATGTGAGGTAATGTGCTTTGTAGCACCACTGTCAAAATACCACACATGTGAATCTGCAGCAACAACTGACAAGCATGCATCATGGACAACTGTTAACCCTCAGGGCTCACGGACACCCTATCACCTACGAGACGGACGTTGTAACCTACGGTGGACATTGTATTATTTATTTGGTAGAGTCAGGTACCGCGCTTGTCGGTCCAATAGGAAAAGGGTAAGAGTGATCGCCGATGAGAGGCGCACTCTAACTGGGACATTCAAGGGATTAGTTGGCTAAGCATGGGCGCCCAAGTGTGAATGGGGTGAGCTCATAAAAAAGCCAACTAAACCTAAAATTCACTCATTCTCTCATTTGTGCAATAGAAGAGTGCTCTTGCTCCATCTCCATCTCCATCTTCTTCTTCTTCACCTCCTTGTGTGTGTGTGTGTATGTGTGTGTGTGTGTGTGTGTGTGTGTGTGTGTGTGTGTGTGTGTGTGTGTGTGTGTGTGTGTGTGTGTGTGTGAGAGAGAGAGAGAGAGAGAGAGTGCGATCGAGCATTGCGGCGGTACGAGGGCGGTGAAGCGGTGAGGGCAAGCTTTTTGAAATGGGGCCTCTAAACCCAAACCAATGGGCCTACCCTCACAAAATGTTCGTAAAGAGGTACGCACACTACTTGGGGCACCACCTTCTTTTGGGAGTGGAGAAGGAAACCAATCAAAAAATTAACACTTGCACTCACCCACCCAAGCAACACACTTTGAAAACCCCCTTACTCTATATACACTTTGGACACTTGAACACCATCAACGATTATGCAACCCAATGCCGTGCATCAAAAATGAAATATGCAATTTGTGGAATAGCATTCACCTTCTCCCCATAAGAATACCCATAATACATCCAAACTCTTCCTCTCTCAAGCACTCATCAAAAAAATCATGCGCGCAAGACTTGCCTCTCAAACACACAAGAGAATCACTTACATCAAACTAACACACTTTGCATAGAGAGCTCATCTCCATCTATGCAATGCCGTGACACAAACAAAATCACCATGAGAGGTAGCCACATGCATATGTAATGAAGCAAAAGAGAGTTGGAGTGAGAAATTTCTTTAGACCAATTGAATAAGTGTGGAGAAACAAACCAATGGTAAATTGAGAATAGAACACTTACTTGATTTCTCGCACACCTTTTAAGGGGAGGACAGACGCTAGCTAACCATCACGAATTGCGACACTTGAAAGTTTTTGAAGATGATTTCATGATCATTAACATAACCATGAGAGAGATCATGATGTATTTACAAGTTATTGAGGTGCTACAAATGATTTATTGGGTTGATGGAGTAAGAGATTGTAGAATGGAGAGAGTGGAGAATAGAGTTGCACTTCCTCCAAAGAGGAGGGTTAGGAGGGAGGATGTGAAAGAGGGAGAGTTGGGGTTTTCTCTACTATTGATCAAGAAACAACATGAAGTTGAAAATATAGGTGTGTGTGTCCTTGAGTCTCTCCAAGGGGGGCTATTTATAGTTGTGTAGGAGTGGGATTATGCTACACTTAATTAGAGTAAGTGATTAGACCTAATTAAGTGTCCTTTGACCACTCATTGAATATTGGACATAAAAGGGACTATTTATTCACCAAAAATATCATTTTAGACCGTGAAGGCTCCATAGGGGTGCATAATGTAGGTGGGCCCCACCATGAGGCCCTACGGGTGGCTCCTGCGGGGTATCTCAACTTGTCTGTCTTGGCATTTAGAAAGCATCTTTAGGTTGGTCCCATCACATGCAAATGACCTTGAACACTCAGTGCTCTTCTAGAAGATGAGTAGGGGAAAAATAAGATCTCACTCTCTTGATTTACTTGATTTACGGTTCCCTTTTGCTGCGAATCTGACAGATTTACACTATTTTGACCATAACTTTTTACCTGTAGCTCGGAATAACATGCTTCAAAAGGCAAAATTGACCTTCTCAACATGTTTGATATGAATTTGGACTATTCTTCATGCCCATGCACCAAGGAATTCGGTTTGGAAGGTCCACACTAGGCTAGGGAACCTTTTGCTTCAAAGTCTTCTTGTATGGGCCCTTTGCTTGTATGCATCTAAGGGGAATCATGCTTTTTTCAAAAGGCTATGATGCTTAAACAAATAGAGGAGGACCCAATATTATTTGCTTGTGAAAAGAATATACAATTGGAGTCTTTTTTGAAAGGAGAGAAACTATATGTATATTCTTAAGAGATATTGGGCCACCTATGCAGGGGGCATAGAAGACTTGTAGAGAGGGACCATAATCTTTGGTAAAGACGAGTGGAGAGTTGATTTCCATGGGAATTTATCTATAAGGGGTGGAAGATGGATATATTATTTTTCTACTACTAATTCACAAGAGGTAAGAAAGTTTGGGGTATATAGTTGGTTATTGTATGCTTATTCTATTTACAAAGCAAAAAAGAAAAGGGTGGTAATATACATATATGACTAAGGTGACATTTTTGGGAAGAGTATAATGTATGTGTCGCCACAAAGGTTAAACGAAGAGGGGGAATTTACTCTAGATAACTTAATAGCATAGAAAAATATATACACATATGAGGAAGAGGACGCTGAGTAGGCTGACAAATGTTGCAAAAAGATGGTTACCATTTTATGCCACTCATATTAGCCCTCCCCCAAGATAGAGATATTCATATCTTTAGGAGGACGGTGTTGCTTCTTTTCTTCTCTTTTTCTCTCTTTTTTTTTTGTCATTTTTCCTTTTCCACTTTTTTTTTTTTTTTTCCAATAGGAGGAGTGTCATGCACTCTTTTACTCCATTAGACCTGCTTTTCATTACCTCAATCCCATAAATCGGAGATGGGAGGATTGCCTTGGGTATGTTCAGATTCCAAGTCTGGTTCTTCTTTGCACATCAAAGCTTTAAAAATAGGTGGAGCATTTTCCAAGCCGAAGGGAGCCATGCCAATTTGGAGCTTAGACGATGTAGGCAGATGACTGCCTATCAACGGATTGATACGTTGAAAGTAGGGCTTTAATCTCCATCCATTGACTCTGGTCTTGTGGAGTTTTCCTGATAAATCTGCTAATCTGTAACTACCATTCCCAAACTTTGTTTTTATCACGAAAGGTCCCTCCCATCTTTGCAAAAAATTTTTGTCAAGTCGAGTATCAAGTCGGTTATCATAGCGAAGAACCAACATACCTTCCTTCAATCCTTTCCCCTTGAGCTTCTTGTTGATTTTATCCCTTTGGCTTGTCGCTTTGGTGATGTAGTGATCAATGGACTCTTCTCTATCTAGCTCAAGTCGTTGGAGATCTAAGATCCTTTCATGTAGAACCTCCTTTGGTTTTTTTGCCACTCTTGCAAGAACGCGCAATCTTGAGAGCTCTACCTCAATGGGGAGAAGTGCTTCCTATCCATAAACTAGATGAAAAGGGGTGAATTGGGTAGATACCTTGAAAGATGTCCTATACGCCCAAAGAGTAGCCGTCAAATGGCGATCCCAATCATTAGGCTGGTCCACAACCTGTTTAGAAATGATCTTACATATCATTCCATTCACTTTTTCCACCAATCCATTGCATTGAGGATAGAAGGGTGTGGAATGCAGGTGTTTCACTTTTAACCTCCTCAAGAGATCATTCAGAAGGTCAGCCCTAAAACTCGGGCCTCGATCTGATAGGATTTCTAGGGGTGTTCCAAACCTACTACAAATATGGTCAGAAATAAACTTTGATACCTCTTCAGCTGTGATTCGGGTTGTGCTTGTAGCTTCCGCCCATCGTGTCATGTAGTCAACACCCATGATGATGAAAACCTTCCCTGTAAAAGTACGAGGTAGGGGACCTATTGCATCCACACCCCACTTTTCAAAAGGGCCATAAGATATTATTGGGACTCGAGGCTCATATGTTAGTCGTCTATCCCCAGCAATTTGGCATGGCTTACATGCTTTACACCAATATTGGACATCACGATGTAAGCTCGGCCAAATAAACCCTGCTTGTAAAATCTTCCTACTTGTAATATCTTGAGAAAAGTGACCACCACAGACATCATCATGACATGAAAGAAGAATTTTCTCTATCTCTTGCACACCTGGTACTCTCCTCAAGACCAAATCTTTCCCTTTGTGATATAAATCATCCCCGATCAACTGGTAAGGTGTGGCCTTCTTAACTAGTCTATGTCTTTGCACCTTGTCTGAGTGTTTGGGACACTCACCTGCTTGTAGAAAGAAGATAATGTCTTTTAGCTCCTCTTGACCTTGATATTTGGGTTCATATAGTTTCACACCTCCTACCGCCATTTGAAGCTTTTTATTTGCGAGTAAGTCTGCTTCCTTGTTATGAGTTCTCACAATGTGTTGTACCTGTGTTGCTTTAAAACCCTTCATCAAAGCTCTTACACTACTAAGCCACTCAAACAATGTACGATTCTTGCACCTCCAAGTCCCTTGGATTTGCCTGACCACTAGCAAAGAATCACCTTTTATAATAAGTCTTTGTATGCCTAATTCTTTGCATTCTTCTAACCCAAGGGTTAGAGCAGCATACTCAGCCTCATTGTTAGAGTGAACATTGGGTAGAGTGATACCTTTTCTAACCATTACCTCCTTTTGTGGGTTTAAAATGAGGATCCCCCCTGCTGCTTTGTCTTGTTGGCGTTGATAGGCTCCGTCAAAGCATAAAGTATGGGCATTATCAATCTCCTTCACTTTGAACTGTTTTGAGCCTTTCTCTCTTTGTAGTCGCGATCCTTCCCTTTCTCTCACTTTGTAGGTGAGAATGTCTGCAAGTCTTGCTCTTGTGCTATCTTCTACAAGGAAAGTGTATTCAAATTCTTGGAGTTCAAGCACCCACTTTGCTATTCTAGATGAGAGGCTCATGTGTTGTACTACATATGGTAGATTGTGCTCTAAGGTGAGAAAAACAAATGGCACAGGGAGAAGATACGATCGAAACTTCCTTACCGCAAACAAGATTGCAAAGACCACTTTCTCCATTTCAGTGTATCCCTTCTCGGCTGGAGTCATCACCTTGCTTGCAAAATAGATTGGCCTCATGTATGATGTTTTAGGATCTTTTTGCATCAAAACAACACCAATTGCTTCGAAACCTACACTTGGAGTGACATAGTAAGTCTCCTTTGGATCTGGTGGCATTAGGATTGGGAGAGAGCTAAGAATGCCCTTCACTTCCTCAAAACATTTTGCATGTTCCCTCCCCCATTCAAATGTAGATTGGCTTGCCAACCTATGCAAAGGGGCGATGGCTTCTGCTAGGAGATGGATGAAGCGAGACATGTACCTCACTTTGTGGTTGAAGGTCATTAGCTCCTTTGTTGTTGTTGGTGGAGATAATGACAAAAGGGCCTCTACTTTAGAGGGATCCACTTGAATTCCTTGTGAAGAAACCACATGGCCTAGCAAAACCACCTGAGATTCACCGATATGACACTTCTCTGGGTTGAGTTGTCCCCCAAATTGATGGAGCCTCTTAAGCCCCTCTTCAACCTTTTGGCAATGAAGTGATCTACAACTATAAATACAGAAATCATCCATAAAGACTCTTATAGATTTTCCAAAGAATGGCTGAAATACAAATATTGTGAATCTCATGAAGGTGCTAGGAGCATTGGTGAGCCCAAAAGGCATTACTCTGAATGCAAAACATCCCCAAGGTGTGATGAAGGTGGTTTTTCGTTGGTCCTCTTCTGCTATTCTAATTTGAAAATATCCTGAATACCCATCACACACAGTGTAGCATTCGTGACCTGCTACTTCATTCAAAATTTCATCTTGGAAAGGGAGAGGGAAGTGGTCCCTCTTTGTCGCAGCATTGAGGGGTTTGTAATCCACGGACACCCTCCACTTACCATTCTTCTTGGGAGTGACTACAATAGGTGATACCCATTCGGAGTTGGATACTGGATAGATGAAGCCAGCCTTCAAGAGTCGATTTACTTCCTGTAGGAGAGCCTTTTGTTGCACAGATCCTAGTCGCCTTAACTTTTGAGCCACGGGTTTGGTCCCTGGTTTCAATTCAATTCGATGCTCTATTACATCTACACCTCTTATTTGTGAGTAGTCAGTGATAAACAAATTGGGATACCTCCTTAACATATTGATGTAGGACCTCTTCTCCTCACAAGTAAGATCTTTTGCAAGAATCTTCTCAAATCCTTCTTCAAGGTGGTGGCATCTTTCATCCCCTTGTGTGTGATTGTCTGTTGGCTTTTCTTCTACTGGAACATCTTGAGTGTTGGCGTTCAATACAATTCCCATTACCTCCAAAGAAGACTCCTCTTCACTGGTTGATGCATTGGTTGATGCTTCCTCATCACTTGAGTAGGGACTCTCCTCCTCGATCTCTTCATCTGCCGTGGTTTCATAGTTGATATCTAGTTGCTTTCCTTCTCGCCAATCATACACCACCGGTTGACCCTTCTTAAGAATCAAATGACCACTTCCCCATTTTTGATTGCATTCACAGCAATGAGCCAAGGCCTCCCTAGGATGATGGGATAGCCCTCCCCCTTAGTTGGCATGACATACATATCCACTCGTGCATCTATGTTACATACAGAGACTTTTACATTTTCAATGATCCCCAAACACTTCACACTTGAGTTGTTGGCTAACCTAGCTTGACAATTAGAGGACTTTGTAATTTCAAGCCCTAACTTGTTCATTGATTTTTCCGTGATCACACACATTTGAGCTCCACCATCAACATATACATTAGACACCTTTTTACCCCTTATGTAAGCATCCACAATGGGTTCCACATCTTTTTGTAGCTTTGAGGCCACAACCTTAATGGAAAGATTTGCTTTCTTTTTTGGAATTCTTGTACTTACCAACTTTGGCCATTGCCTTCTTACTTTGGTTGATAGGTGTAGAAGTTGAGGCCATGAAATGTTTGGCTTTTGGGTTTGTAAATCCTCCAAGATGTTGTAGGGCTCTAGCTCCTTTCCCAATGGGAAGTCATTGATACCAATTTCCCTTCGCCTTGATCTTTTCTTCCTGCTACTTTCAGCTTCTTCCATCTTTGACTTCTTCTTCTTGTCCCTTCTGGCTGAATTTGTTCCTTCACTTCTCATGTCTTCATCCTTATCATGTGCTCTTGTGCGTTTTTCTGCCGGCATAACATCAAAGTTTAGAGTATTCTCATCTATTACCTCTTCTAGCTTGATGATGTTGACTCCTCTTTCTTCCTCCTCATGTGGGACGGGAGGTATATTTGCTGGTGGTGCTGGTCGTCGAAGGATTTGTGGGCCTTGAGCTTGTTCTTGTTGCACAGTGAGAGGAGGCGGTCTAGGGGGATATATGTCTCCCGGAAGTCGCCTTGGATGTGGACAATTGTACATGCTGAGGCGGTCCGGGGCGGGCAACAAGAAGAGCAACCTCTAGACACCCTTCAAGGCTCCCGTGCTGCTCAATGGGGCTGGGGCACAACACAACACAAACCAAAACAACAAACCCCCAGCCAAATCCCAACTACACAAGGGGCACCACCTAGTTTAAGAGCGAACTAGGACGCAAAAGAGGAGAATCGTTAGAGCAACCCACAAACAAGCAAGGAATTTACACTAACCCTAACACCAATGGAATACTCTCACACACTAAAACACGAGAGAGAGAGAGAGAGAGAGAGAGAGAGAGAGAGAGAGAGAGAGAGAGAGAGAGAGATGGTGCTCGGGCTGCTTTGAAATGTATCGTTAATGATCAAGCAAACATAAATATATATATGTAAGAAAGAGAGAAAAAAGGGGGAGAGGGTGCTTGTTGCATTAATACCTTCTTACAAATCTGTCATGAAAAATCCAAGTGAGATTAGTATTTGTTCAACATAGCTTGCGTAAATTTCACCACAACGCATCACAAGAAAAACCACCCCAATCACTGTCTTAAGGCCAGGGGAGTCCTCTCCACCCTGTCGCCCTCTTACAGTATGTGGGATTTATGGCTAGATTGATGACAACACCCGAGACAAGCTATCAAGAACTTAACAAAAAACACCAAGACACTTACGCATCATTGTTGTCCATTACTTCACGTTGGAAGGGAGACAAAGTATCCAAGCTTAGTCCAAATCCACCCTCCTTGATTCAGCAAATGTTGGGCTTACACTAGTAGGAGAAATGATAGATTTTCTACTCTCAATTGAATGAACACTCTCTCTCTTACAAATGGCATAGAGTTCCCTTGCTAATCCCCTATTACAACACATGCACATGCATAAGACAATGAGCTTCCACTCAAGAGATCCTTCTAGAGAGGTTGAGCTTGGCTTCTCAAGCTATAGCATAGTGCTCTTGCTTATGGCTCTCCCTTTTTTGTGCTAGCTACACCCTCCTTTTATAGCAATTTTGAAGGCTAGGGTTACTCCTCTAACCATGGTTGGGTTAGATTTTCCGCAATTTATCTAATTTCTTTTGCTTGGAATTATCAAGAAGTTGGTGGGGAAAGAGAGAGGAGAGAAATGGAGGTGATAGGACTTTTCATAGTGGGTTAGTGTTAGTAGAGTTAGTATTAATTTACAAATGGAATTGGATATTTACAATGGGAGTATCCATGTAGGATACAAATAAGGAAGAAAAACTCTTAAGAGGTAAGAAAAGGTGGATTTCTTACAAGGTTGATGCTCCAAGTGTCTTGAGTAGGGCCAATTTTTGACGCTTGTTGACAGTCCACTAGCTTTGACGGTACATTTTTTCTCCACTCTTGACCTTCCTTGAGAGACAAGGTAATTGAAGCTGAGTAATCAACCACCATGATGCTGTCTTTTAAGAGAAGAGGCTGAATTTTGTGGTTTTTTTGATAGATATGGGTAATTTGGAGGAGGAAAAATGAGACTAGGTGGTCAATTTTGGAATGGAATTGTGTGTGGGAGGCATGAGTTCACCATGGTTTCTCTTATTCTTCAAGGTTGAGGAGAAGGTGAGTAGGGTGCAGAGAGGAGTGGTGAGAGAGGTGGGGATGATGAGTGGAGAAGTGTGTGTGAAAGAGGAAAATGATAAAGTGGAAGAGAGAGTGTGGCTGCATAGCATGGGAAAACTGGGGTCCACTAATAAAATCATAGCTCACAGCTCGTAGCTCAAAAAAATATGAAAAAATTTGAGGCAAAAGTTCAGCCCACGAGCTATAATTTTTGTTTGTATCACCTTTTCAAATTCGGAGAGCAAGTGAACTTTAAAAATTCAACAAAACCGATCGTTTTTTTCCACTGCACAAGGTCCTTGTGGGGTCCTTCTTTGGATGATTCTTTTGAATACCTCCAAGAGTGAGCCCTCCATGGTGCATGTATGCATGCCACCTACCCTTGACCTTATTTGGTAGGTCTATAATTGAAGATATTGTTGAGATTAAGATATAAGTGAATAGTACAACTAAGAAAGTCAAATATTGAGGGGTCTAAAAAATATGTACATGTCAAATATAAATAATATAAGTGGAAAAAATATAAAGGGGTCAAAAGAAATCTCTCTCATTATGAGGCTACCATAAAAAGATAAATATTTTTGGTTTTCTAATTTTTTAGAAAAAAATAAAATAGATGTAGGAAGGGAAAAATCACAATAGTGAAAAAAATATACACATAAATAAAACTAGTTTTTTTGGATTTTTGTTGGGGTGGAGTTACACCAAATATAAGAGAAGCTTACATGAAAATATTTCTATATGGAATAAAGAGTATGAAAAATGGTAAGAAAAATTGTGGTAATGGTGAGGCAATGTACAGAGCATAAATAACACACACCTAGGTAGAAATATTTAAATAAATACCAAAATAATTATGAAAAAATCTTTTATTTAGGCCCTATATACAAAGAAATATTTACTTATGCATGGGCCATAATATACTTATATTTTTTATTTTTTTTTATTTTTTTGGCTCAACTAGCCCAATGACTAGCTAATTGAGGGTTTTTTAAGAAGATATGGGAAAAGTCCCGTGACTCACGCACGCCTATGTACAGTGAAATGGTAGGGATAGCCAGAGTGTTTGGGTGATTTTGGTAGGGTGAGGTAACTCACTGTGGCAATTACAAAGAGCCGAAAAACGGCTATCATTAGCCCTCCCCCTGGATGATGGTATATTCATGTACCATCATAAAGCATCTTTTCCAAAGAGAGTGCTTCAGAGTCCTTGACGAGATCTTCATTGTTTGGCCCCTCAGAATTTTGGCTGGAGTTACACTCATGCTTCATGTAACAATACTTACATGAGACAGCGGCCTTTGGACAGATCTTTGGTAGATCCTTTGGTAGAAGGCGACTCAAAGAGGGCTTCAAGCGATACCCGTTTACCTTCCTAGAGTGCTCTTTACCATTCAAGTCCATAAGCTGATAGTAACTAGAATTGAAAGCCTTCTTGACTATGTATGGCCCCTGCCATCTTGTTTCAAATTTGGCATCAAAACGATTATCGAGTCGATTGTCATACCTTAGAACAAGATCTCCTTCATTGATGCCTTTGTCCTTCAGTTTCTTGTCAAGCTTCTCCTTTGTCTGTGTGGCTTTCCTCTTATAGCACTCGTATGCTGCTTCTCTTTTCCACTCAAGCTCAGCTAAGGTAAGAAGTCGATCCATCCATGCTTCTTGATCATCTTGTGCTGATTTTCCATGAAGTCGCATTGTTGGAATGTTTAGCTCAATTGGCTGTAAAGCCTCTTGACCATAGACCAAGTGAAATGGTGTGAACTCTGTGGCTTCCCTATATGTGGTTCGATACGCCCACAAGGCACCATCCAAGAAGTCATCCCACAACTTTGTCTTGTTTTTCACCATCTTTCTAATGATGCCTGCAATGACACCATTAGCTTTTTCTACCAATCCATTTGATTGGGGATAGTAGGGTGTACTGTGACGATGTAGAATGCGAAGTTCTTCACAGACTTCTGTGAGCAATCCCTTTCTAAACCCTGGACCATTATCAGAAACAATCTCCAAAGGTGTGCCAAATCTACAACAAATGTGAGTGTAGACGAATTTGCTCACTGTCCTCTCATTTACCTTTGCCACACTTTGTGCTTCCACCCACCTAGTCATATAGTCTACAGCCACTAGAATGTAGAGTTTACCATTTTTTGTCCTAGGCAGAGGACCCATAGCATCAATGCCCCACTTTTCAAAGGGTCCATTTGCAAGCACTATTTGCCTCGGGCCATGCACCAACCTTCTATTTCCATTTATCTGACAAGTGTGACAGCTTTTACACCAATGTTGAACATCCACATGCAAACTTGGCCAAACATACCTCGAAAGCAAAATCTTCTTCACAGTTAATTCTTGGGCAAAATGACCACCACATGCCTCTTCATGCAAACATTTTAGAATGGCTGGAATTTCCTCGATAGTTGGTACTCGTCTGCACACTTGATCCTTCCCTCTTTGATAGAGGGAGCCTTCTAGGAAGAGATACATGCTTGCCTTCTTCATGAGTCTCCTCTTCTGAGCTTTTGTGAAGTCTGGTGGAAACTCACCCTCCAAAATGTAGCCAATGATGGGAGCCAATGACTCCAATCCCTGGTACCTCGGTTGCTTCACAGCAGCCGCCACCATGATGACCTGCACTTCTTTCTTTACACATGCAACGGCTTGTTGTGCAAGTAAATCAGCATCTTCATTTTGTTTCCTAGGAATATGATATAATTGCACCTCCTCAAATTGATTAAATAGCCTACGGATGGTATGAACTTTGGCCCTTAGTCTTTCATTTTTGCATGCCCAAATGCCTAAAATCTGCTTCACAATGAGAAGTGCATCGCCTTTTACCATGAGACGTTGTATACCATGGCCAATGCATATTTTTAAACCATGAAGTAGTGTGTCATATTCTGCTTCATTGTTGCTAGCTGAACTTGGTAGATTGAACTTCTCTTTCATGACCACCTCTCCACTTGGGTTGAGCAACACTAGCCCTCCCCCTGCTTTTCCTGTGGCTCGACGAAAAGCTCCATCAAAGAACAAGGTAAAAGCATTAGGAATACTTTTTGGTGGTGGCAATGGTAGGGTCTTTACTTCAGGCACCTTAATCTCCTTTTCATGCACCCTATAAGTGAGAATCCCTGCCAATTGTGCACGCACACTATCTTCTACCTTGAAAGAGTATTGAAACTCTTGCAACTCCATAATCCACTTTGAGATCCTAGTACTAAGATTCATTTGAGATGACACCCAAGGGAACAAATTCTCTGCAGTGAGAATTACAAAAGGTTTTGGTAGCAGGTAGGATCTAAACTTTCTCACCGCAAACATGAGAGAAAGCATCATGAGTTCTGCTTCTGTGTAGTCTCTCTCCAAAGCATTCATGACCCTACTAGCAAAGTAGATGGGTCGCATCCTTGTACTTTGGGGATCTTGTTGTAGCAACACAGCACCAATTGTTTCCCTTCCAACACTAGAGCTAACAAAGAATGTGTACTCCCAACAAGGAGGCATGAGTGTTGGTAGCTCTGACAAAATGACTTTAATGTTACAAAAATACTCTTCAAGCTCATCAGACCATGCACATTCTACTTGTTGTGTCAACTTTTGCAAAGAATGGCGCAACTCCGAGGCTAAGTGAATGAAGCGTGACATATACTTCACCTTCTGAATGAAAGAGATGACCTCCTTAAGACTCTTCGGTGATGGGAGCTCAATAAGAGCCTTTGCCTTTGAAGGATCCACCTCAATGCCTTTATAGGAAACCTTGTGACCGAGCAAGATCACTTCATCCTCACCTATGTGGCACTTGTCGGGGTTGAGTTGACCTCCCATGTCGTAGAGCTTCTTTAAACCTTCTTCTACCCTTTATAGATGCAATGATTTTGAGCTATAAATGCAGAAATCATCAATGAACACCCTAATTGACTTTCCAAAGAATGCTTGAAACACCATGTTCATGAAACGTTGGAATGTTGCAGGAGCATTTGTCAGACCAAATGGCATGACTCTAAAAGCATAACAACCCCAAGGAGTGATAAAGGTTGTTTTCAATTGATCCTCCAATGCAATCCCTATTTGAAAGTAACCTGAGTAACCATCGCACACAATGTACTTCTCATGACCAGCTACCTCATTTAGTATCTCATCCTGGAATGGGAGGGGAAAGTGATCTCTTTTTGTTGCCTCATTGAGGGGGCGGTAATCCACACACACCCTCCACTTGCCATTTTTCTTAGGAGTGACAACAACAGGAGAGACCCACTCTGAATTCTCCACTGGATAAATGAAACCTGCTGCTAGAAGCTTTCTTACCTCCTTGAGTAGAGCCTGTTCCTTTATAACTCCTAGCCTTCGTAGCTTCTAAGCTTTAGGTGTGGCCTCTGGCTTCAAATCAATCTTGTGTTGAACAACATCTAATCCACGCACATCGGTGTAGTCTTTAGCAAAAAGCCTCGGAAATTTCCTTAGCACACATTTGAACTCCTCTCTTTCATCCTTTGTAAGTGTTGTAGACAACATACCTTCTAACATTCCTTCATCTTCCACCTTTTGGTTCTCTTGGGAACCTACCTCCTCCAAGCCTTGACAAGAGGTCTCTTGGTTGCTTGGCTTGAACTTTACCCCCATGACTTCGATGGAAGACTCCTCTTCAGTAATGCTGCCGCTACTTTCTTCTTCTGAAGTGCTATCGGTCCAACCTTCTTCCGTCTCACTTTGAGATGATTCTTCATGGAGCTCCTCTTGGCGTTGCTCCTTCATGTCAAAGACAACGTTCTTATGATTGTCGTTCCTACAAATTAATTTTCCACTCTCCCAATCCTGCAAAGCTCGTATTTTCATTAGCCATGGTCTTCCTAGGATAAATGGATAACCACTTCCCTTGGTCGACATAACATAAAAATCCACCGCTTTCTTAATGCCAAAGGCCTCTACAAAGACATTTTTACAAATGCCTACACACCTAGCCTTGCTATTGTTTGCCATCTTGACTTTGATTTCAGGTGTCTCATGGATGTGCATGCCTAGTCTTTGCATGAGTCCCTCTGTCATGATGCAAATTTGTGCACCCCCATCCACTAGACCTTTCCTAACCAATCTTTATTTGATGTAACAGTCTAGCACGGGTGTAATGTCCTCATTCATTTCAGCTTGTGCAATTTTTACAACAGGCACACTCTCTTTTACCTTTCTCCTAGTGCTAACTGCCCTTGTTAAATCCCTCCTTACTTGTGGACATAATGCAAGAAATTGAGGCCATGAAATATCAGGACCCTTACCTCTCATGTCTTCCAACAAGTTGTACGGAGCCATACCATGTCCAAGAGGGAAGTCTTGGAGGTTGATACGACGTCGAGTCAGATGGTTTCCTTGGTCTCCTTTGCCATTTTGCCTTGTCCATGTTCACTCTGTGATGTGACTCCTTCTTTCTCTTTACCTTTCCCTCGGCCACGCTTAATGCCATTGGCTTCCATGTCAACCTCATTCGAATTTGTCACCTCTACCACATGCACATTTGGATCTGGCAAAGGTGGAACTCCTTCTACCCCTTGTGGAGGTGGTCTTGGTCCATTTGGCCTTTGTAGAAGCCTTGGTTATTGACCAACTCCTTCTCCTGCATTCATCACTGGGTAATTCAAGTTAGGTCTCCGTGGCTCTCCACGGGGCCAAGGACAATTATACATCCCATGTCCAGACTCTCCGCAATTCCAACATTGCAAGACTCTCCTAGGTCGTGGATCTCGCTCTTCAGACTTCTTTGCTTGTCCCTTTGGACCTACAGCTTGTGCAAGGTGAATTGACAGGCTGCTTAAAGATTCGTTTAACTTCTCAATTACTTCCGCCGTTACCTCAGGAAGATCTATCGATGTTGATGCTTGTGACTTACCTTTGGGTCTAAGACCTTCTATTGGAACCTCTCCCCTTAAGCACTTGAGTTTCCTATATTTCTTAGCAGCCCTAGTTTCAGCTGCATCAAAGGTAGCAGGTGCACCCGCCTCAACTTTTACCTTAAGGTTAGGAAAGAGTCCGGCTATGAACCTCTCTTTCTTTAGAAATTCTGCACCATCACCAGGGTTAGCAACATTTCGTATCCATAGAGCCCAAAGACGTAGAAACTCTTGCTTGTACAAGTAGTAGTCATCTAAGTCTTTTTGCTTATGAGAAACAATGTCTTGCCATAGTTTTTGAGTGTTTTGGGGATCAAAGAAGTATCTCTTAAAACGATTCAAAACTTCTGTGTAATTCCCCTTAACTTCCTCAGGCAAAGAGTCAAACTAAGTACTAGCATCTTTCCTAAGGACCACCTCAAACATTTCTACACGTTATTGATCGGTTACTATACTCTTGATACGGCAAGACATCTTGAAATTTGCTAAAAATAATTCTGCATCCTCTCCAGGCTCTCCAAAGAAAAGAGGATATCCAGACATTTGGCGTTGGCTTTCCATTGAATTGATTTCAAAGTGACACCCGTTTTTGTTTTTCTTTCTTAAAAAGATTTACACAATAATGTTTTCTAGCTTGCAATCTATTCTACAACAAAATAAAGATATTCACATCAAACGACCTATGATAATCAATAAGAGGTAGGATGACAGGGTTTGGTGATGCGAGAATTTCTCCTACTCTTTGGGCACCAAACATGAACACCATATGTTGTTGAAAATGGATTTTCCTACTAATTGCAATGTTTATTCTAATGTGTGGAGTGAAATGGAAGGGGAAAACCTCTATTCCTGGGCCATTATCCATGGTCTATGCATGACCTAATGCTTAAAACAAAACAAAAATATAGACGTCCAAACTAAGGTCATACCTAATGAGAGGCAAAATAAAAGGATTTACTGAAGCGTTTATCTCGGCCAACCTAAGAGGACCTAAAATTCTACGAATGACACGTTGAAATTGCAACTTAGTACTAACAATTATGTGTACCTTTTGCCTTGCAATGCGAATGAAGGGATCATACAAATTTTCGTGATTCATGCAAACTGTTTGACTATGCTAAAGGTTGATTCTACACAAAAATACACAAGCCGTCCTCAGTGGGGGCACCAATTTGAGGCGGTCCGGGGCGGGCAACAAGAAGAGCAACCTCTAGACACCCTTCAAGGCTCCCGTGCTGCTCAATGGGGCTGGGGCACAACACAACACAAACCAAAACAACAAACCCCCAGCCAAATCCCAACTACACAAGGGGCACCACCTAGTTTAAGAGCGAACTAGGACGCAAAAGAGGAGAATCGTTAGAGCAACCCACAAACAAGCAAGGAATTTACACTAACCCTAACACCAATGGAATACTCTCACACACTAAAACACGAGAGAGAGAGAGAGAGAGAGAGAGAGAGAGAGAGAGAGAGAGAGAGAGAGAGAGAGAGAGAGAGAGAGAGATGGTGCTCGGGCTGCTTTGAAATGTATCGTTAATGATCAAGCAAACATAAATATATATATGTAAGAAAGAGAGAAAAAAGGGGGAGAGGGTGCTTGTTGCATTAATACCTTCTTACAAATCTGTCATGAAAAATCCAAGTGAGATTAGTATTTGTTCAACATAGCTTGCGTAAATTTCACCACAACACATCACAAGAAAAACCACCCCAATCATTGTCTTAAGGCCAGGGGAGTCCTCTCCACCCTGTCGCCCTCTTACAGTATGTGGGATTTATGGCTAGATTGATGACAACACCCGAGACAAGCTATCAAGAACTTAACAAAAAACACCAAGACACTTACGCATCATTGTTGTCCATTACTTCACGTTGGAAGGGAGACAAAGTATCCAAGCTTAGTCCAAATCCACCCTTCTTGATTCAGCAAATGTTGGGCTTACACTAGTAGGAGAAATGATAGATTTCCT
Source organism: Adiantum capillus-veneris (assembly GCF_014529385.1). Lineage (NCBI taxonomy): Eukaryota > Viridiplantae > Streptophyta > Polypodiopsida > Polypodiales > Pteridaceae > Adiantum > Adiantum capillus-veneris. The sequence goes on along the minus strand of NC_140940.1, from coordinate 133,031,947 downwards.
ACTCTCAATTGAATGAACACTCTCTCTTTTACAAATGGCATAGAGTTCCCTTGCTAATCCCCTATTACAACACATGCACATGCATAAGACAATGAGCTTCCACTCAAGAGCTCCTTCTAGAGAGGTTGAGCTTGGCTTCTCAAGCTATAGCATAGTGCTCTTGCTTATGGCTCTCCCTTTTTTGTGCTAGCTACACCCTCCTTTTATAGCAATTTTGAAGGCTAGGGTTACTCCTCTAACCATGGTTGGGTTAGATTTTCCGCAATTTATCTAATTTCTTTTGCTTGGAATTATCAAGAAGTTGGTGGGGAAAGAGAGAGGAGAGAAATGGAGGTGATAGGACTTTTCATAGTGGGTTAGTGTTAGTAGAGTTAGTATTAATTTACAAATGGAATTGGATATTTACAATGGGAGTATCCATGTAGGATACAAATAAGGAAGAAAAACTCTTAAGAGGTAAGAAAAGGTGGATTTCTTACAAGGTTGATGCTCCAAGTGTCTTGAGTAGGGCCAATTTTTGACGCTTGTTGACGGTCCACTAGCTTTGACGGTACATTTTTTCTCCACTCTTGACCTTCCTTGAGAGACAAGGTAATTGAAGCTGAGTAATCAACCACCATGATGCTGTCTTTTAAGAGAAGAGGCTGAATTTTGTGGTTTTTTTGATAGATATGGGTAATTTGGAGGAGGAAAAATGAGACTAGGTGGTCAATTTTGGAATGGAATTGTGTGTGGGAGGTATGAGTTCACCATGGTTTCTCTTATTCTTCAAGGTTGAGGAGAAGGTGAGTAGGGTGCAGAGAGGAGTGGTGAGAGAGGTGGGGATGATGAGTGGAGAAGTGTGTGTGAAAGAGGAAAATGATAAAGTGGAAGAGAGCGTGTGGCTGCATAGCATGGGAAAACTGGGGTCCACTAATAAAATCATAGCTCACAGCTCGTAGCTCAAAAAAATATGAAAAAATTTGAGGCAAAAGTTCAGCCCACGAGCTATAATTTTTGTTTGTATCACCTTTTCAAATTCGGAGAGCAAGTGAACTTTAAAATTCAGCAAAACCGATCGTTTTTTTCCACTGCACAAGGTCCTTGTGGGGTCCTTCTTTGGATGATTCTTTTGAATACCTCCAAGAGTGAGCCCTCCATGGTGCATGTATGCATGCCACCTACCCTTGACCTTATTTGGTAGGTCTATAATTGAAGATATTGTTGAGATTAGGATATAAGTGAATAGTACAACTAGGAAAATCAAATATTGAGGTGTCTAAAAAATATGTACATGTCAAATATAAATAATATAAGTGGAAAAAATATAAAGGGGTCAAAAGAAATCTCTCTCATTATGAGGCTACCATAAAAAGATAAATATTTTTGGTGTTCTAATGTTTTAGAAAAAAACAAAATAGATGTAGGAAGGGAAAAATCACAATAGTGAAAAAATATACACATAAATAAAACTAGTTTTTTTGGATTTTTGTTGGGGTGGAGTTACACCAAATATAAGAGAAGCTTACATGAAAATATTTCTATATGGAATAAAGAGTATGAAAAATGGTAAGAAAAATTGTGGTAATGGTGAGGCAATGTACAGAGCATAAATAACACACACCTAGGTAGAAATATTTAAATAAATACCAAAATAATTATGAAAAAATCTTTTATTTAGGCCCTATATACAAAGAAATATTTACATACGCATGGGCCATAATATACTTATATTTTTTATATTTTTTATTTTTTTGGCTCAACTAGCCCAATGACTAGCTAATTGAGGGTTTTTTAAGAAGATATGGGAAAAGTCCCGTGACTCACGCACGCCTATGTACAGTGAAATGGTAGGGATAGCCACAATGTTTGGGTGATTTTGGTAGGGTGAGGTAACTCACTGTGGCAATTACAAAGAGCTGAAAAACGGCTATCAATGCCATGGCCCATTTCATTGCAATTCCAACATCGCAACTCTTGAGCTTGTCTTCGTTGATTGCGATTCCCTTCTCTTGGTTGTCGTTGTTGAGGTAGGCCTTGTACTAGATTCAGAGTGAGGTTCTCAAGCTGTTGAGTTAGCCTTTGTAAAACCTCTTGTTGAGAGTTATCTCCTATTTGTGAAGATTGTGCAAGAGGGGCCCTAATTGGTGCTTCCATGGTTTGTGAAGACTCCCTCTCACTCACTTCATTCAAACCCCTTGCTCTATGTGCTTGGAAGTGTAGTTTTCTAAACTTGATGATGGCTACCTCACGTGCTTCTTCGAAGGTGGATGGGAATTTTAGCTCTACTTTAGCCTTTAAAAGTGGATACAAGCCAACCATGAATCTCTCTTTTTTTAGAAAGTTAGGTGCACCACCATGATTTTCTAATGTAGCCTCCCACCTACCCCATAGATTGACAAAGGTTGCTTCATAAGAGGGATAGTTTTCAAGTGATACCTGCTTATGCCCAATAAGACATTTCCATAGTCCTTCAGAAGTATCACCTTGCCCGAACTTGGAGAGGAAGCTTGCTCGCAGTCCCTCCCAATTGGACTTGATTTGGGGTTGCAAGGTCTCATACCATGCTTTAGCTTCTGCTTTTAGAACCAACGGGAAGGCTCGTAGCTTTACTTCCTCTTCATCTCTCCCGGATATGAGATGTGCCATCTCCAAGTTGTCAAGAAACTCTTGCGCATCTTTCCCACTTCTTGCATAGAACGTGGGAAAAGAACTTGATATTTTGTTTAGACTTTTTTAAATATCTTTTTTTAAAGAAACTTTTCTCTTACAGGCCGCACAAGATTATTGACACTATAAATCTGATTACATTAAAATGAAGATGTACACATCCATTGTTAATTCGTACTTTATCATAGGTAGAATAAATGGATTAATTGAAGCATTGATTTCATTGAGGTGAGTGGATCCAAATATCCTCCTTATGATAGACTAAAACCTAAACTTAGTTGCAATGATTATATGAATGGATTGCCAAGCAATAGGCCTAAAAGGTTCATTATTTTGATCGTGATTCATGTGCTACTCCTCGTTGTTGGTTTGAAGACCTCGTTCCTTCATATGGCCCTTGAGCACCCCTTCACCACTCCTTGTTCCTGCTTTTAAAACAAAATGAAAACGTGAACATCAAAAGAAGTTTCATAATTGATGATTGGAAGTATAATTGGATTGGGTGATGCCAGTATTTCTCTAAGTCTTTCTGCACCAAACATAAAAACAATGCGTTGCTGGAAAAAAACTTTTCTATCTATGTGAACATTTACTCTAATGTGTTGTGCAAAATGAAATGGATAGATGGGAACTCCATTGTTCATCACTAAAGAATTTGAAGGTAACTTGGAAATATGTTCCTCAGTGGGGGCACCACTTTATGAGGGCAAGATTTTTGAAATGGGGCCTCTAAACCCAAACCAATGGGCCTACCCTCACAAAATGTTCGTAAAGAGGTACGCACACTACTTGGGGCACCACCTTCTTTTGGGAGTGGAGAAGGAAACCAATCAAAAAAACAACACTTGCACTCACCCACCCAAGAAACACACTTTGAAAACCCCCTTACTCTATATACACTTTGGACACTTGAACACCATCAACGATTATGCAACCCAATGCCGTGCATCAAAAATGAAATATGCAATTTGTGGAATAGCATTCACCTTCTCCCCATAAGAATACCCATAATACATCCAAACTCTTCCTCTCTCAAGCACTCATCAAAAAAATCATGCGCGCAAGACTTGCCTCTCAAACACACAAGAGAATCACTTACATCAAACTAACACACTTTGCATAGAGAGCTCATCTCCATCTATGCAATGCCGTGACACAAACAAAATCACCATGAGAGGTAGCCACATGCATATGTAATGAAGCAAAAGAGAGTTGGAGTGAGAAATTTCTTTAGACCAATTGAATAAGTGTGGAGAAACAAACCAATGGTAAATTGAGAATAGAACACTTACTTGATTTCTCGCACACCTTTTAAGGGGAGGACAGACGCTGGCTAACCATCACGAATTGCGACACTTGAAAGTTTTTGAAGATGATTTCATGATCATTAACATAACCATGAGAGAGATCATGATGTATTTACAAGTTATTGAGGTGCTACAAATGATTTATTGGGTTGATGGAGTAAGAGATTGTAGAATGGAGAGAGTGGAGAATAGAGTTGCACTTCCTCCAAAGAGGAGGGTTAGGAGGGAGGATGTGAAAGAGGGAGAGTTGGGGTTTTCTCTACTATTGATCAAGAAACAACATGAAGTTGAAAATATAGGTGTGTGTGTCCTTGAGTCTCTCCAAGGGGGGCTATTTATAGTTGTGTAGGAGTGGGATTATGCTACACTTAATTAGAGTAAGTGATTAGACCTAATTAAGTGTCCTTTGACCACTCATTGAATATTGGACATAAAAGGGACTATTTATTCACCAAAAATATCATTTTAGACCGTGAAGGCTCCATAGGGGTGCATAATGTAGGTGGGCCCCACCATGAGGCCCTACGGGTGGCTCCTGCAGGGTATCTCAACTTGTCTGTCTTGGCATTTAGAAAGCATCTTTAGGTTGGTCCCATCACATGCAAGTGACCTTGAACACTCATTGCTCTTCTAGAAGATGAGTAGGGGAAAAATAAGATCTCACTCTCTTGATTTACTTGATTTACAGTTCCCTTTTGCTGCGAATCTGACAGATTTACACTATTTTGACCATAACTTTTTACTTGTAGCTCGGAATGACATGCTTCAAAAGGCAAAATTGACCTTCTCAACATGTTTGATATGAATTTGGACTATTCTTCATGCCCATGCACCAAGGAATTCGGTTTGGAAGGTCCACACTAGGCTAGGGAACCTTTTGCTTCAAAGTCTTCTTGTATGGGCCCTTTGCTTGTATGCATCCAAGGGGAATCATGCTTTTTTCAAAAGGCTATGATGCTTAAACAAATAGAGGAGGACCCAATATTATTTGCTTGTGAAAAGAATATACAATTGGAGTCTTTTTTGAAAGGAGAGAAACTATATGTATATTCTTAAGAGATATTGGGCCACCTATGCAGGGGGCATAGAAGACTTGTAGAGAGGGACCATAATCTTTGGTAAAGACGAGTGGAGAGTTGATTTCCATGGGAATTTATCTATAAGGGATGGAAGATGGATATATTATTTTTCTACTACTAATTCACAAGAGGTAAGAAAGTTTGGGGTATATAGTTGGTTATTGTATGCTTATTCTATTTACAAAGCAAAAAAGAAAAGGGTGGTAATATACATATATGACTAAGGTGACATTTTTGGGAAGAGTATAATGTATGTGTCGCCACAAAGGTTAAACGAAAAGGGGGAATTTACTCTAGATAACTTAATAGCATAGAAAAATATATACACATATGAGGAAGAGGACGTTGAGTAGGCTGACAAATGTTGCAAAAAGATGGTTACCATTTTATGCCACTCATATTAGCCCTCCCCCAAGCCTAGAGATATTCATATCTTTAGGAGGACGGTGTTGCTTCTTTTCTTCTTTTTTTCTCTCTTTTTTTTTGGTCATTTTTTCTTTTCCACTTTTTTTTTTTTTTCAATAGGAGGAGTGTCATGCACTCTTTTACTCCATTAGACCTGCTTTTCATTACCTCAATCCCATAAATCGGAGATGGGAGGGTTGCCTTGGGTATGTTCAGATTCCAAGTCTGGTTCTTCTTTGCACATCAAAGCTTTAAAAATAGGTGGAGCATTTTCCAAGCCGAAGGGAGCCATGCCAATTTGGAGCTTAGACGATGTAGGCAGATGACTGCCTATCAACGGATTGATACGTTGAAAGTAGGGCTTTAATCTCCATCCATTGACTCTGGTCTTGTGGAGTTTTCCTGATAAATCTGCTAATCTGTAACTACCATTCCCAAACTTTGTTTTTATCATGAAAGGTCCCTCCCATCTTTGCAAAAACTTTTTGTCAAGTCGAGTATCAAGTCGGTTATCATAGCGAAGAACCAACATACCTTCCTTCAATCCTTTCCCCTTGAGCTTCTTGTTGATTTTATCCCTTTGGCTTGTCGCTTTGGTGATGTAGTGATCAATGGACTCTTCTCTATCTAGCTCAAGTCGTTGGAGATCTAAGATCCCTTCATGTAGAACCTCCTTTGGTTTTTTTGCCACTCTTGCAAGAACGCGCAAGCTTGAGAGCTCTACCTCAATGGGGAGAAGTGCTTCCTGTCCATAAACTAGATGAAAAGGGGTGAATTGGGTAGATACCTTGAAAGATGTCCTATACGCCCAAAGAGCAGCCGTCAAATGGCGATCCCAATCATTAGGCTGGTCCACAACCTGTTTAGAAATGATCTTACATATCATTCCATTCACTTTTTCCACCAATCCATTGCATTGAGGATAGAAGGGTGTGGAATGCAGGTGTTTCACTTTTAACCTCCTCAAGAGATCATTCAGAAGGTCAGCCCTAAAACTCGGGCCTCGATCTGATAGGATTTCTAGGGGTGTTCCAAACCTACTACAAATATGGTCAAAAATAAACTTTGATACCTCTTCAGCTGTGATCCGGGTTGTGCTTGTAGCTTCCGCCCATCGTGTCATGTAGTCAACACCCATGATGATGAAAACCTTCCCTGTAGAAGTACGAGGTAGGGGACCTATTGCATCCACACCCCACTTTTCAAAAGGGCCATAAGATATTATTGGGACTCGAGGCTCATATGTTAGTCGTATATCCCCAGCAATTTGGCATGGCTTACATGCTTTACACCAATATTGGACATCACGAAGTAAGCTCGGCCAAATAAACCCTGCTTGTAAAATCTTCCTACTTGTAATATCTTGAGAAAAGTGACCACCACAGACATCATCATGACATGAAAGAAGAATTTTCTCTATCTCTTGCACACCTGGTACTCTCCTCAAGACGAAATCTTTCCCTTTGTGATATAAATCATCCCCGATCAACTGGTAAGGTGTGGCCTTCTTAACTAGTCTATGTCTTTGCACCTTGTCTGAGTGTTTGGGACACTCACCTGCTTGTAGAAAGAAGATAATGTCTTTTAGCTCCTCTTGACCTTGATATTTGGGTTCATATAGTTTAACCAAATGAGTGTCAGCTTTCTCATACCAAGTACGAGGAGATTGCTTCAACCCATACAAAGCCTTCTTACATCCGCACACTTTGTCCTCTTGTCCTTTTATGACAAAACTGCGAGGTTGCGTTACATAAAGTTCGTCAAATATGTCACCATTCAAGAAAGCAGTAACAATGTCTGATTGATGTACATCCCAACCAAAATGAGCTGCCAATGCACATAGAAAACGCACAGTAGTCATACGACAAGTGGGAGCAAAAGTATCTTCATAAGCTATGCCTTTTTGTTGTGCATAACCCTTTGCAACAAGTCGAGCCTTATGGCAATCGATCTCACCATCCAACTTGCGTTTCAACTTGTAAACCCACTTCGTACCAATGGCCTTTTTGCCAGGAGGCAAATCGCATAAATTCCATGTGTCATTCTCAAAGTACATCATATTCTGATTGCATGGCAGCCATCCAATTTTCTGAATTCTATGCTTCATCAAAAGAGAGAGGCTCCTCAACATCATGTAAGCTAGACACAGCCAAAGCATAACAATCTGATGCATAAGATGCATGGCGAGAGCATGAACGAGTACGACTAGACAAAGGTGCATCCAATTTACTGTCACGCAAAGTGTGCACCAGCCATTTTGGCATACCTCTAGCCTGCTCATTTTCAGCCCTTTCCTCATCAAGTACATCATGTACATCTGCATCAGTAATAGGCTAATCTAAAACATTTTTAGAAACCCCCATAGGCTGTACATTTGCCTCATTGGAACTTACATTCGTATTTCCTCCACTGAAAAGAGGCAACAAAGTGTCATAAATGTCCTGTGAGCTTACATTACTGTCTCTAGTACATGACAGCAAGGGCTGAACAGAATCTTCCACAAACACTACATCCTGAGAAACCAGAATACGTTTTTTTTTGCGGATGATACAACTTGTAACCTTTGCTTTCAGCACTATAACCAACAAAAATACATTTGACAGCCTTATCATCCAATTTTTTGCGCTGCAATTGTGGCACCAAAGCATATGCCAAACAGCCAAAAACACGCATGTGCTCAATAGAAGGCTTTCTATCATGCCATGCTTCATATGGAGTAATAGACTGCAAAGCTTTCGTAGGACACCTGTTAAGTACGTAAGTGGCACACATAATGGCCTCAATCCAAAAAGAATGCAGCAAAGCTTAAATTTTGACCATACATCGTGCCATTTTTGTCAGTGACCTGTTTTTCCTCTCAGCAACACCATTTTGCTGAGGTGTATAAGGCACTGTACATTGGTGTTTTATCCCACGACTAGCCAAAAATGCATTAAATTCATGAGACATATACTCCCCCCCTCGATCGGAACGGAGGGTGCCCATAGTACATTTCGAGACATTTCAGCCATAGCCAGAAATTGTTTGAAGCACATAAAAACTTCGGACTTCGCTTTAAGCGGAAATACCCATGCATGCCTGGAGTAATCATCAATGAAAGTCACGAAGTACAGGTAATTGCCCAAGGATGGAGTTTGCATGGGCCCACAAACATCACTATGCACAAGCTGCAACCTGCATGTGGCCCGAACTGAACCATCCTTTGGAAATTTAGAACGCTGCATCTTACCCAAAATACAGCCTTCACAAACATGTTTGACATGTGCTTCAAGAGGCGGCAAAGAAGCAACCATATCAGATTTTTGTAAACGTAGCAAACTGGCAAAATTCAGATGACCAAAATGTGCATGCCAAAGTTTTGCATCTGAAATAGCCCTTGAATCTGCAACAACATTTGCAAAATTTTGTCCACACTTGTCATACAAAGTGAGCTTATACAGCCCACGGCACAAAAGCCCAGATGCAACAATTTCATCACCAAAAGTGAGATCATGAATTGTACATCTGTCATCCACAAATTTGACTACAAGTCCAAGTCTAGCAAGTGCGGATACAGACAAGAGATTCTTCTTGATCCCAGGTACATAAAGTGCATCAACAAGTGTGAAGGAACTACCATTAGCAGCAGTGAGCACAATCTTTCCAACTCCCTGAACTGGATAAGAGGCGTTGTTGGCACAATTGACTGAATTCCCATGAGGGACAGACTCGAGAGAGGTAAACAATTCACGATGTGAGGTAATGTGCTTTGTAGCACCACTGTCGAAATACCACACATGTGAATCTACAGCAACAACTGACAAGCATGCATCATGGACAACTGTTAACCCTCACGGCTCACGGACACCCTATCACCTACGAGACGGACGTTGTAACCTACGGTGGACATTGTATTATTTATTTGGTAGAGTCAGGTACCGCGCTTGTCGGTCCAATAGGAAAAGGGTAAGAGTGATCGCCGATGAGAGGCGCACTCTAACTGGGACATTCAAGGGATTAGTTGGCTAAGCATTGGCGCCCAAGTGTGAATGGGGTGAGCTCATAAAAAAGCCAACTAAACCTAAAATTCACTCATTCTATCATTTGTGCAATAGAAGAGTGCTCTTGCTCCATCTCCATCTCCATCTTCTTCTTCTTCACCTCCTTGTGTGTGTGTGTGTGTGTGTGTGTGAGAGAGAGAGAGAGAGAGAGAGAGAGAGAGTGCGATCGAGCATTGCGGCGGTACGAGGGCGGTGAAGCGGTGAGGGCAAGCTTTTTGAAATGGGGCCTCTAAACCCAAACCAATGGGCCTACCCTCACAAAATGTTCGTAAAGAGGTACGCACACTACTTGGGGCACCACCTTCTTTTGGGAGTGGAGAAGGAAACTAATCAAAAAATTAACACTTGCACTCACCCACCCAAGCAATACACTTTGAAAACCCCCTTACTCTATATACACTTTGGACACTTGAACACCATCAACGATTATGCAACCCAATGCCGTGCATCAAAAATGAAATATGCAATTTGTGGAATAGCATTCACCTTCTCCCCATAAGAATACCCATAATACATCCAAACTCTTCCTCTCTCAAGCACTCATCAAAAAAATCATGCACGCAAGACTTGCCTCTCAAACACACAAGAGAATCACTTACATCAAACTAACACACTTTGCATAGAGAGCTCATCTCCATCTATGCAATGCCGTGACACAAACAAAATCACCATGAGAGGTAGCCACATGCATATGTAATGAAGCAAAAGAGAGTTGGAGTGAGAAATTTCTTTAGACCAATTGAATAAGTGTGGAGAAACAAACCAATGGTAAATTGAGAATAGAACACTTACTTGATTTCTCGCACACCTTTTAAGGGGAGGACAGACGCTGGCTAACCATCACGAATTGCGACACTTGAAAGTTTTTGAAGATGATTTCATGATCATTAACATAACCATGAGAGAGATCATGATGTATTTACAAGTTATTGAGGTGCTACAAATGATTTATTGGGTTGATGGAGTAAGAGATTGTAGAATGGAGAGAGTGGAGAATAGAGTTGCACTTCCTCCAAAGAGGAGGGTTAGGAGGGAGGATGTGAAAGAGGGAGAGTTGGGGTTTTCTCTACTATTGATCAAGAAACAACATGAAGTTGAAAATATAGGTGTGTGTGTCCTTGAGTCTCTCCAAGGGGGGCTATTTATAGTTGTGTAGGAGTGGGATTATGCTACACTTAATTAGAGTAAGTGATTAGACCTAATTAAGTGTCCTTTGACCACTCATTGAATATTGGACATAAAAGGGACTATTTATTCACCAAAAATATCATTTTAGACCGTGAAGGCTCCATAGGGGTGCATAATGTAGGTGGGCCCCACCATGAGGCCCTACGGGTGGCTCCTGCAGGGTATCTCAACTTGTCTGTCTTGGCATTTAGAAAGCATCTTTAGGTTGGTCCCATCACATGCAAGTGACCTTGAACACTCATTGCTCTTCTAGAAGATGAGTAGGGGAAAAATAAGATCTCACTCTCTTGATTTACTTGATTTACAGTTCCCTTTTGCTGCGAATCTGACAGATTTACACTATTTTGACCATAACTTTTTACTTGTAGCTCGGAATGACATGCTTCAAAAGGCAAAATTGACCTTCTCAACATGTTTGATATGAATTTGGACTATTCTTCATGCCCATGCACCAAGGAATTCGGTTTGGAAGGTCCACACTAGGCTAGGGAACCTTTTGCTTCAAAGTCTTCTTGTATGGGCCCTTTGCTTGTATGCATCCAAGGGGAATCATGCTTTTTTCAAAAGGCTATGATGCTTAAACAAATAGAGGAGGACCCAATATTATTTGCTTGTGAAAAGAATATACAATTGGAGTCTTTTTTGAAAGGAGAGAAACTATATGTATATTCTTAAGAGATATTGGGCCACCTATGCAGGGGGCATAGAAGACTTGTAGAGAGGGACCATAATCTTTGGTAAAGACGAGTGGAGAGTTGATTTCCATGGGAATTTATCTATAAGGGGTGGAAGATGGATATATTATTTTTCTACTACTAATTCACAAGAGGTAAGAAAGTTTGGGGTATATAGTTGGTTATTGTATGCTTATTCTATTTACAAAGCAAAAAAGAAAAGGGTGGTAATATACATATATGACTAAGGTGACATTTTTGGGAAGAGTATAATGTATGTGTCGCCACAAAGGTTAAACGAAGAGGGGGAATTTACTCTAGATAACTTAATAGCATAGAAAAATATATACACATATGAGGAAGAGGACGTTGAGTAGGCTGACAAATGTTGCAAAAACATGGTTACCATTTTATGCCACTCAGCGGTTGAGCGCGACGTAGCGGCGTCTCCTTCTTCTTCGCGGCAAGGAATCCGCCACGGCAGGAGCATAGAGCGGTGAGTGACACACCATTGCCCTCTTTTGAGCTTACTAGTTAAGCTAGTTGTGTGCTTGGAGCCGTCTGTGGCTCGCACACAGTGTTAGGCAAGTTTCTTGCTTCGACAGTGCGGTAAGGAGCGCACATTTTTGGCGCCGCTGCCGGGGAATCGCCCTGCACTAAGCCCAAGAGGCACTTTGTGCTTCTCCTATGAGTTGTTTGTAGTAGGAAAGAAGAGGAAGAGGAAGAGGAATGAGTTATTTTTCTGCAGGTTGTTAATTTCTGTATTGTCTGCAAGTTCTGTGATTTCTGCATAATGTTGTGTTTTCTGTTTGCACACAGTCTTTGCACAATTAGTAGTCGTTAGCTTGTTCGCAGTGAATGAATAAGTAGGAAGGCAGTTAGCAATTTCTGTTTGCACACAGTCTGCACACATTTTTCTGTCAAGGTTTGCCTGCACACAGTCTTTGCACAGTAAGGTAGTGAGAGAGGAAGTAGATGGGCAGTTAGCCCACTGTCAGTAAGCAGTTAGCAGAGTGGTTAACAGATTAGTTAGTGGTTAGCAGCACTGTTAGTAAGTAGATAAGGTAGTGAGCTGTCTGTGAGCTGTTGACAGAGAGGTTAGGTAGGTGTTGACAGTGTGTGTGGCCAAGAAAGGGTCACCTAAACCGCGCGCGATCGTCGCCTCAAAAAAAAAAAAAAAAAAAAACCGATAATATTGAAGCGTGAGTGACTAGGGGGCTATAGTAAAATTTTGATTGGGATCGGGATCATTTCCCCAAGCCCAAGCCCAAAAAAAAAAAAACCGAAAATATTTAAGCGAGTGACTGGGGGGCTACACTAAAATTTTGATCGGGATCATTTCCCCAAGCACAAGCCCAGGCCTCAGTCCTCAGTCTTATGATATATACTAGACTCACTCTTATATATATACCCTACCCCCTCAACAGGGAATGAGAGCATGTGGGGCAAGTCCTCCACTCTCCTCCCTTCTCTTCCCACTTGCACCCTTAGACTTTCTAATTTGGGCCTAGTTCCCTACTAGAAATTGACGGTTTTAGGGATTCCGAGGGCATAAAGTGACCAAACGGAGGGCTGTAAAGCACGGCACGTCCCTCTGATCAAGACGCTTGTTTTGAGCTATCATACGTTCTATTCTATAGCTAGGTCAGAAAAAAAGGACCAAAAAATCAAAAAATAAATAAATAAGAAAAGACTTGGGTTGCAAAACACCCAAAATTACTAGGTGAGCAGCCTTCACGGGCACTCACTGACACTTCTAGGGGATCCAAGTCATATGAACCTACGCTCTGGACGAGTGTTAGAGCACGAGCATATTGGTAGTGCCTCCATTTACGCGGGCACCCATTATTCTTCCACCCTAGGTTCTGGACCTTCGAGCGGGACTCAAGGTAGCGCGACCCAAGATCCTCATATCGCGTCTAGTGATTCTTCCTCTGACTACAAAGTCATGGAGGGGTATCCTACACCAAACCCTGATAGTTCAAGTCAAGACATGCATGCCATGGGCCCACGGCCTGGGTCCAGCGTGTTTAGCCGCTTAAAAGAGACCCTTAGTAGAGCTAATCGCTCCGAACATGCGGTTAATGAAATAAATGAAGGGAGTGGGGAAGTAAATTCGTCATGCATGCCTAAAATAGACCCTATGCTTCTTGAGAGTGTGCATGTGAATGTTCCATCCATTGCACCTCCTGATCCTTTAGGACTATCTCCCTCTGAGGTTTTACTACTCGATGGTAGGAGTCTTGCAAAAGTACAAGAGATCGAATGCTATATGCAAGCAACAAGGGAGAGGGAAATTGAGAACCTACGAAGGCTAGAACAAAGTCGAGCCCTAAAAGCAAAGGCTCCTATGACAACAATCATGCCAACCGAGAAACCGAGTGCTCCCAAGGTAGTAGTCACGGAGGGGCAAGCGATGGGGAGCAATAATGCTTCCACTTCGAGGGAAACCTCCAGAACGCCAGGCCTAGATGGGATATTCCTAAACGAAAATTGGGAGTATGACCTACAAGCAGAAGCTTTAACTGATTGGTACACAGGACACACCTATCATGTGGGTTGGTTAGATGTTCTACAATCCACATCGGGTGCTACTAGCATAGATGAGCAAAAACAGAAAGTCTGTGATGTCCTCCATAGGATTGTCGAGTTAGAAAGACAGAACACAGGGATCAACATGCCTTCAACACGCCTAATGAGATTCTTGGATACGGGAAAGGCCAACCAACCAACCCTATCACAAATGGAGACTCCCTCAGTGAGCCCCATTGATCCTCCATATGTTGTTTCGCCAGGAGCCTCAGTACAATCTGAGCCCACAAGTGGCATCTTTACCTTCCCAGATCTAGCTCATCTTTCTCTTAATGACACTACGGCTACCATGCATATCCCAGTGGTGAGCATGACAAGAAGTACACCATGGAGTTCATTTGTTAATACTACGCCGATGCCTAGTAGCACAGTGCCCCCAACTATACCTACATGTATGTATCAATCATGTGCACCTATCGTACCTCAGCCTCATGTAGCTCCTACACCTCCGATTATTCCAAGAGCTTACAATCCACAATGGCATTATCCAAGCTCTTATACAAGTGGATCCATGCCATTTAATAATAACATGCCATATCAGGCACCCCCTATGCCTAGGGCCACTCCTGTAAACTTTGGACCACCGTCTGGTACACCACCATACGAAATATGGGACCCAAGAGCCGTACGTATGCCAAGGCCAAGGCCAACTCCCATCTCACATGTAGTTCCAGGAGCACATACACCCATTATACCTGCTCAAATAGGAGATTTGGCAGCATTTGCTCAAACTATCGGTCGCTCTATTGCGGAAAACATGCGTAGTGCACCTGATAGAGAGCCTAGGAGCAACGCAGTTCAAGTGGCTAAGCTCACACAGAAATTCAGTGGAGACGGAGATGCTAGAAAGCATATGGAAGTCTTTGAACATGTGTGCGATTCCTTGGAAAAGCACAATGAGCTACATAAGTGTAAGGCTTTGAGTTTGACCCTAAGCGGAAAGGCTGGGGATTGGTATAGAACCTTAAGAGTAGAAGAGAAAATGATCTACTCTACTCTTAGGAGACTTTTCTTAAAAGAATACATACGAGAGGGAGTACTTTGGGGTGTAGCCTCTCAGCTCCAGAAAGCCCAACGAGAAGAAGGTGAATCCGTGAGAGACTTCATTAGTCGCCTAAAGAATTTGAATTCTCGATGCAATCCAAACGAGCGATTCAACAACAACCAATTGCTCGATAGATTCATTAGGGGACTACGACATGAAAGTATCTATAATGGCCTAGTCATTAGAGGTATCACTACTTGGGAAGCAGTCACCATGAATGCAATCCAATTGGAGGATAATTTAATGATTGCAGGAGAAAGAGTGTCTGCCGAGCCAAAGTCTAGTAGCTCGCAAGCATCAGGGCATGAGCCAATGAAGATAAAGCCAATCGTGAAAGAGCAAACGATATCTGAGATGACTTTGGCAGATCTCACCAAGGCCATCCAAGAAAGCCTTAGGGGTAATCGTGCTCCACAAAACACTCATATGTATCAAAGAAGGGAGCAGCAATGGTGCTCAATCTGCTTGGGCCCACATACTACGAGTGAATGCCCTACTTTCAGAGTAAAGTTTAACGGGACTTGTAACGCGTGTGGTAGGTATGGCCATCAAGCGAAGGATTGCCTAATGCTTAAACGCATCATGGAAAATAGACCGCCTATAGCTTGGGCAGACTCACCTCGAGTTCCTGCATTGATGCCTACCCCACCCATGGAGCAACAGTTGCCATTACAGCACATGGTCCATAGAACCCAAAATGTGGTCCAAACCACCACGTTGCCACCTCCAGTGCTAGGACCGCAACCCCCTCATCCAAGAGTTACACCTATGAACCAAATAGGTTGCGAGTCATCTAGTACTTATGTAGATTGCGAAGAGGACATAGACTCTAGTATCACCTATGGAGTCGACATGCTTGAGGAGTGTCCCATGTACTATATGGAAGACCATTGGGGACAAATCAAACCGGTATATCAAGCTACTACGCTAGCAGCAAGAGGCCAAAACATTAATAGTTTTTCCAGGAGACCACCTCTTCAGTGCTACGAATGTGGTGGACCACATCGAGTAGCTGAGTGCCCCATTAGAATGCAAAAGAATGTTGCACTAATGCAAACAAGTCAAGGGAGTGCATTGGCAATGCCAATACTCACTTGTAATCGTTGTGGCATAGATCATTTGATCGCATAGTGTCCTAACAATCCAAACTCACCGAAAATCACACCATTGAACATAATAGAGATTGTTGATGGGACACCACCAACTATAAACATAGCACCAGTGAATCCACTCACACGGTCGATGCTCCAAAAGCAAAATTACATCCTCGAAGAGAGAGATGCTGCATCCATTGGCCGAGCGAGAAAGAAGAAAACACGAAGAAAGAAATCCCTTAATGCTTCTAGCTCAAAACCTAGTTCAAAGACTAACATAGGGACAGGAGAGGATCCTGTGTATATGAATGACCCTGAGGATGACTCAGATTCGATAGAGACCACGGAGACCAAAACTATTACTACAAAGGAAAAAGCCAGTGAGGAGGATCACGAGAGGGAATTACGACGAACACCAAAAGAGTATTCAAAGTTAAACCACCCAGTTGCGAACCCCCAAGATAAGCCACGAGAGACAAAAAATGAGGATTGCAAGAGAAAGATTGGAACCTATCCAAACCCAACAGTGGAAATTGAACGAGTCCAACAACTGAGGGGTTTGGTGGAAGAAACTCAACGAACATTAGAACCTGAACCCAAACATATCCAGATGTCGGACACAGTGTTTCCCACACAAGTTCAACCTCACAAGAACTACAGGCCGTTAGCTATACCCAGTAACATTCGGGAAGAGAGTGAGGGTAGGACATCTGAAAGTGGACACACACCTTTCCTACTAGAGAGAATGTTTGGTGAGGGAATGCCCGAACCCCTTGAGGAAGTGGAGATTCCATCTTCACCATTCTCTTTTCAGGGTCCTACGTCCCACAAGATGCCATTAAATGTTGCCAAATTGATGGATTTCATGTCTTGAGATGTTAGAACCACCATCATGCCCAAACTATATAAAGATCGCGAGCTAGTCTCAGCTCTTCGAGCCTTCCTCAATGGAGAATTACAGGCCGGATTACCACAATTTGCACATATGAACAAACCTGACTCGGTAATGAATGATGAGGAACATTTAGCACCACCATCTGACCTAGCGGGACATGAATCTGTAATTGAAGTACCCGTTAACAAGTTGGGGCAATACTTTGAAGGTGATGAATCTAATTCTACTCTACCAATCACTACTAAAGGATTAACTGTAAAGGGGGTCTTTGACGGTGGTGCGGGAGTCAGCATGGTGACAAAGAGTTGTTGGGAGTCTATGGGGAGACCTCACCTTGAAGCCACAAGCGTAGTGGTAAAAATGGCTAATGGATCTATTGTTACGCCTATTGGAATGCTAAAGGATCTCAGGATCAAGGTCTTGGGACACAAGGTAAGGCAGACCTTCATTGTTATGGATTTTTCCAAGCATCCTATGTCATTTGAGATGATCTTAGGGCATCCATTCATGAGGGCAGCAAACATGGTGCATGACTGGTCCAAAAACCACGTCTACTTACAGTTCCAAGACTCTGTCATTCGAGTTGATCTTTTAAGTGGTCGAACGCATCCTCTAGGAAATAAATTCATCATTGATAATCGATCAGACACAACAAATCACTCAGCTCCATTACAGTATTGCTACACGTGTAACGAAGACACAGATATTGGGGAGAAATCTCCTTATATGGATATCCTACCCGGAATGGCTGAGTCAGACAATGTCGATTGGGTGCACCTAGCGGCAACTATAGATACATGGGGAGCTAGAGGAACAACCTGGGTAACACCAGATGGGGAAGAGATACCACACATTGCACCAGTAAACATGTTAGGTGTAGCTCATGTAACATCCGATGATAAGAAAGAGGCACACCTATCTGAGAGTGAAACCGATTATTCCTCAAAGGCTTCAGGCCAATACACATCGGAAACGGAATCTCAGGAAGAAATGGATTCGGAACCTGAGGAAACATCGAGTGAGCCAAGTATAGAAACTGAACACTCAAGGCCTAGTACGACCATCTATGGTAATTTATATGAGAGTGAAGAAGATACAAGCGAAGACCTATCAGGCGAGTCGAGTTCAAACATTTACCAAAATCAAAACCTTAACAAGAAACAAAGGTCATATAAGAGACGATGATATCGAGCAAATGTGAGAGCTAGGATAAACAAGGAAAGATCTACTGCAGAATGGCTTAGCTATCTAGGGGGATGTGATGCTCATCGAAAGCTAGTAGACAATTGGGGTGAACATCTCCAGAGTGTCATGTGGTGCAGCCCGCGACCCATTGACCTCGCTCAATTGGAGGTTACAGAGCCGAAATTGAGTCGAACTATAAGAAGATGTCAAAACCGAGAGTTAGCTCAACAACAAAAGGAGGCAGAACTAAAAAGGTCTCTGTCAGGACAAGAGCCTGCTGACTTACATACGGCTCCTGAACATTTTAAATCTTATACCACGGGGGAGCGAAAGGTTGTGTATGCCAAAGCCCAACAAATACCTACCAATGGAAGCAGTGGAGTCTATGATGGTCCAGCGGTAGTTAAAGAGATAGAATTAGTAGAACCAGGTGAGGAGTCTAAACCAGTCTTTATTGATCAAGACCTTACCAAAACTGAAGAGGCTGTACTTAAGGAGCTCCTCAAGGAATACAAGGATATCTTTGCTTGGACATATCATGACATGAAGGGTGTCCCACCTTCTATGGTGCAACATACAATTCCCATGATCAACCCTGCTAAACCCGTCCAGCAATGACCATATCCAATGAATCCTAAGTACGCCAAAATTGTACAAGAGGAGATTGAAAAACTTATCCAATGTGGATTCATATACCCTATTGAGCACTCAGAATGGGTTTCTCCAATAGTCATTGTGCCAAAAAAGAATGGGAAACTAAGAGTGTGCGTGGACCTCAAGAAAGTTAATGCAGCTACTAGGAGAGATCATTATCCCTTGCCATATTCAGAACATGTGCTTGAAAGAGTTGCGGGCAAGAAAGCTTATAGCTTTTTAGATGGGTACTCTGGTTACAATCAAATCACTATTGCATTAGAGGACCAAGCTAAAACTGCTTTTATCACAGAGTTTGGAGTGTTTGCATTTCGTGTTATGGCTTTTGGCTTAACAAATGCCCCTGCTACATTCCAACGATTAATAAACACTGCGTTTAAATAATTTCTAAGGGAGTTTTGTGAAGCTTTCCTAGACGACCTTTGTGTTTATTCTTCTTGGGAGAAGCATTTGTTATATCTACGAAAAATATTTGAAAGGTGCAGATTTTATCGCATCTCATTGAACCCTTTCAAATGCCAATTTTGGGTTAAGCATGGAGTCATTCTAGGGCATATAGTGTCCAAGAACGGGATATCCACAGATGAGAGTAAGATTAAATCCATTGCCGATTTGCCACCACCTACTAACTATAAAGGAGTTCAAAGATTTATGGGCCATGTTGGTTATTATCGAAGCTTTATTTTAAACTTTGCCGAGATAGCACGTCCATTGTACAAGCTTCTTATCGAGTTTCACTGGACGGAAGAATGTCATCAATCTTATGAGTTATTAAAGAAGGCCCTAACAAGTGCTCCAATCCTGCGAACACCTGATTGGAATGTACCTTTTCATGTGCATATTGATGCATCAAATTTTGCTATTGGGTGTGTTCTAACTCAACCAGGAGAACATAAATTGGACTACCCTATTAGCTTTGCAAGTCGCCAATTAAATGATGCCGAGATGAACTACACTACTATAGAGCGCGAAGGTCTAGCTATGATTTACGCAGTAAAGAAATTTCGCTATTACCTTCTTGCTACCAAGTTTGTGTTTTATGTTGATCATCAAGCATTGCTATATTTGGTAAACAAGCCGTGTTCCACATGTCGAATTACACGATGGTTGTTAATTCTTCTTGAGTTTGACTTCACCGTTGTTGTGAGGCCTAGGAGGAAACATGTCATGGCGGATCATTTATCTCGTATCCCTAATGGCGAAGCTCCTACGGGGGTTGATGATGAATTGCCTGATACTCCTTTGTTCATTGTTGAGACAATGCCTGAATGGAGTGAAAAGATTGTTAACTTCTTAGTTAATGGTTTTCCACCCAAAGAACCGCGAAAAGATATAGCTCAAAAATTAATCAAGGAATGCGAACCCTATTGTTTACTGGCTGGAACTCTCTATAAGAGAGGAAAAGATGATGTTCTTAGACGCTGTGCCCGCGAGGATGAGTATTTATATATTCTACAAGAGGCACACATGGGCGTAGCTGGTGGTCACTTTTCAGGAAAGTTGACTACCCGAAAGATCTTACAGTCAGGCTATTGGTGGCCCACTCTGTTTAAGGATGCATCACTTTTTGCAAAGGGATGTGATGAATGCCAACGTTTCAAGAAGCCACAAAGAAGTGATAGGATGCCTCTACATCCCATCAAGGTAACCCAACCATTTGAAAAGTGGGGCTTAGACTTTGTAGGACCGATTAGTCCGGCTGCACGTAACACGCAATCACGATATATCATTGTGGCTACCGACTATGTAACCAAATGGGCTGAAGCAAAAGCAACACGAAAGACGGATGCAAAAACAACAGCTAAGTTCCTCTTTGAGAACATTATCACACGTTTTGGATGCCCCTTTGAACTTGTGAGTGACAATGGAACTCATTTATTAAATGAAGTAATAAAAGAACTCACATCAAACTTCATGATATCTCACCACAAGTCTACACCCTATTATCCCCAAGCAAATGGCCAAGCTGAGAGTACCAACAAAACTCTCATCTCCATTTTGACAAAGATAGTCGAGGCTCATCGCACTGATTGGGACCTAAAGCTTACATCAGCTTTATGGGCTTATTGTACTGCGTATAAAGTTGCTATTAATTGCACACCGTTTAAGATGGTGTATGGCCAAGAAGCAGTTATGCCATGGGAGTTTGTCATTCCTAGTCTTCGAGTAGCTTCTCAAAGAAGGTTGGGATGGTAACCCCTTAGTGGAGCGATTATATATCCTGGAAAGGCTAGATGAAGAGAGGCAATTAGCTGTGCAAAATTCTCTAGTGGAGAAGGATAGGAGAAAGAAGTGGTTTGATAGCCATTTAAAGGATAAAGACATCAAGGTTGGTGATAAAGTTCTTATGTACAGGGTACGTAATGAAAAGAAGAAATTGAAATACGCTGGTAAGGGACCATATCGAGTGTGTGAAATTACCCCGCAAGGTACCATTCGTGTGGAATCTCTAGATGGAGTTGAAACCATTGGATTCCTTAATGGGAGTAAATTCAAAAGATATTATGATCCTCTAAGCCAGGAAGAGTTGCAAGAGCTTAAAAAAATCCAAGCAAGAGTTGAGGCTCAAGAACGACAACAACGTCTTAGACGCCAACAAGAGGCTAATCTGGGAATCACGCAAGCATTTTTCGAGGACACAGATGATGACTCATTAGAATCTGAGCCACACCTACGATACCCAATTGAGCTAAATAGCCCCTATGGGAAAGTACTATACAATGCCTTATTAGATACGGGAGCTAAACACAATTTGTTATCCTATGGAGTTTGGTGTCAATTAGGGAAACCGGCCCTGTCCCCGAGTACGATGCAAGTCAAGGGCATTAATAAAAAGAAAACTGCTATTCTTGGAGTCCTTCAGACCCCTGTTGTCTATGACAATGGAAGCATAGTGCAGAGGTTTCTAGTCATGCCCGCGGGAGCTATGGAAGGCAACGTAAACTTGGGACGCACGTGGATGTTGGCAACCAAATGCACTATTGATTGGGATACTGGTAGTGTCACGACGCGACCACCGACTCTTTTTTTTTTCCGAGAAAAAGATCCTTCTATTAGTTAATGAAAGCTGCCCATAGGGCTACATCCACCTCTGCAAGAGAGGGCTACAACAAACACGATGGGGAGACTCTCCCAATGAAAAAACAGCATATATACAATGAGGCTAAATCAAGAGATGGGAGGAGGGAAAAGCCACACAGGTGGACAGTAGTGCCATCTGAGCACCCCCTGGACCATGGAGTAAAACGGCCCAGGGCGCCAGAGATGAAGGAAAGCCTCGCGGCGCTCCCGCATGCGGTCGGAGCTGCCCTGTAGTCCCTCAAGCTGTCCTTTGAGAGTATGGATCAGCTCTAGCCAAAAGTCACGAACAGTCTCTGCTGGTGGTACAAGGCGAGCCTCAAAGATGCGGAAACAACGGGCCTGCCAGATGAACCAGAGAGCTAGGCCGCTGATGAGCTCCCAACACTCTGCTCTCTCACTGCTCCACTCCTGTGGAGTAAGGTCTGTAGCAGGCTGGAGTGTAGGTCGACCCCCCTGTATCACTATCATCCTGCTGGTGGAAGATAGCTCAAACTGAAGTGCCGGGCCCGTGAGGGTGGACCAAGCCGCCGCCCCCCAAGTGTACTGTCAAGCCGTGGAAAGGGCAGGCATCAGCCGAAGAACTCGTAGCCACACCTGCTGGGCCGAGGGACAGTCCCAAAGAAAGTGTCGCTGACTCTCCACCAACTGGTCACAGGCTGTACATGCGGCCGAGAGACAACTATGTACAAGCCAGCTCCCTACTGCTGTGGCTCTGTGTGCAACCAACCACTGGAACAAGGAGATGCGCCTCGGCTATCTGGAGTCCCACAGCCTCTGCCAAAAAGCTGCCAAGAACTCAACTGTGAGACCCTTCTCCTGCCAATGACGTGCTGCAGCGGGGCGGGCCTCTCTCTGTGCTGCAAGTATATGACGTCCAAGCCGAACAGTGTACTGAAAGAAAGGGACTCCTGGGCGGTCTGCAGAAGAGAATGGGTCCCTCCATAGCCACTCACCAGGATCCCACTGTACTCGTGCCAGTGGACAGCACTCCCAAGCCCATAGCAGCTAGTGTCCTGTCTCAAGAGCAGCTGGGTCAGGGTCTATGACGCAAGTCCTCCCACAGATGCCCACAACTCGGATCCTCTGGAAACAGCACTTTGCTACCTGCGGGGCCTCTACTGCAACTCTCTGTAATCGTCCCCCACCCTGAAGCTCGAAGAACAGGGTTGGGACAGTCTCTGAGCAAGCCCTGACTGAAATGAGAACCTCCAGTCGTGTGAAGGATCCCATCCACCGGGGTGCTACTGGCTTGAGAGGCGTGAGCCAATCAGCTGGAACTAACTCTGAGATGTCCTGACACATGCTCTAAACCCCTCTGAAGCCCTGTAGCTGGACAACCTGCACCTCCTCTGACAAACCTGTGAACTCTAGCCAGTCACCTAGAGAGCGCGCTGGGCCTGCTGCCATGGGACCCCAAGAAACATGAGGCCTACTCCCAACCAAGTGGCCTCTCTGAGTGCTAACCATGGGGTTCCAGACGAGGGTCTGCCGTAGGCGCTCCTCCGTGCACGTCGGCTGCTGCTGCTCTAGGCCACGCCGCAATAGCTCCCAAGACCGAAGCAAACTCACAGCGAATCGG
This sequence comes from Adiantum capillus-veneris, assembly GCF_014529385.1. Classification (NCBI taxonomy): domain Eukaryota; kingdom Viridiplantae; phylum Streptophyta; class Polypodiopsida; order Polypodiales; family Pteridaceae; genus Adiantum; species Adiantum capillus-veneris. Next base: position 133,008,480 of record NC_140940.1, on the reverse strand, counting down.
TCCTCCAGTCTCCTGCTCAAACCAACTCGGCGCAACTCTGTAAAGATCCATCTGGTCGAAGGTTGCCAAGGGCCTCCTGCCTGAGGCACCCTGGCACGAAGCCTCTGCAACAAGAACTCCTTCCAGGGCTCCTCGCCTGGAAGAAGTCCTCTGACGACAAACTTCCCAAGAAGGGCTATGCTCTGCTGTGCTGGATCAATGATCCCAAGCCCTCCCTGAGAACAAGGAAGTGTGATGACCGACCAAGCCACCTTGGCTCGGGCAATCTGAGTGTCGCGACCAGACCAAAGGAAGTTCCTGATCAGCCTCTCTACCTGGCTGATGCAAGAACTCGAGAAGATCCAGCAAGAAGTGATGTACCACATAGTCGCCAACAACACCTGGTTGGCAACTACTACTCTACCAGCCAGCGAAAGTCGTGCTGAGCTCCAATGTAACAGCTTTCTCCTGATGGACAGGAGAAGAGGAGCAATCTGCTGCTCGGGGGACAAATCCAAACCAACCTGACAACCCAAGTACCGAACTGCAGTCCCTGGAGGAATCCACCTGAAACGCTCTCCTGGCATCCAATCTGGCACAGGAGCACTACCAACTGAGAAAGCCACTGTCTTTCTCCAGTTGATCAGTGCACCCGATGCACAGCAGAAGGTCTCCAAAGCCTGCCCACATCTGTGTAAATTGGCCTCCTGGCCCTCTAAGTACAAGGCTGAGTCGTCGGCAAACTCAGCGTCCAGAAGCTCATCTCCCCGTATAGGGAGTGCTAAGCCCCTCAAACCAACCTGCTGTGACACCAAAAATCTGCTCATCGCCTCCGCATAGAACAGAAAGAGAAAGGGGGCAAGAGGACAACCCTGTCTGACCGATTGTGTGAGCATGAAGCGCTCACCTCTATCTCCTGCCAAAAGCACCTGACTGTGGGCCTGTCTGTACAAAGCTGACACCCCTCTGATCCAAGCCTCTGAGAAGCCCATCCTGCGTAGCGTGCCCTCTAGAAAGTCCCAATCAACTCTGTCGTATGCCTTCTCAAAATCGAGAAGAAGAATCACAAGGTCCTCCCCCCGGAGCCGTGCAAGGGCAGAAGCCTCCCAAAAAGTGAAGATGTTGTCAAGGATACTGCGTTCCTTGACAAAACCTGTTTGAGTCCCATGTATAAGGCTCTCCAAAAGTGGTTGAATCCTCAAACTCAGAGCCTTGGCAAGAATTTTGTAGGCTGAGTTGAGAATGGTGATGGGACGCCACTGTCGAATCTCATCCAAGGAGCCACCCTCCTTTGGAATGAGGTAAATCAGGCCCTCACTCATGCTATCCGGCATCACTCCTGTGTGCAGAATGTACTGAAAGGCACTACAAAGATCTGGGCCAAGCAGGTCCCAGTACTCCAAGAAGAAGCTGAAAGTCAGCCCATCCTCACCTGGATAGCTACCACGAGGGAGGGCCCTAAGAGCCGTGTGTAGCTCCTCAAGCTGAAGAGGCAACTCAAGCCTCTGCCGCATCTCCTCAGTCACAAGACAAGGCATCTGTGCCCAAACCTACTCCCTGCATGCATCCCGTCTCTCTGACTCGGGCTCAGCCGACAGTAGCTCACGGTAAAAGTCAGTAGCAACTGCATGCATATCCTCTAGCTCGCAAACAACTGACCCATCGGGTCTCCTCAACTGATTGACCTTGGCATGCGAGTGCCGAGGTCCCACTGTCTCAAAAAAAACACCTGTCACTCTGTCACCCACTTGAGTCCACTGAGATGCCTGTCGGTGGAAGGCAAACTCATGGCGCCTCTCCTCTGTGCAAGCAAGCTCCTGTCGAGCCTGCTGTAGCTGCTCCTCCAACCTGGACTGTCTGGATGCTGCTCCTGCATCCTCTGTAGTGAAGCAATGCCTCGTCTGAGACGCTGCTCCTCCTCTCTCGCTGCAGCCCGTCGAGCCAAAGACTCCTGGAGAAAGAAGTGGCTGAGCTGAGCTAGGCCTGAGGCCACTCTATCTGCAGGTGGAGCCTGGCTGTCCATGCCCTCTGTCCATAGAGCCTCGACCCTCTCTCTGAGTGCTGAGTCCAACAAGACCCGCTCTGGGATGCGAAGCATCGTGCTCCCACTCCTCTGCCTGTCTGCCACTGTGAGGATCACTGGTGCATGGTCCGAGAAGGATGTCCCTGCCAGGATGCCCACTGATCCCCCCAAGTCACTGAAGTGGTCACTAGTGTAGAAGCGATCTATGCGCGATAGATTCACTCCTCCCACTCTGCGGTCCGATCTAGAGAAGGCAAGACTCTCTGGAGGCCTCACAAAGCCAGAATGCTGCCATGTATCCGAGACCCTCAACGTCATACAAAACCTCTCCCAAGCTACTAACTCGACTCCATGCAAAGTAGCATGGCTGCCTCCGATTCTGTCAGAAGGGCCCTCCAACATGTTGAAGTCCCCTCCTACACACCACTGGTCAACCTGTGGCAAAGACTCAACAAGCTGTGACCAAAACTCTGCACGAGCACTCGCCACATTGGGCGCATAGATGTTCAGGAAACCCACAAGGCTACCCTGAACCTGCATAGTAATCCACTGAGCCCTGCCTGGTACAATAATCCCTCTGCCCACAATGGCCTGCTATAATGAGTCCGCAATAGTCATACATACCCCACCCTGGATGCCTCCAGGTCCAAAAGCAGCTGACCAAAAGGTATCATAGCGTCCACGCAAAATTTGACCACATCGCCGAATGCGGCTCTCAGATAAATGGTGCTCCTGAAGCATAAGGAGATCAATCTCTCCTCCCACAAGGCATCGCTGAAGCTCCTGACGCAATCGGCCCCGCTGTCGCTGAAACTGGGGCCCACCGAGTCCCTGCACGTTCCACGAGACGATCCTCATGGGGAGCGAGAGAGAACAGATGCTGCCGCAGCAGCAAGACGAGCTATCTTCGAAGCAGGCTTGGATGGGGACCACAATGTGTCTACATCCTGCTGAATCTGGGGGTGTCACCGCAAACTTGGCCAGTGGCCACAAAGTCTGCAGCAAATCTGTAACGCCAAGTTCTCCCATGTGGTGAGAGAACTCGAGAACCTGTGTATGCAACCATCCCACCACTGAGTCGAGGGACCACTCTGTCTCAGTCCTGACACAGAGGGGGAAGGAGAAACCAACTGCTGAGTCCAAGGCCTCTGTCCCCCTAGCGGCGAGGAACAAAGCGTGGACTCTGAAGCAGGCTGCCTCGTGGTCTGCTGCGGAATCGCCAAGAAAACGAGTAAACCCGTAATTGAAGAAATCCCAGCGGCGTCGGAGGTCAAAGCTCGTCAAACCACGAGGGATAGCTGCAAGAGGAGATGTCTGAATCTGCCGCTGGGGCCCCAGGCTCGGAGGGTGGCGCTGAATCTGTGCTCTGTGTCGCTGGCTGTGGCTGCGGCCCAACCTTGCCAGGCTGGGGCTGAGGCTGGGGTGCGGGTCGTGGTCTCCTCCGTGGACAAGCCTTCGCTAGGTGGCCCATCTGTCTACAAATGAAACACTGGTTCGGGAGACCCGAGTACTCCACACTCTGTCTAAACCAACCCCCACTCACTCGAGGCAGAAGGATGACCTCCGGGAGCGTGTGGGTATCTCTCACCAAAACTCGAACTGAAGGGATGCCAGCCGCCTTGGCAGCTACTGATGCTGCCGTACGAGGTGTCTCCAGGACAGTTCCGATGGCGGATCCAATCCTGGAGAGAAGTGGAAGGTACTCCCTCCGTAAACCCGGAAAGCAGACTGAGATGGGGATGTCCGCCTCCTCTACTAGCACATCCGAAGACGGGTCAAAACCATGTCGCCACTGTCGAAAGTGGGCGCGTGCTGCTCGGATGGCCAATGGACTCATAGCTATGACCTTGGAGGCCATCTCGGAAGTCTCGAACTCAATCTGGTAGTACCCCCGTCCGAGAATCTGGACATCCGAGATCTTGCCCACCTCTGCGAGGAGGCGGGCCTGGAGAAGGTCTCGCAGCTCTCCTCTGCTGGGACGAGTGCCAAGAACCTTGCAGATGACAGAAGTCGCCTGCAAGCGTTCTACCTCTGTGGCAAGGCTCGCTTGCTCTGCCGGCATAAGAGCAAGTCGAATGGTGGGCTCAGCGGGGTCGGGCGAGGGGGCTTCAGGCGAGTCCCTCTGAGGTGGAGCTGGAGCCTCCATCTGTGTCCAGTGCTGAGTTGAAGAAGCGGGCGGTGAAGAAAATCTGCGAACGAGTACGCCAAGCACTTGTCCGAAGAGAAAGCTTGCCGAGCCAGGTGCAGAAGATCTTCGGGAGCAAAGAGGACGGGGGGGGGGGATGGGGGGACGGCGAGGGCGAAGAGGGCAGCCGGGTACTGTGCGGGTGCACAAGCGGCAGCGAGCGGGGGGATGGGGTGGGGATGGCAACGCGAGAGGAGGGCAGCGGGCAGCCTTTGGGGCAGCGCGAAAACAGGGAGGAGCAGCGGGCGGGCGGCAGCGTGCAGGGGCAGTGGGTGGGGGGGGAGAGGTTAGCGCGCAGGGGCAGTGCAGGGGCAGCGTGAAGGGGGGGGGGGGGGGGGGGGGGGGGGGGGAGAGGGTAGCGATGGCGCAGCAAGGGGGGGGCGAGCAGCAGTAGCGAGCGATCCTCAAAAATAACGCGACCACCGACTCTTACCCCTATCATTGAAGCAAAGTCACCTACGTTGCAAACTCTAGCAAAGTTGAAGGATAGCCAACATTCACAAGCCAAGGTGGTTAACTCGTCTTTGCCGGCTACCCATGAACCTAGCACTTCAACACTTGTAGTTGCAGCAAGCAGTAATATTGCAAGTACTCAACCTGCACGACCTAAGAGTACATACCAATGGGTCCCCAAGGCCTTACTTCCAACTACCTCAACCCTCCCATCCATTCCAAGAAAAAAATTCCCCGGAAAACCAAGAGCGCGCCCTAGGAGAGTCAAGACCAAATCACGATGGATTCCAAAACAACTATTAGAAGCCCAAGGCTACTATGATGGAAATGAGCAAATTTGGGTACCTAAACGTAAAATGTGTCCTTCTCTATCGACAACAAACCCATATGAGTCAAACAGTGTAACGCTAAAGCCAATGGCGGACCGGGGGAAGGGAAAGATCACAAAATGCTACACACCTAGTCCAGAGCTAGTTTGGGCTCCAAGGCAAAACCAATTTATTCCACCTAGCTCAGGAAGGGTGGAGTTCCATGAAGCTTCTAGCTCCTCATGTAATACATCCATAGAGGTAAAAGCTTCTACACAGCCTCCATCTATAGTAGTGGACCTCCATGAAGCTACAAAAGAATCCACACATCCTAGTGTTCAAGAATCACCTGATGAACCACTTTAAGTTCGATCCTGGGAGAGTACCTTACCACCCTTGCAACTTGACGAGGCACCTAGGGTAATAGAAAACTAATGGCAAAAATCCTCACCTATTACCAACTGGAACAATTGGTTTCAAAGGGTGACGACATCATTTCAAACGGTATGATCTACCCAAGGAAGGGGGGAGTGTTTGTGGACATCCATCATTCACTTGCTTCCCTCTCAACCTTTCTCCCTGACCTCTTAATCTCCAATCTTAGGGAATGTATATATAAAGCCTTATACTCACAAAAACAAGATAAAAAAGTAAAAGATCAAGAGCCATAACACAAATCATAAAAACAAATTATGCACAAGAACACAATCCTTGTAATATTTGCACTCTAACCATCATCTATTTGCGTGTATAGATATGGCTAGTACGCTAGAGTCATCCACTCCTGCCTTGGGTGAGAGGTACCCTCGTTACTTTTCACAAATATTTCACATGGTCTTTCCAGTGCTTGCATGTGAATGGGATTTGATAGGTACGCTAGCATGTGAGAGGAATTTTGAGGAGTTAGAATGGATGATACGTCTCTTGACCACGTCTGATCCATACTTAGTAGAGAGCGTTTCTCCCATTGCACAAGCCTACCCTTTTGACCAAGATGACTATAGGCGTCTAGTGACCTTCTTAGTAAACATGGGCACCTATGATGAAGAAGAAAATTTACAGGACTACACGGATGGCACATATGGTCTCATGGATGATGACTTTGTTTATCTCGACGACGAGGATAGGGGTTTAGCCTTAGGGTTTCCCCCAACCTCTACAATATCCTATTCCCTTGACTCTCTAGAGGGAGTGCAAATAATTAGGTTAGGGTTCCTTATGTTTTTTGTTGTGTTCAATAAGTGTTGGTACCTTTTCCCACTAATGTGCCTCCTGGAGGTATTCCTTTTGTTTCCTAGTGTGTATAGGAGCGTGTTGCTATTGATAGGATTTGGACCTTCATGGAATCTTTATCTCGACTCACTCTTCAAATCAAGCACGACCATCGACACAAACAGGTGTTTCTTGTCCATTAGCATTGCCCCTTATCTTTTTTGCATCTATGATTGTCTGCTTTAATTGTGATTGGTAGCCTAATATTCACCGCATTTGCTTAGTATCAAACATTTAATTCAATGTAATTTTTTGTCATAATCACTTGTCTAGGTTTAAAAATCAAGCAGTCCGACTAAGCTAGTTTGACCAAGTTAGGTGTTAGAGATCTTCTCTTAATACCATGGGGAATGCCTTCCTAATAATCAATGGTTACTTAGGTTCTTAATCCGATTTAGGCAGCATTGTGTGAAATGTACTAGGGCTTTCTAGTGGGCTTGACCCTTTTGACCTTTAGCTTAAGTATTATAAAGGGAGTTTACTAGTGTGATGAGCCTGGGGAGGTGTATCCGTGTTATAAGACCCCCCAAAGTTACAAAATTAAAATGATGAAAATGAACAAACAAAAAATCAAAGTGCCACATTGTAAAATCTTAAGCTGGAAGAGAAATCTCAGCTTGATTGGGTACTTCACTCACATGTATCGCCTATGGTACTAGAGCCCTAGAGGTTCCCAGTATGGGCGCTTTTTCTTGAAAAGCAAAAAACCCAAGGTATACAAAATAAGCACACACATCAAAATTGAATCACTGTGAAAAGAATTTGGGGGGTCAAAGAAAAAGTAATCAGTTAGGCGATGATTTCATGAGAAATTCCTTTTATGGTAGCTTAACTACAAGGTCTTCTAGATATAGCCTCTAGTCAGCCCTCGAACATGAATACTTGGCTCTCGCGATTAAACACCTTAATTGACCAGAGAAAATTAAGAAGCTTACCCATGGTATTAATAGTCGATCTCTAGTGCCTTTCGACTGTTAAATTAGTGACCCCAGACTTGTTTAATTTTTTACCTTTACATCTGTTTATGCATTTGATTACATTGCAATTTAATGCTTATTGCTGACAAATTGTTTAAAATTCTGTTACCAATCAATTGTCTGTCTAAAATTGCATATGCTTTTTAATCGCTTATGAAAATGCAATTACTGTGCAATGTTGTTTGATTTTGCAGTGACTAATGAAGGCTAAGGACATTCATCTCAAATGCTCTTCCACCTCGACCAACGAACTTCAACTCAATAGATTTCGAGGACGGAATCTACATCAGGAAGGGGGGCATGTTAACCCTCACGGCTCACAGACACCCTATCACCTACGAGACGGACGTTGTAGCCTACGGTGGACATTGTATTATTTATTTGGTAGAGTCAGGTACCGGGCTTGTCGGTCCAATAGGAAAAGGGTAAGAGTGATCGCCGATGAGAGGCGCACTCTAACTGGGACATTCAAGGGATTAGTTGGCTAAGCATGGGCGCCCAAGTGTGAATGGGGTGAGCTCATATAAAAGCCAACTAAACCTAAAATTCACTCATTCTCTCATTTGTGCAATAGAAGAGTGCTGTTGCTCCATCTCCATCTCCGTCTTCTTCTTCTTCACCTCTTTGTGTGTGTGTGTGTGTGTGTGTGTGTGTGTGTGTGTGTCTGTGTGTGTGTGTGTGAGAGAGAGAGAGAGAGAGAGAGAGAGAGAGAGAGAGAGAGAGAGAGAGAGAGAGAGAGAGAGCGCGATCGAGCATTGCGGCGGCACGACGGCGGTGAAGCGGTTGAGCGCGACGTAGCGGCGTCTCCTTCTTCTTTGCGGCGAGGAATCCTCCACGGTAGGAGCATAGAGCGGTGAGTGACACACCATTGCCCTCTTTTGAGCTTACTAGTTAAGCTAGTTGTGTGCTTGGAGCCGTCTATGGCTCGCACACAGTGTTAGGCAAGGCCCTTGCTTCGACACTGCGGCAAGGAGCGCACAACAGCAGGATTGTAAGTGCACTCTGCGCTAAAAGCCCATTCTGCATCAACATCAGCAACATAGTCTCCTTTCACAGAAGACTCAACAATGGCTGCATTTGTAGTGGAACCAGCATTTGCAGTGGAACCACCCTCTTTCTTCTTAGCCTCTTTGGCCTTCAACTTAGGACATGACTTGATCAAGTGATCATTGGCTTTACAATAATGGCAACGCATCTTCTTTTTGCCCTTATCACCAGAATTGCCAGACGAAGTGCTGCTAGCAGAAGCATTAGGAACAGAATTTTTGCCACTCGCAGCAGAACCATAAGAAGTGGTTGCATTACTGTTACCACCCTTTCTTTGAGAAGCAATAAAAGCCTGTTCAACTGCACGCTGCCTAGTCCTGTTTTTTCTAGAAAGTGACTCTTGCAACAACAATGTGCATAATGTATCAAACTTGACAACTTCAGGATTTCCTTGAGTCATCAGTCTCCAAGTACTAGCAAAAGTCTGTTAGAAATCTGGTAAGGCATCAAGAACAGTCTGCACAAGGGAACCGTCTGAAATGACTTCACCTGCAGAAATAAGTTGCTCATTGATATCCTTGACACTAGCAAGGAAAGTGTCCATATCATCTTCCTCATGCATAATCTTTGACTTTAGCTCTTTACGCAACAAAGCAATTTTAGCCTCATTGCGGCTTGCATAAAGACCTGTTAGAATATCCCAAGCCTGTTTTGTAGATTTTGCTGAATGGATGTGAGGAACAATGGTGCGCTTCACAGACAACGCAATCAATGCATGAGCCTGTGCATCCTTAACATCCCAACGAACTTGTTCTGCCGTAGGCAAAACAACTCTAACAGCTGCAATCCTTGCAGCAAGGCTTGCAACATCCTCAACATCGCCTACATCCTCCGAACCAGGACGTACATCAATGCCCTGCACAATGTTCCAGATGCCCTTTGACACAAGAACATGTTGCATCATATAAGCCCACATAGGGTAATTGTCCCCATCCAACCTATCCTCAACAACAAACATCTTGAACACATCTGTGTTGTTGTTGTCAGCCATGGTAAATGCTGCACCTGATGTGAAAACTGCCCAAAAATAGGAGAAACGGAGCGGGAACAATACGTGCTATATAGCACAAACCGTAGAAGACTATAAGGCACCTGTTATGCAGAAAACGGCACTGACAAAAATTCTGCATAGAATGACGAAATAGCCTGTGCAGTACTGCCTGTAGTGGAAACGGAGGCCGAAATGAGCCCAAATCGAAGTATTTGTCGACCCGCGAACGCTCACCAAAGCTCACTAAAATCGGAGAAAGTGAACAGGCGTGTACTGGAGCGGCTGGCGACTAAGCCCGAGAGGACGCAACCTGCTCTGATACCAATTGTTGGAATTAGGGTTGCAGAGAGACACACACAGCTTAGAGAAGACGAAGGAAACTCAAGGCACACAATAGAGAGTGTGTTACTTAGTGTGCAATGGAAAGATAGATAGCCCTAGAGTGATGGGCATATATACAATGCACGGGGGAAAAAACCTCCTAAAGAGGGAAAAAATGCCCCGGCGGTCCTAGTGTGTTCACACACATCACTACCACATGTATATGGTAACATATTGCACCTGTAACCTTGGGTGTTGCCGTTGGAATCCAGACCCCTTGGTTAAAATCAACATTATCAAACCCCTTGGTTAAAGTTTGCAGTAAAATTGCTCAACTAGTAGCCGGCCCTCGGACTATGTCCGTGACCCTCCTTGGGTTTTCCCGTTGCATTACATTACCCCTTGGAAATTGGTGGACTTCTTTCCTTGTTAAAGCAAGTGTGAAGTTTCCAAGAATTGACCATCCACTCTTACTAAGTGATTTAGTAATCACGAGCCGGGTCTTACACCAAAACTGTACTCATACAGGCACTCTTAGTGCTAATGTCGCGACACCGGCAAGGCCGGACCAGACAAGGGCAAGGCCGGGCTAGGCAGTGTGGAAAGGGAGTCCAACTAGGGCAAAGGGCCAGGGGCCATGCTATATAGTGGGTGGTGGACTCCTAGGTTCTAGTTCCCCTTGTCTAACATTGGTATCAAGAGCTTGGTTCTTTTTTTGGGAAAGGCACAGCCGTGGAGTAGGGGAGCCACACAAGCGTGCATGAGCAAGTTGCATGTCGGGGTCAACGGACCGTGGAGCACCTCTCTTGTGAGGAGGACGACATGCCGAAAACCGTGGGCAACTCCCCTTGCAAGGAGAAGCCACCGAGGCGGGACCTGCACCAAACACAACCCTTGCGGGCTCTACGGCATCGCGCCGGGTGGGGGAGTAATTCTTGACCCAGGGCCGAAGCCCCTTGCGCAATGCAGCGACCGCCATGGCTTCGTCTCCCTCATCGCGCTCTACTGCAAGCGGCCATAGCCAGTGACCTTGTGTCTTTAGTATTTACACATTTGACGGGCGCCCAACCCCTTGGGGGTTAGTGGCCAAACCCTTTTTTTTCAAATACAAGGGACGGTAACCATAGTGGGGTACCCCCCCCCTCCCTCGTGTGTGGATTCCGGCAAGGCTCGGCATATCGACACGGCCGGCAAACACTTCGACACACCAATTCTCTGCGTATTACCGATAGAAACTCAGAATTTAATCAAAGCATTACGACGGGAGTTCAAAGTACCATTATCTTACAAAATCAATTAAGGTTGCAAGCATAATTGATTCGGCTACCAAGGAATTAAGGAATTCCCTATCGGCGGACATTTCGGATCGATTTTCACCGGGATACTATCGATTTTGACGGAATTAGCAATGCTAACTTTGCAAGTGCTCTCAATCTCATGTATTTTTCTGACTACTCCTTGCACCGCACTGTGTCGCCATGGATTCAGATATCAATATGACTTTTGATTTTGAGCAAAGCACGTCTAATCCCGCCCATGATGGCCCACGGCCGGATCCTCTCAAGGAGAGTACCCGCGACGCTACGACAGGTGATGACGCTTACGAATTGCTCGACATTCAAGAATTTCGTGCACTTCAGACACATATGTCAGTCATGGATGAAAATTTTAAAGCTTTAAATGCAAATGTCACTAAACTATCCACATTAGTGATTCAATTAATGCAACAGCAGTCCAAGGGTCCTGCTGACACACACATGCATGAGCAAGTTGCTACACAAGGGCAAGGCCCTTCTAATCCAGGGCAAGGCCCAATTGCTGATACTTTGCACATTCTCACTGCAAAAGAGGTGGATGAGTTGTTGAAAAACACCAAACCACCGATTTTTAAGGGAAAAGACCGAGACCGCAATAAGGATGCGGTGAATATCTTTCTCAGCAAGTGGGATGGAATTCACGCCTTACGGCGTACTCCGCACACAGTCAGAGCTCTGCAAACGAACTTACCTCTGGAAGGCAAGGCCTACAAATGGTGGATGTATCTCAAGGAGAAGAATATCATACCCCAGAGTTGGGCAGCTTTTGAAGCTATGTTTAGCAAATAATTTTTGCCTACAAATGAGGCAGATCGGAATTGGATGGCTTGGGACACATGTTCCATGCGCCAATACCCATCATTGCTTGAATATATATCTCACTATCGGGATGTTATCCTCAAGTTGGAAGGCTTAGATAACTTTCAACAAGTACGGGGGTTTATACGCGGTCTGACACCAGAGCTTAAGAAGTACGTCAAGACCCAAGACCCTAAAAAACTTGAGGAAGCCATAGTGAAAGCACATATTTTTGATAATCCAGATGAAAAGAAAGCACATAATATTCATGTGCCTGCTAATACACATGGTAATACACGCACTCAGTATGGGCACAATAAAAGGAAATTTATAGTAGCCAATTCAGATGCATCTAAAAAACCCAAGGGGTCCGGAGGTCCTCTCTCTCCCGAGGACTTTGATAAAGCTAAGAAAGAGAAATTATGTTTTCAATGTTTAGGAAGCAGTCATGGCAAAAAGGATTGTCCCAAGGGGAAATTTGCTGCTCATGGCAAGGAGAAAGCAGTGCAATGATGCAACTGCTACCTCTTGAGTCTTCCTCACGATTCTCTACAGTGGAAGTAACACACACCGAGGTGGTACATGAAGCTGTCTCACAGCTTCCATGTGGAAAAAAACCTTTGGACCACATGAGTTAGTACGTATACATGGATCTCTGCAAGGCCACAAGGTACGCATCTTGGTAGATGACGGTGCTACTCACAATTTCATCAATTATGGATTGGTGAAAAAACTCAAATTGCCTCAAACTCCGAGTACCCATTGCTACAGAAGGTAGGAATGATATTGAAATATGGGATACTCAATGCCGAGCTGTTCCGTTGGAAGTACAAGGGTACTCCACATGCTTGGATTTTCAGGTTATGAACATGGAAAGGGCAGATGTGGTCCTTGGTAGGGAGTGGTTGCATAGCCTAGGACCATCACTGAAGTGTAGCTACGAGCACAATAGCTTGATGTTTGAATCCCATGGCGCACATGTGTTGTTGTTAGGAGAGAAGGATGTACCTTCTTCACCATTGATTTGTACCGTTGAGCTTATGCAGCTTGTCTTTTATAATGAAATAGATCAAGTTTTGTTGTGTTACTCACAGTCTCATTTTCTTTCTAACATTGAATCTGTTGAACATTCCTCAACGTTGCTGCATGCTTCTCTCTCATCTCTTCCACCAATGGCTAATTCCAAACAAGCAAATGTTTCTAGTGAGTTACAAAAATTATTAAAGGATTTTCAAGATGTTTTTCCTAATGATTGGCAACTAGGATTACCGCCGACATGATCGGTGCAACATAGCATCGATGTGGCTGCAGGTTGTAAACCTGTCAGTAAACCGCCCTACCATATGAGTTATTCAGAAGCTGTTGAGGTGGAACATCAGCTTGCTGACTACCTTAGCGAAGGGTATATACAACCCATTCTTCACCATGGGCCTCTCCTAACCTATTAGTGAAGAAAAAAGACGGCAGTATGCGCATGTGCATAGACTACCGTGGCTTAAATGCGGTTACGGTTAAAAAAAAAACCCATTGCCCCGAGTAGATGAGTTGTTCGACAAACTCACTCATGCTCGCATTTTCATGAAAATAGACTTGTTACCATATACATGTGGTAGTGATGTGTGTGAACACACTAGGATCGTCGGGGCATTTTTTCCCTCTTTAGGAGGTTTTTTCCCCCGTGCATTGTATATACGCCCATCACTCTAGGGCTACCTATCTTTCCATTGCACACCAAGTAATACACTCTCTATTGTGTGCCTTGAGCTTCCTTCGTCTTCTCCAAGCTGTGTGTGTTACTCTGCAACCCTAATTCCAACAATTGGTATCAGAGTAGGTCACGTCCTCCCGGGCTTAGTCGCCAGCTGCTCCAGCACACGCCTGCTCACTTTCTCCGATTTCAGTGAGCTTTGGCGAGCGTTCGCAGGTCGACAAAAATTTTGGGAGTACTCGAAGAGCTTGGTCTGCTCAGAATTTTGATTTGGGCTCATTTCGGCCTCCGTTTCCACTACAGGCAATACTGCACAGGCTATTTCGTCATTTTGTGCAGAATTTCTGTCAGTGCCATTTTCTGCATAACAGGTGCCTTATAGTCTTCTACGGTTTGTGCGATATAATAGCACAGGTTGTTCCCGCTCCGTTTCTCCTATTTTCGGGCAGTTTTCACATCAGGTGCAACATTTACCATGGCTGACAACAACAACACAGATGTGTTCAAGATGTTTGCTGCTGAGGACAGGTTGGATGGGGACAACTACCCTATGTGGGCTTACATGATGCAACATGTTCTTGTGTCAAAGGGTGTCTGGAACATTTTGCAGGGCATTGATGTACGTCCTGGTTCTGAGGATGTAGGCGATGTTGAGGATGTTGCAGGTCTTGCTGCAAGGATTGCAGCTGTTAGAGTTGTTTTGCCTACGGTAGAACAAGCTCGTTGGGATGTTAAGGATGCGCAGGCTCATGCATTGATTGTGTTGTCTGTGAAGCACACCATTGTTCCTCACATCCGTTCAGCAAAATCTGCAAAACACGCTTGGTATATTTTAGTAGGTCTTTATGCAAGCCGCAATGAGGTTAAAATTGCTTTGCTACGTAAAGAGCTGGAGTCAAAGATTATGCATGAAGAAGATGATATGGACACTTTCCTTGCTAGTGTCAAGGATATCAATGAGCAGTTTATTTCTGCAGGTGAAGTCATTTCAGACAGTTCCCTTGTGCAGACTGTTCTTGATGCCTTACCAGATTCCTACCAGACTTTTGCTAGTACTTGGAGACTTATGACCCAAGGAAATCCTGAAGTTGTCAAGTTTGATGCATTATGCACATTGCTGTTGCAAGAGTCACTTTCTAGAAAAAACAGGACTAGGTAGCGTGCAGTTGAGCAGGCTTTTATTTCTTCTCAAAGAAAGGGTGGTAACAATAATGCAACCACTTCTTATGGTTCTGCTGCGAGTGGCAAAAATTCTTTTCCTAATGCTTTTGCTGGCAGAACTTCGTCTGGCAATTCTGGTGATAAGGGCAAAAAGAAGATGCGTTGCCATTATTGTAAAGCCAATGATCACTTGATCAAGTCGTGTCCTAAGTTGAAGGCCAAAGAGGCTAAGAAGAAAGAGGGTGGTTCCACTGCAAATGCTGGTTCCACTACAAATGCAGCCATTGTTGAGTCTTCTGTGAAAGGAGACTGTAATGTTGATGTTGATGCAGAATGGGCTTTTAGCGCAGAGTGCACTTACAATCCTGCTGTCCATGATGCATGCTTGTCAGTTGTTGCTACAGATTCACATGTGTGGTATTTCGACAGTGGTGCTACAAAGAACATTACCTCACATCGTGAATTGTTTACCTCTCTCGAGTCTGTCCCTCATGGGAATTCAGTCACTTGTGCCAACAACGCCTCTTATCCAGTTCAGGGAGTTGGAAAGATTGTGCTTACTGCTGCTAATGCCACTTCTTCACACTTGTTGATGCACTTTATGTACCTGGGATCAAGAAGAATCTCTTGTCTGTATCCGCACTTGCTAGACTTGGACTTGTAGTCAAATTTGTGGATGAAAGATGTACAGTTCATGATCTCAGTTTTGGTGATGAAATTGTTGCATCTGGGCTTTTGTGCCATGGGCTGTATAAGCTCACTTTGTATGACAAGTGTGGACAAAATTTTGCAAATTCTATTGCAGATTCAAGGGCTATTTCCAAGAAGTCAAGCCCGAGCTAGTTGCTTGATAGATGCTTGGAATTGTAGTTAATGATCGATCTGGCCGAGTACTTGTACCAGACAATTAGAGGTTTATCATTCAAGCCACAGGCCGTGCCTGTACATGCATGTATTGCTAAACAACTATGTTGGCACTTAGTGTCGGTCATACTTACACCTTGACGTTTGTCCTTGACAAACATCTCTTGGAACAAGCTCCCCTTCCACCAGAAGCAATGTTCTCGGAGCTTGTGTTGACTAATGCAAAAGCTTCTGCAAAATTGAAATGAATAAGAAACATCAATTTCAAGTTTATAATTGTACTTACCGGCCATTGGAAATGTCTAAAGTGCCATCTCCATCAGATATGAAGTGATTATTGACGCGAAGGTCATGGCTCCACATTGATGGCGATGGCGGATAACCGAAAGCCTTGCTTTCCTTGAAGCCATTGTTGCGTTGAAGCGATAGATCTACAAACATTTGCATGTCGAGGGTTCTCAACGACCCCTAACATGCCATGCATGGCTTGACAAAACAAATTTGCAACAGATTGTCGTATGCCTTGCACGCTATACCAAGATCCTTGACGAGAAGCGCCCAACATGCCCTTCAATTGTCTCGTGAGTTTCTTTTTTGAACTCATGGGTGCTGCTATGCTGCCTGCATGCCTTGCATGCCCTTGCACGTTACTCGAACCCCTTGGTGGTCATGCTTTCAATGTGTCGAAGCCCACAACCTTGTTGCATTCAATGGTAGGGTGGGAATCACCTGTTATGTACACGGATCCTAGGAGATTTGAGTCAAATCAAGTGGCCGCCTCAGGTATGAAAATGCCTTCACAGTAAGCCATGGCAATGACGAGTCTGCACAGAAAGTATATTTTGACGTAGCTCCCAGTACAGAGGTCGAACACGAGTGTACTTGAAACGAGAGTTTCTCCCTGTTGTTGCGCGACCCTAACGAACCCAACTTCTGACGCTTTTGACATAGTTGATTGTCTCCTCCTCCCACTAAGCGGGCCTGCCCACATGCCTATGATCTCCTCGTTGTGGTTTCGGCCCCCCGCCTAGCAAGAGCTTCTGCACACGCAATGTGCCTCGACCCCGCCCTCTTGCTTAGCCGCCTTGCACACCATGGCTTGCACTCACATGCAAGACCATGCATGTTCTGCTGTTGAAAACAAGGGAGAGAGAAAATTGGGAAGCGAGAGAGAGGCCATGCCTCATGTTGAATTCCAGAGAGAGTAATTCCCCCTCCTCCATAGCTCTCCCCTCCCCTAGCTCTGATACCAGTAAAAGGCCCCTGGTGGGACTGCCTAGGAATGAACCTCCCAACCTCCCATTAAATATCCCCTTGGGCCTCATTCCCTATCCACACTTGCAGCTGGCTCCTTGGGCCTGGTCCTTGACCACCGGCATTGCCCTTGGCATGACATAGGTCCCTTAGGCATTCTACGTTGGCGCGTACGCTATTAGGATAGGCTCCCAATTGTGCTCCATTTGATGTGCTTGTCATCCTACATCGCCAAACTTCTCAATCCATTGCATTTCCTATCTATCTGGACAAGGCCATTGAGCATACCGCGTTGGTGCGGAACTGGTTATGGCATGATCCCATTTAACAAAAAAGAGCTAAAGATTACACAGTAAATCAAAATAGAGCTAATGGTTTCCACCACACCTAAGCCTTTCTTCATGCTTTGACACGCTCACCTCTGCAGTATCCAAAACAAAAAGTGCATTGAAGTGCCGAAGCTGATTCCGCCAAGCCAAGTTGCTATTGGGTTGGCTTTGCATTTATTGCTATTGTTCCTATTCAATGTTTGACTATAGAAAAAATGGGACTCTACCCTAAACTGTACTGCACCAACGCGGGAGCAGTTAGGAAAGTATCCATGAAAATTTTGGCACATTGTTAAGTAGCAAAAGGGGGCCTACGTGGTGGGCAGCCATCGCTTTGGAGCCATGCTCTGGTGGATCCTGTCAATAGGTGGACCATTTGTGCAAGGTTGAACACTTGGAAGTGCAAGTTCTAAAAACATTAACACGTAGACATTTAAAGATGTTATGAAAATAAAATGAGAGACACTCAAGAGGAATAATTGACAAATCAATGTCTACAAAATTGAGAATCAACAAAATCAGGAATCGACGTTATCAAGAAAGTTCAGTATGGCAAATCCAAGGTGAAAGGCATATAAGACAAAGGCAGGAGTCGACCTCAATAGACGGCAAAGGTGGACGACAGGAGACAACTCCAACAAGTCTCGACTATTTTTGAAGATTTATACGCTAGATTTCTTTGAGCTCTATGGGTGCGGTGCTCTTGCCTTTGGAACAACTTGGAAAAGGTGAATCTCAAAATTCATAGGTGGGATTGCACTAAACCTAGGTTTTTTTTTAGCCCTTTAAAGCAAATTAGAATCTATGAGAAAATTTGTGGGAGGGTCACAGTAAATCGAGTTCATGCATAGTGCTTTCTCCCAAAAACTTGGAAAACTTACGTATGAGAAATCTTTGGGGCAACCTTATTATATTTGAAGGATTTTACACTCAAATTCTCTATACTTTGGAGGTTTCCACACCTTCAAATCTAGAATTAAGGGATAAATTTCAAAATCTTTAGATGGGGTTACACTAAACCTAAGATTTTTTTAGCATTCAACTATACTATGCTTATTAAAAAATTTAGAGGCAAATTTACTATATTTAAAGCTTGTTGCACTAAACTTCTCAGCACTTTGTAGATTTTTGTATTATTTGTGTCGCTAATGCATTATGACTCACTATGCTGAGTGAGTGTTGCTTTTTATATAAAAATAAATTTAAAAATTATAGTTAAATCTCAAAATTTGTAGGTGGATTATACTAAACCTAGGTTTTTACCTCCAATTGTTTGGGCATTCTAACCTTCAAATTAAATCTTACGAGTGTGTGGCTCATCATAGAGGGGGGGGGGGGGGGGGGGGGGGGGGCGGGCTTTTCTTAGCAGCAGAAAAGGGACCTCTACAGAGATTTTGGAGAATCGGCCAAACAATTGGAAATAGAAGCAGAATTGTGTGATTTTGCAGGTGAGCCGTTGGTCGACAAAGGCCTGAAAGTTTGCAGGTCTGATTGATGAGGGGGTATGAAACCAGAATGTAGCAATGGCCTGAGCGGAACTGGAGAAGAGTAGAGTCTACAACTCTATGCAGCAGAGCAAGGAAACATGGGAATGGGAAAGTTGAGTACAGCTTGCACAAGGCCTGCCGGTCTATGAAGAAAGGAACCCGATTTCTGTAATGTAGGCAGCATCATCAAAGCAAGGAAACCACTTTGGATATCTATGTGTGGATTTGATTAGGTGCAGCCCGACATGTGTGTATCCAAGGTAAGACCAAGCAACATTTGAACAAGCAATTGGGCAGAGCTCAGAAGCGGGGTTGAACCAATCGGGTGTGTTTGAGCTTGAAGCCGAGCATTGGAGGGAAAATCAAGAGCAAGAAACTGTCACTTGAGTGGTGCAAGAGGAAGAATCAAGCAGCAAACGAGTTGCAAATAGCGCTACCAAGCTGGATGTTTTTGGAAGCTACCAAGCAAGTGAAGTCGAGCAAGCAAGAAAATTGGAGCTTTGTGAGTAGGATTCGGGGCAGCCAGTATCGAGCACATTTGGACAAGCAATTGGGAGCTTGCTAGTGTGGTGGTAAACACACACACTCTACCATCGAAAAACAGAGCACATAAAAAAACTATTTTTCTTTTAATTCTCTCTTGTGAGGGTGTGTTCACACACCCTCACAAGAGAGAAGGAAAAAAGAAAACGAGAGAGGAAGTCGGCCTCCGAGCGAAAAGAGAAATCAAGAGAGGAAGTCAGCATCTGAGGCAAAAAGGACGAGAGTTTTGACTTTCTTGGTCGCGGCACCTCTATTGTAAGGGTGTGTTCACACACCCTCACAAGTGAGAAGGAAAAAAGAAAACGAGAGAGGAAGTCGGCATCCAAGGCAAAAAGGAAGTGAAAGAGCAAGAGTTTTGACTCTCTTGGCCGCGGCAAAGAGAGCGAACGTGTACGCTCTTGGCGCGGGGGCACACATACATACAGACAATGTGTGCGAGATGGGCGAGTAAGCCCAAGCACTACTCCAACATCGACCCAATTTTTGCTTTGGTGATTTTTCCTTTCAGCTCGGACTATGATCCATGTGTTCTTTACGATGTTGGATTTTGGTGGCTTGGCATCGGTTTCGACATTGATTTTGGCTTTTTTTTCAGCGTTTCAGCGTTCTCTTTGGCATCGGTGACTCGACGATCTGCGGCGACTCCGGCTTGGGTGATTGCTTCCATCCGGTGATGGAAGGTGGCATCGACCAAGTTTTTCTCGGCTTTGACATAGTGCTCTAGCATAGCTTTGTCAGCGACTCCCCTCCCACAGTTTGAGCTAGCTATAGCTTGCAGGTACCAGGCTCATAGGTTTACAACGTTTTTGGATAGGTACAGGTTTGTAGAGCCGCTTGTTCCAGGAGTGAGCTTGTTTGCCAGGGTTTTGGCATTTCATGTATACCATTTGTGCGTTTGTTTTGGTGAGGTTTTTTGAGATTTTGCTTAAAATACAGGGGAAACTCTGTCCGTTTGTCCCTAGATTCTCGCCATGTGTTGCACGTATTTGCAGTTATACTCTATGATGGTTTAGTGGTCAAGTTTGACTCCCACTTTGATAGCGATCGAGTGTTTACTCTCACTTTGACAGGTTTTATCAGTTTGGACATAGTTTAGTGTTCTTGTACCCCACTCTTGCAGGAGTGAGGATTGCGTATGCTTGTGTGGCTACAGAAAGATAGTCATAGGTTTCACATGTATTTTGCAAATTTTTGCAGGCAGTTTCTATTGTGGGATGTGTTTTGAGCTAGTTTTCTCTCTACTTGTGTATATGGTTATGCGCTTTACGCTCAGTCGATTAGTTTGTCCCAGATTGTGTGCTTGCGAAGTTTGAAGATTGTGGAGTTGGTTTTATGCATATGTGAGCATCGGGTTGGATGCAGTTTGATCATGGTTTCGTGATTGTATAGTGGTCGGTTTATTTCACTTTGACAGTGATCGAGTGTTTACTCTCACTTTGACGCTTGGACACAGGTTTGGTGTTCTTGTACCCACCCCTGTAGGAGTGCATTTATGGTATGCTCGTAGTGGTTACAAGTTTCCTTTGATTTTGCCTCATGTTCTCACATCAATGCATATTGCGAGCATGAGACTACAACATGTAGGTTACAGGTTTTCACGATTGAGCTACGGATTGGTTTATGCTTTCATTAACACAAAGGTTGAGTGATCTCCCACTTTTGATGCGTATGCATTGACATGATGTGTGACACAGTTTATTCTACAATGATGATTCATGAGAGTCTTGATCTTCCCGACATATGCAATGTTGATATTGTGGTCACATTAGGTGCTATTTTTTAGATGCATGAGACATGAGCAGAGACAAATGAGTGATGCATAAATAGTTATGACAGAGACTGGAGAGATAGCTACATATGCTAGTGATGGTTATGTCACACTTACCTCTAGCCTCCACCCACGATACATGTCTGATAGAGATGGCACTTGCTCCCGCTGGCTACTAGATGACTCTACAACATTTCATGTCACACCATGCCGTGATTGTTTCAGCACATTTGCTAGTGGGAGTTATGGCGTGTTCATCTGGATGATGGTTCAATGTATGACATAGAGGGTGCAAGATATATATTATTGTTACTACCCAGTGGTGCATATTATACAATACACATGTATTATGTTCCTGGGATTGCACAAAACTTGATCTCAGTGAGATGCCTGAGAGACAATTTAGGTACTGCTTTGAGAGCAACCTTTCCAAATGCAGTTGGGTCGCCTAGTCATTGCGCGAGGTGCTAGGTCATACATTGTATACCCACTACAGGTTTCTTAGGTGCAAGATGGTATAGTATCATTACGACCATGACATATGAGGAGCGAGAGACTAACACATCTCCTTCATGAGTGAGCTCCAGTATGCTCAGGAGAGAGAGCAGTTAGTTTTGCAGGACATGTCAGTGGACTCTGCAGCGGCAAAGGTGGAACATGATTGCTCTAGTGAGACACAACAGGTGTTGTCAGAGTTTGTGTAGGCAGAGGTAGAGCAGTTTTGCTCCCTAGAGACACATACAAAGATGATAGACATGGAGTTATTTGATATGCTCATGCTAGAGGCCGACGATGAGCACAGTTTTGCCTATGGGTGAGAGGGACGCAGCCATCCCAGTGTCAGCGTTGACACATCCATACACAATGGGTATTCTTGATGATGTAATGAATGCAGATAGCACAAGGGAGGTGAGTACAACCAAGTTTTCACAGATTTTGTCAGTGTTCGGGTGTCTCATGCTCGACTTGTTAGTGTCGAGGCCCAACCTAGCAGTTGCAGTGGGAGCATTTGCAGCAAGGATTGTCAGTTGTAGGATGACTGACACTAGCATGATGCACAGTGGAGTTTTGTAGACCATACATAGTTGTCTACAAGATTTACACGCAGGCTCTAACGTGGTCACGAATGCTCGCCTACCACCAGAGCCAATACGGCTGCATGTAGATCGTCGACTGAGCGAGCAGTTGGGTGTAGGTTGAGAGAGTCTCTGACCTGTTTTATTGTACATACTAGTAGTTTAGCTAGTAGGACCCACTTATTGGCACATTCACCTTTAAGTGGGAGATTGTTGGGATACATGCGCATGTGCCTTGCCCGACCGCCCAGACAATGGGTGGCCGCCCACCCTTTAAAGTAATCTCTTAATGAACTTATCGTAGGCTCCATAACTGGAGTCCACCTTAGGTAGATAGGCCATATTTTAATAACAAGGTGCGAAAGCACGAAGGCCATTGGTAAGTTAAGGGGGGGATGAGATTTATAGAGAGTAAGTTTAAATGAATGTCCACAATCACATGGAATTTTTATTGTGTTTTAATATAAAATTATATTATCCATTATACATACATAATTACAAATGGTTTATATATTATGAAAAACCACACTTAAATAATAAGGTGAAAGGTGCACATTGAACATTATCATTTGAAAACAAAACAAATTAAAAACATACATTATAATATCATTTTTTCGGTTTTTGGAGCTGATTGTTGGATTTCTATCGAGGAGTTCCTACCATAGTTTATTGGAAAGGTCCAATCAGACGATTATAGGTGGCATCACTTTTCCAAGCTTTGTTAGTTGTCCTCAAAAGGTGCAATGCCAGTATTGCATATAGATGTGATGGAAAAAGCATGTCTAGTAAGTCGTCTTTGGCAATTCCTTGCACTAAACTTGGAGTGTAGCTTGTCAATTGGTAAAGATAACTTTTTGATTTCAAATGGTCATTGCGAAGGAAAATGCAATTTGGAAATTCTTCACCAAGCATAGCAGTATGAGCCTTGTAATATTAGGAAATGCTTTAGCAAAAATGCTTGAAGCTCCAAGGATTAAGGATTCAAGAGAGATAGAGTAATCTCTAAGCATGTTACTAGAAGTAGAGCTTTAGGATGAAAATGTGGATGCACCTCTCCTTACTATAGTTGCAACTCATGAACATGTAAGTTGGAATATTCAAGCTGAGGTTTTTGTCATATTTCTAGTTCATTCATTTAGTGTGCTTCATGTGTGGTTCTTGGGAGTTAAATGCTTGTGGAGCAAGGCATGTAATAGGTTAAATCAGTGGTCCTCCCTAAAGTAATCAAGGATGAATATAAAGGACTACACTTTGGTGTGGATTGTTTCATGAGAATGATCACCATATCCTCCCAAGATTTAGCTTCCCTGCTTGAAAAACCACATGTTGCATTTCCTACATCTTGTGGAGATGATGGACGGATGCAAAGTTTGCAACTATACCTCCATGTGAGCTCTCATCGTAGGCACCATCAAGCCTTGTCCAAGTGTGACATGACCTCACGAGCATTTTCCATAATCTAAATGTATGCAAGTGCTTACTGAGGCTACAAGCAACCTCTTTTGACAAGATCTCTAGCCTCCTTAGCAAATCACAAATGGTCTAATCTTAAATAGCCTCCAAATTCCAAAATCTAAAACTGCAAGGATACTAAGTTGGATCATGGCATTTGTGGAAGATTCTTTTCAGCCCTTGTCGTTGTGAGCGGAATGGAAATACACACAATGCCTCTATAATCACCCAACACACACTCTTGGGATAAAACACACACACACACACAATGGATCATGGAATTTGTGGAAGATTCTTTTCAGCCCTTGTCGTTGTGAGCGGAATGGAAATACACACAATGCCTCTATAATCACCCAACACACACTCTTGGGATAAAACACACACACACACACACACACACACACACACACACACACACACACACACACACACAATATTGCTTGTGTCATTACTCATAACAAAAAATTTGGATTGAAAGAGCATGGATTTATAACAAGAAAAACCCATGTTGTTCACCATTACATATCAATTAACCCTTCCATTACATGATCACATAGGCAGGTGTCACAATAGTAACAAATGTTGGGACGCTCGGCCAAAGGTAAGATACGGTTGACTAAAATCACTCCTAAATCCCTAGTGTAGAGTGTTTGGTTAAAATATCTTCGTAAGGTAGACCAAAATGGGGATACATATAAATTTTATGGTGTGGTAGAAACTGAGCTAGCAAAAATACACGATCAGAAAACCCACGCTTCTGTAAATGTCCCACATAATAAAACTGTGGCCCTAAACCTAGGGCTTCCTTTACCATAGCCAAACGGATATTGTTCCTGAAGTGTTCCCGACCCCAAAGGGTCACTCATGTTACCCTGATTTGATATGTCAACCATCTAGTCTACGCAACTAATGTTCCTAATTGAGGGAATAGAAGACGTTCATAACGGAGTATGGTGTTTTGACGGGCGGACTCTCTTGTTTGCTGCAGATGAGCAATAGATATCACTATTACATGTTCTTGCAGATTAGCCATGACTGATGAAATATAAAGATACAGCTTAAGACAACGTACTACAATAAATTTTATATTGTGGAAGTAAATAGAAAAGCCCAAGGCTGTTACAATGCACTTCAGGATATAAACTGCCTGTCTTTTATAGACCAATACTGCAACCACGAGTCTGTGGATTTCCATACTCAAGGCCCACCTAATGTGCCCTATCTGATTGAATCATATAAAAACTTTAACTTGTCCTCTATGTTCATGTCTTTGGTTTTCCTAGGAACATATGGTCTCTTAGAAAAAGTCGGTATCTGTTCAAACCTGCCAGTGATGGAGTCTTGTCCTCATTGAAAAGTTTGAGCTGGGCATTGACTTTGTCGGAGTGTCTATGCTAGATATTGATACTCTGTTATTATTGCCTTAAATGTCACCACTAAAAAATAAAATTAAAAGTTTTTTTGGGATTCTTTAGTGCCTCCTTTATGTATCTTCTCAAAATTAGGTTGTATTTACTCAAAAATCCTTAACCTTCTGATATTCTGATAGCGTGCTCATTCTAAATGGGTTACCACCTGTATACTGTATACCTACCCTGACGTTTACTCTGTCGCACACTACCTCTACTTCGGATTGACGAGAATACTTTCTAGCGACTTTGGCGCTCACAAGTATACAGCTCTAGTGTGTTACATATCCCTGGAGACCCGGGTATGTGAGATTTCACGATGGCAGGGTCTGAAGTTGGCGGAGTCACTTCACCTACAACTGGATTCTACCTTCTATAAATTCGTGGTTGAGGTGAGTACTAGACTCACTTAGCATTTGTTTTTCTGTACTCTGCTCTCTTTATCTTAAAGATTGGGGTCTACAACATGCCTAAACTTAATGAGAAAGCTATGGTGGAGATGTCTCCGGCTCCGAGTCTACAAGTGATTAATCTTGGAGTGATTATCGCTTTGCTGGCTGTTGAGATGATGCTGTGTTGATTCAGTGCAATATTAGTAGATTAAACTGCTGTTTGTCGGGGTTTTCTAACTTTTGCTCACTAGTCTACTGATTTATCATACTAAGGTCTTAACTCGAGGTAATTTTCTGTCACTTTAATCCGTAAAAAATAGGGTGCTCCTGGTTGATTTGATTCTGAGTACTGATGTACTGCTGGTTTTGGAAAAACTAAAAACATCATGGGGTTTTTTAGGAGCAGGACTGGTTTTTAATGTAAGAAATTGAATTACTTCGATAAATAAACAAATCTTGTTATATTCAAACAATGGCCAAATGGACAGATATAACTTTGAGCAAATTGCTGAGGTTGGGGTTTTTTCAATGACTATTCTTAGAAAATTAGAAAATTACTGTCAAAAGATGACTGGTTCCGAAACATTGCCTTACCTTGAAATGATTTAATGTAGTTGTAAAGCATTACTTCCCCTATGAAGATATAATATATTTTAAGCTTGATATCTTTAAACTGATTACATCACCGTCTTATAAGATTGCTAGCCTTGTTTACTGCTCACCACTTGCACTGCTAGCTGACGTTTGATTGTGAGTGAATGCCTGTCTAGTTATGGTTGGGGACCTAAGATATACAATAGTCTTAGCTTTACTCTGTTAAATGGCCTACTATTGCTCAAGTTGGTTTACATATCAGTATGTGGAAGGTTGAGCACTTACCCGCATGATGCGGCTACCAATAGATTAAATTGGTTATGTCCAGCTAGTGCTAGGTTTTCTAATGAGGTTGATGGTGTATGAGATATGCTCGAGTATATAGAGGGGCATCTATGATACTCTTACTGGTCCCTGACTTGTTAGCATTACTCTAGATTCCCTCTTGAATTCTATGTACCAGAGTTTGGGTTAAATCTTTTTTTATGCTTAGGGCTGGTTCTGATGCAGAGTTTTTTCACTATGAATAAATACTTTCTATAAATTTATGTTTCCTTATCTAGGAGAATGCAATTGTTTCCTTATTTCTAAAAAAAGAGAGAGGAATCTATTTTTAATACATGTTAGAGTGGCACAATTGGAAATTATAACAAGCTGTGTATATTAGTTGACGGACAGGACATATGTTAAAGACGGCAAGATTTAATGATGGCAGTTAATGTGTATGAATTAGCTCACAAAGATTAAAAGAAATTTGCGAGTACCTGAACTACTGAGGTTAACTTCACTGGTATTCTGTGTTGGTTTCTTAAGACCTGAACATTAATATGTCTGTTTCCTTTACATTTGAGCTTGAGTTAGCCGTTCCTTCTTACATCACCTTATCATATTTTTTCTGGTTTCCTTTTGCCTCATGACTTGAATGGCTTATGGACTTTTAATTGATGGCTTCAAAATTCCTGGTTATGTTTGGACCCTCGACTGTACAATATTCCTTTCTTTACTCTTTTAAGCTAGACTAATTTTGCTCTCATTTTCATTTTAGTGGATAGGAGGATAATCTCGTACCTGCATGATGAGGCCACATTGACTATAAATTGGGTATTTCCGGTGGATGTTATATATCTTTTTTAGGTTGATGATTTGATTAGTGGTCTCTAGTGGTTGCGAATTCGTCGACCAGGCTTTTGCTGGTCCCTGCTTTTTTGGCCTTACTTCGAGTTTTCTGAGATTTTTTTTAATGCTTTACTTAGTACCTTGACTCGCCAGGCTGGCTGAGATACGTAATTTTGAAAGGGTGAAGGTATTTGTAATATATGAAAACATGGGATATAATGAAAGTTTTAATGAGATATATTTATAAGTGACAGACATGACATAAGCTATGAGACAACGGGATTTGAAGATGGGAGTTTATTATGTTTGATTGCAAATCATAAAGGGAAATTTGTAAAGCCAAACATATTGGTGTGACTCTTCTGGCCTTATTTGCTAGCCTTCAATTTCTTGAACTGGAGTGTGTAGGTGCTTTCCATCATGACATCACCGGGATTTTTGTATTTGCTTTACTATAGTAAACATCTAGGCTTGGATAAATGTATTGAAATCTAGGTATGTAATGGTTCATGTGTTACTAACATTCTTGAGATTTTGCTGAATTAGATTAGGTTTTACTGATGCCTAATATAAGACGTTGGGTCTCGAGCCAACATGTGCTTGTCTATATTGGAAAATTCTTCCATTAAAAGATTAAGAAAGTTTTAGAAAGGAGTGAATGTTTAATTAACTCCAGGAAGAATTGAATAATCTGAATAATTTTTTGATAAATGGAGCATGTACTATGGAATCTCACCGTCTAAGAATAATATGCGAATTACCATTGAAATTTGTATAATAAGAACCTGGATTATTTTCGTTCTCTAAATTTCTACCTTTTACAGCATAAGAACAATTGGTTTTTTCATTGGAACATGGATAACAACTGGGATGCCCATGCATCACCTGCATACAGTAACAATTGCTAACTGAGCGCTTTCTTGTTTACTATAAGTGCAGGTGAGGGACACCTTCTTTGATTAAAACAAACTGTTCGACTTGGTTGATGACTGGTGGATTAGATTTTATCCTAAAGCAGTTTCACCCCTTATTGGGATTATTTTTCCTTATCAGTCATGTTTTCTTCATTACCTTGTACAAAAATTTAATTTCAACAACAAATAAATTCTTGTACAATTCCATTGTATTTTTACCTAAAATCTCTGGTCTGTGAATAGATTCTGTTCTTTTGCGTATATTTATATATCTAGAACTACTACACACGCAATAAACGCAAAAGAGAGATTGAATCGTCTCTCTCTTTCAGACTTTGGTTCTAGGTCTTAGCGCCTGCTACAGTATAATTTATTTATTATACTATATTAGGCAGGGGTGCTATCACACAGTCGTAGTGGTCCCTAATGACCTGACTGGTAAAAGGTTGCTAGCACTACCAATCTATTCTTACATTTCTTGCTCTCGCTGTCTAAAGACCCTTTTACCTTATCTTTTCATTTTTCATATATTTTATTTTTATTTATGGCCACCAAGATACTCGAAAATTCACTGCAAGAATGAAGGTTTGCTCGGACCCAATAAAAAGGGCTCTAATCTCGGAAAATTACGACTTGCTAGAGAATTAGAGATTGTCTTTCCAAATATCTCACTTAGGATGAGGCCCTATCTTCATAGGGCTGTAAAACTCAAAAAGAAGTTACTCTCTGTATAGTCAATGTTGGCTTGACTAATCCTCTTGCCAAAAGAGTTTAATCTAACTTTTATTAAAATCTTTGCAGATTATCTCCCTCTCCCAAGGTCTTACCCTCCCAATGGTTCCTCTCTCTTTTGCATCTCTTCTAGTGCTGAAATGTATCCAAGCTAGTGAAGCCTCTGCGTTAATTGTGGATGCCTCAAAAGATTCTAGTATGTCTCTTGTCCAACTTATTTTGTTTGACCAATGGGTGAAAGTTCTCGCTCCTCTAACTTGGCTGGTCTGTCCAAAGCACATATTCAAGACTTAGCTACCTTTTTGTCTAAAGGCTCAGAATTATCCAATCTCCTCATAAAATTTTGTGGACTTAGTCCTAACTTTGTTACTGCTCCTCAACTCCAATAGTCCCTCCTCCACATAGCCTTTTTTGTAGAGATGCTGCTGCTTTAGAAGCTGTAAAAGAATTTCAAAAGTACCTTTGTTCACTCAGCGAGGCTTCTCTTTTGAATATGGTACCGAAAGTCTCTAGAGCCTTTCCTTTTTTACCTTCACGTCAGATTGAGGTTGAATCCTTGGATGCGGAACACAGACTCTGGTTGTTCCCAAATAAAGGGTTTCTCGCGCCTATTTCGATGGAAACTTGGGTCTTCCTTGCCAACCTGGCACCAGCCACTATTGAGGAATGCAAGCTTAAAGTTCTTAAAGGGATTTAGCTTCTGGACAAAGGGGATCTGATTAAAGCTCCATTCAATATGAATTTTCTTGAGAAAAAAAATGCGGATCTAATACAGGTTTATAAGCAAGAACAAAAGGGGTGATGACTTTTAGTAAAAACAATGTTGAATACCATACCAAAACGGTTTGGAATGTGTTCAGACCTTACCTTAAGTGTGCATGCAAATTTTTAGATCCAAAAGTTTCTTGTGAGTCGAGCATCATTTGATTTGACTGGTATGCCCTCAACAATCTTCCTAACATTTTTCCTGACAAAGCTGAAGAGTTTCATCTGTCCCTCTTCTGCTCGTGGCTGGGTGAACAAGCTAGGGAGCTGGTCTTAGCTCAAATCGCCTTTATTCATTATAGATCTTTTATGTGCGACACCCTCCAAGAGCTTGGTTCTGAAGGTTGTGGTACTATGTTAACCACTTATGGAGGTTTTAAAGGAATCAAAGGTATGGTTGGGCAAATCAAACCGAGCATTGATGAAGAAGATACTCAAGTATCCAAACGCCCCAACACTCTTGTCTCCCCATCAGCTTCTTACACCTCATTCTTGACTCCCTCCTCTAATGATTCTGTATTTGGTAGAGGGTGGGCTAAAAGTTTTACTAGAGGCCGTGGCAGAAACCTACCAATATGGAATCTTATGGATATATGATGTGCAGGTACGAAGGAACTCCTGTGGCATATTTTACCTACCCTCGAAGGAAGAAGCATGCAATAGATTAGTGACACACTGCTTATTTACTAGCAAAATTTTGGAATTTTTTACTCCCCAATCTATTTTTACCGAATGTTTTAGACATGTGTTTGGACCGAATATATTGCTAAAAGATGTCATGATTGGTTGGAAATACTTGTCTTCTATCAAAAATATTTTTTATTCTAATGATTTTCTCCACAAGAGGTTCCTGTTTGTGTTTGTCACTTGTATCCTAAGTTTTGTAGATCTTTTACTAACTCTCGTTTACATGTGTGGACTTTGAACTTAGAAATCATATGTGATACACGGGTGAGGATCCTACTAGGTAAGGGCTTAAATCATATCCCTCCTTATCCGCTAAACCCTCAGCTTGCCTTCTTGGCTCTACTTGATTGCCTGGCCGACTTGGCCTTAAAACTCCAACTGGAGGTTGATGTTCACTTTCTACTTACATCTACATTGAAAGAAATCTTCTGAAAAAAATCTGTCTTTTAACTATACCTACAAATGAGCTCTCATCGTAGGCACCATCAAGCCTTGTCCAAGTGTGACATGACCTCACGAGCATTTTCCATAATCTAAACGTATGCAAGTGCTTACCGAGGCTGCAAGCAACCTCTTTTGACAAGATCTCTAGCCTCCTTAGCAAATCACAAATGGTCTAATCTTAAATAGCCTCCAAATTCCAAAATCTAAAACTGCAAGGATACTAAGTTGGATCATGGCATTTGTGGAAGATTCTTTTCAACCCTTGTTGTTGTGAGCGGGATGGAAATACACACAATGCCTCTATAATCACCCAACACACACTCTTGGGATAAAACACACACACACACACACACACACACACACACACACACACACACACACACACACACACACACACACACAATGGAGCACCACTCGGCTTACACAACCCACCTGACCGAGACAGGGAACACACCGATGGAGTGAGAAGAGAGAGACTTTCCATTTGCCCACTCAACACACACACACACACACACACACACACACACACACACACACACACACACACACACACACACACACAAATCAGCTCAAAGGAGGAAGATTTTTGATGCTTAGATACAATTGAGCTTGGGCCGACACCAATGGGGAAAATAGCTCACACAGTACCAGATACAATCATAAATTTGAGCACAGGCTTCGCTCATAGGAGAAACTTACACAGCCAAAACAAACAAAAAATAGTGAAGAATTTGGCAAAATGGATAGCACATTGCATCCGAAATGGCCCAAAACCCCAATCTACAATATCAAAGTGCTCAAATCTGAGCTCGGATGAGTAGTTTATGGCCAAAATAGGCTCCAAAAACAGTAAAAATTGAGTTGCGGCTATTCCTCCTCTTCTCTCCACGTTTTCTGGCACTCAACTTTTCTTTATAATGCATCCCAAAATCACGTGAAGTGGCCCCCACTATAGTGCTCATGTAGACTTTTTTGCATAATTCATCACAAGAAAACGCTCCCGTTGTGTCCTCACTTGTCCATGTGCAAGTCTTGATCCCATTCGTCCTCCTGACGCCATTGGATGCTACTTGATCCACCTGCTTGCCTCATGGTGTCGGCCCGCTGATAGCTTTTTGGAGAAGTTTTATGCTCTACAAACTCCTCATTATTATAGAAAAACACACTGATACTAGTGACGATGAAAATTAATGTACTATGTACACGTTGTCCTACCTGTACACATGTGGGCCCCACGTAACCACCTAGCTCTGGACAATGGGCAATTCTTTATTCGATGCACCTTGCATGTGTATGTACATATATGAAATCACTTCTTCCCAAAAAACTTCTAACATAATTTTCCCATCCCCTGGCCTGCTAGATCATTCATGATCAGTAGCAGCAAAAAGAGATATGAGACTCGCCGCATCACAGGTCTCCTCATCCCTCACAGACATTACTTGTTCTGCAGACAACTCATCTTGCTCCACCATCATTAATGTAGCACGATATAATTTAAGAAGTAATCCATTTACCCTTGACTTATGTAGAATCCCATCCAGGTTAGCCAGCGATATGTACCATTCGAAAAACATTCCACTACCTTGGAAGGGCCTTCCCACTTAATTTGAAACTTCTTTTGGAATGTCTTGTCCAGCTTACTGTTGTAGCACAAAACCAAGTCATGTTTCTTGATACCCTTACTTTTGACCTTTTCATTTATCTTTGCTAAAGCCTTATCTTGCATCTACCCGTAATGTTCCAATGCGCTCATCATATCCAGTCGAACCTCTTTTAATTATAAGAGCCTCTCTTTGAATGCATCACTGGACTGCCCAAGCAACTTCTCTAACATCTTGACCGCAGGCAACTCTATTTCCACAGGAAATAGTTCTTCCTTTCCATATACCAAATGAAATGGAGGAAACCCTATACTTGTCTTCACCGAAGTACGGTAAGCCCATAATGCACTAGGCAATTCCAAATCCCAATTCTTTCCTTGGTGCTCTGTCACTTTCAAAAGAATTTGTACCAACTCACCATTGAATCTTTCATTTAAGCCATTACATTGTGGATAATAAGGAGTGGTATACTGGTGCCTAATCTTCATCTTCGCGCATAAAAAGTCTAATAGTTTATCCTGGCCGCTTATCCAAAAGTAGCTACAGTGGCACCTTAAACTTGCAACATATTTCATCGTACACAAATTTTACCACATCCTTTGTAGTGATTTTTTTTTACTGCTATAGCCTCTGCCCATCTAGAGAGATAGTCCATTGCTGTGAAAATATAGCTTTTACCCCTGCTTGTGATAGGTAACGGGCCTATTGCATCAATCCCCCACTTTTAAAACACATCAAATGCCATAATAGTTTTTCGTAGCTCTGGCTTCAACACTCTCTTCCCAAATGCTTGACATCTATTGCAAGACCTACAACAATAATGAACATCCTTGTGCAAACTAGGCCATACATACCCCTCTTGCAAGATCTTTTGTAAGGTGATCTTTAGAGAAAAATGTCCGCCACATGCGTCTTCATGATTCTCTTCCAACACTTTATAAAGCTCCTCCCGCCAAGGTACTCATCTCAACATGAGATCAGCCCCTTTCATGTACAAGACATCACCAATCAATTTGTACTTGGATGCTCTATGGACAAAACCATACTTCTTAGACTTTTGAATGTTCTTTGGAATGATTCCTGCTGTTAGCAAAAAATCCTCTTCTTGAGCCAAACTTTCCTAGCCATGATAATGTTAGGAAATAAGACGTAGCTAAATAGATAATTGAGTAGATTACTTAATGGAGAGAGACAAATTTACATACACGAGATTATAGAGTAGAGAGAGAGAGAGAGAGAGAGAGAGAGAGAGAGAGAGAGTACACACGATATACATGGTTCACCCAATGTGGGCTACGTCCACGAGAAAGCAGCCACTCAATGGCTTTAGTACTTCAAAACAAGAAGTAGTTTACAAAGGGATTATACCCTTAATGGAGCTCCCGCCTTGCTTCACTCTCACCACCTCACACTCACCTTGTTGCATCAACTTTACACTATGAAATGTGTGTAGAAATGGCCTCCTTTTATAGGCCAAAAGGGCTGCCCTCTCTTATGAGAGGCAGCCATGTGTAGCCGCCCTTGTGTGAATAAGTCCAAATCGGACCCTCCAATCCGCCCATGTGTGGCCGCCCTTGTGTAGACAAATCCGCTTTTGAATTCAGCCACCGGGGCGACCGGCCATTGACTTCTTCCGGCCACCGGCCACCGGCCTTTGACTACCGGCCAATTGACTACCGGCCAGCCGATCGCTTTCCGACCACCGTCCGATCATAATATTCCGACGAAGCAAAAAAAAGAAGTCTCAGGGGCTTCCGTCCCCGAGGCCCCTAAAGTTGCCCCTGATTCTTGGCCGTGAAAATTTTGGTTTCCGGTGAGTGATTTTCCTTCACGCACGATGGCTTCTCCTCATAATGGGGGCCTTACAAATGTGCGCTTTTACCACAGAAAATTACAAGGGCTCCATACTTATCAATCTCCCACTTGGAGACTGATCTCCAAACCAAACCTATGAGTGTTTTCCATCCTGGCTTCTTATCCTTG
Source organism: Adiantum capillus-veneris (assembly GCF_014529385.1). Lineage (NCBI taxonomy): Eukaryota > Viridiplantae > Streptophyta > Polypodiopsida > Polypodiales > Pteridaceae > Adiantum > Adiantum capillus-veneris. The sequence continues at coordinate 132,974,528 of NC_140940.1, read as the reverse complement.
AATGCTGATTGAAGATGAGCAAAAGCTCAACTTCTCCTTGTTGACCACCTTTGTAAACATGTCTGCAGGATTTTCACTTGTATGCACCTTTCCTAGCTTTAGCTGTTCCTCTTCCAAAAGAGTGCGTATGAAGTGATATCTCACCTCGATGTACTTTGTCCTTGAATGAAAGGCTGAGTTCTTCGCAAGATGGATAGCACTTTGGCTATCACTGTACAAGACACAATTGTCTTGTTTGAATCCAAGCTCTTCTAAGAATCTGTGAAGCCACATAATTTCTTTGCTTGCCTCCGTCATTGCTACATACTCTGCTTCCGTGGTAGAAAGTGAGACCATTTTCTGCAACTTTGAAGCCCAACTTACTGCTGTGCCTCCAACCATGAACACATAGCCAGTAGTGCTCCTTCGAGTATCTTTGTCACCTGCCATATCTGCATCAGCATACCCTTCTAGAAAAATATCAGTTCCTCTAAAATACAAAGCATTTGTTGTTGTCCCTTTTAGATACCTAAGTATCCACTTCAAAGCTTGCCAGTGTTCTTTACCTGGGTTGTCCATGAACCTACTTACAACTCCCACTGCATGTGCAATTTCTGGCCTTGTCCAGATCATAGCATACATAAGAGAACCTACCGCTGCAGCATATGGAACTTTAGACATATAGGCTATTTCCTCTTGTGTCTTTGGACACATATCCTTCATTAATTTAAAGTGACCAGCCAAAGGTGTAGAAACTGGTTTTGCATTTTGCATTGCAAACCTTTCTAGTACCTTCTTGATGTAATCCTCTTGAGATAGCTTTATTGTCTTCTTCATCCTGTCCCTTGATATTTTCATACCAAGTATCCTCTTTGCAACACCTAAATCTTTCATTGAAAAAGATTTAGACAGCTCCTCTTTTAGGTCTTTGATGTCCTGCATGTTAGCACTTGCAATCAACATGTCATCAACATACAACATTAGGATGATGAGTTTCCCATATCCCAAATTCTTCGTGTAGACGCAGTGATCCCAGTTGCATCTTGTGAATCCATGATCCAACATCCATCGATCAAACTTCAAGTACCATTGTCTTGATGCTTGCTTTAAACCATACAAGCTCTTCTTTAATCTGCAAACCATTTTCTCATTACCTTTTACTTCATACCCCTTTGGTTGAAGCATGTAGATTTCCTCCTCTAAGTCACCGTGAGGGAATGCCGTATTTACATCCATTTGCTCGAGATTTAGATCATGAGCAGCCACAAGGCTTAAGACAAGCCTAATTGAGTTCATTTTTACAATAGGAGAAAATATTTCATTGAAGTCAATACCTTTCTTTTGAGAAAAACCTTTTACCACAAGCCTAGACTTGTACCTTTTCTTCCCACCTTCTTCTTCCTTCACCTTGTACACCCATTTGTTTTGAAGTGCCAGTTTACCTTTAGGCAACTCAACCAACTCCCATGTTTGGTTGCGATGTAGTGAATCCATCTCCACTTGCATGCTCTTCGTCCATTCTTCTTTGGATTCATGTTGCATAGCTTCTTCGTATGATTCCGGCTCTCCAAAATCTGAGATCAAGAGATGGTTGAAGGAAGGAACAAATCTTTATGGAGGTCTACTTGCTTTTGTAGATCTTCGGGGAATAGGTTGAGGCTCCTCATTTGGTTGACGTTGTTGCACATTGTCACCGTTTGCAGTCCTTGAGTCTTCACTGTCCTCAAGCTCCATGTACTCATCACCTGTTTCTTTTGTTTGATTTCTTTCCAAGTAATCTTTGTACATATTTTGTTCGTTAAAAATTACATCCCTACTCCTTAAGATTTTACCATCTTCAGGATTCCATAGGCGATACCCAAAGTCACCTTCTCCATAGGCAATGAAGAAACACTTTTTGGACTTTGCATCTAGCTTTGATCTTAGGCTTCTATCTATGTGCATGAAAGCCTCACACCCAAACACTTTGAGAAATGCATAATTCACCGGTTTACCTGTCCATGCCTCTTCTGGAACTCCCCCATCCAATGCCATTGAGGGTGACCGATTGATTAAGTACACAGACGTACTTACAGCTTCCGCCCAAAGCTCAAGCGGTAGGCCTGCATGTAGCCGCATGCTTCGTGCTCGCTCCATGATTGTCCTATTCATCCTTTCCAAAATCCCATTTTGTTGAGGTGTCCTTGGGGCTGTCCTTTGCCTCCGAATACCATTGCTAGCACAAAAGCTTTCAAAAGCTTGGCTGCAATATTCGCCTCCATTGTCGGATCTGAGGCATTTAACCTTGGTACCTGTTTCATTCTCCACAAAGGCTTTCCACCTTTGAAATATGGAAAATACATCGGACTTATTCTTCATGACATAAACCCATGTTTTTCTAGTCGCATCATCTATGAATGTTACATAGTACAATGAGCCACCAAGTGATGGTGTACTTCCAGAACCCCAAACATCAGAATGAACCAACTCAAGTTTTTTATTTTTTCTTTCATTTCCTGATTTTTGAAATTTCACCCTCTTTTGTTTACCATAAACACAATCTTCACAGAACTCTAAGTCCACTTCTTTCAAACCTGGTAGAAGCTTATTTGTTTGAAGGATTTGCATTCCTTTGGCACTCATATGCCCAAGCCGGTAGTGCCACACCGCACTGTCAACTTCTGTAGTTACTGCACAAACTGAAGGTTGCATGCTAATAGTACACAAGTAAAGTGTACCGAATTTTTCTCCCTTGGCAACCACCAAAGATCCCTTTGAGATTTTCCACCGTTTGTTTCCGAATGCAATGTTGTGACCTTCATCATCCAATTGTCCTGTAGAGATCAAATTTTTGCGAAGAGAAGGAACATGCCTAACATCTTTAAGCTTCCACTCATTTCCATTAGAAGTTTTGACAGAAATTGTACCTTTGCCGAAAATCTCACAAGCTTCATCATCTCCCAAGTATACATACCCAAAATTACCTTTGGTGTAATCTTGGAAATGTTGCTTGTGTGGTGTCGCATGGAATGAAGCCCCGGAATCTACTATCCAGGAATTAGACACATTGTCTAATGAGAGAATTAGAGCATCTTGCTCTACTTTACCTACCACATTGGCCTCCGATGTTGGCTTGTTGTCTTGAAACTCTGTCTCCTTCTTCTTCTTGGACCAACAATCCTTCTTGACGTGGCTCTTCTTGCCGCAATTCCAACATTCAAGAACTGACTTTGTGTGTGACTTGCTTCGTCTTGAGAGATCACGATCCTTTTGGTTTTTGAGCCTCTCCTTAGGCCTTCCTCTTGTTTCCACTGACAATGCAACACTTGATTATTCTCCTGTGCTTCTCCTTCGTATTTCCTCGCTTAGGAGAACACCCACAACATCATCAAACTTAAGAGTATTTGTACCAGAGATAGAATTACTTACAGCCATCACAAGGTTGTCCCAATTATCCGGTAGAGATGATAGTATAAGGAGAGCTCGCACTTCGTCATTGAAATTGATTTTCACCGATTGAAGTTGTCTTATGTTTGTGTTAAAGTCATTTAGGTGTTCTGCAACTGAACCATTCTCTGCCATCTTTAGATTGAACAAGCTTTTCATAAGAAATACCTTATTGGATGCTGATGGTTTCTCGTAGAAGTCGTCAAGTGACTTCATCAAGTCCTCGCTGGTCTTCATCTCTGAAACATTGAAGGCCACCGTTGACGCCAAGCTTAACCGGATTGTTCCCAATGCCTTTCGATCAAGGACAATCCATGCTTCATCTGCCATTGTTGCCGACTTCTTCGCAAGACCGCCTAGTGGCAAATAGAGGTCCTTCTGGTAGAGATAGTCTTCAATCTGCATCTTCCAATGTTGGTAGTTTTTACCATTGAGCTTCTCAATCTTGAGCTTCCCTTCCTCCGCCATAACTCCCACTCAATTCAAGGAATCCTTTCCTTGAGATAAATTAGCTACGAGCAAACCTTGCTCTGATACCAGTTGTTATGAAATAAGACGTAGCTAAATAGATAATTGAGTAGATTACTTAATGGAGAGAGACAAATTTACATACACGAGATTATAGAGTAGAGAGAGAGAGAGAGTACACACGATATACGTGGTTCACCCAATGTGGGCTACGTCCACGGGAAAGTAGCCACTCAATGGCTTTAGTACTTCAAAACAAGAAGTAGTTTACAAAGGGATTATACCCTTAATGGAGCTCCCGCCTTGCATCACTCTCACCACCTCACACTCACCTTGTTGCATCAACTTTACACTATGAAATGTGTGTAGAAATGGCCTCCTTTTATAGGCCAAAAGGGCTGCTCTCTCTTATGAGAGGCAGCCATGTGTAGCCGCCCTTGTGTGAATAAGTCCAAATCGGACCCTCCAATCCGCCCATGTGTGGCCGCCCTTGTGTAGACAAATCCGCTTTTGAATTCGGTCACTGGCCATTGAATTCGGCCACCGGCCAGCGGCCATTGACTACCGGCCAACCGATCGCTTTTCGGCCACCGTCCGGCCATAATATTCCGGCGAAGCAAAAAAAAATTCTCGGGGGCTTCCGCCCCCGAGGCCCCTAAAGTTGCCCCTGATTCTTGGCCGTGAAAATTTTGGTTTCTGGTGAGTGATTTTCCTTCACACACGATGGCTTATCCTCATAATGGGGGCCTTACAAATGTGCGCTTTTACCACAGAAAATTACAAGGGGTAAATCAGGCTCCATACTTATCAGATAAAGAGGCAAATTGGTCCTTAACACAAATAGCTCCCCAATCATGCTTTGAGTTGTTCATGTGCCTCTCCATTTAGAGCACATTCAATGTGTCTGATGCTCCATTCTTCAAATTTTTTTAGCAGGCCTTTAATTCTGAAACACATTTCCTTCAATGAGGTGCTCTTGCTCTTCCACACACCCAACACTTGCTTCACAGCTAACAAGGCATCACCTTTTATGCTCAACCTTCTAATCCCATGCTTCAAACAAATGTGTAAATTCAGCTTTCAAAGTAGCATATTCTGCCTCATTGTTACTATGAGCATCCAATTTGAACCCTCTCTTGCATACTAGCTTCCCCTCTGGATCGTAAAGTGCTATACCCCCTGAAGCCGCATCAAGGCTCTTTCTGTATGAGCCATCAAAGAGAAACACATGTGTATTGCTGATCTGTGGCACTTCTTCAACTACCCTTTTCACCACCTCTTTCTTAACAAGAAAGAGATTCTCCTTGTAAGTCAATAAATCAGCTAGAGTAGCTCTTGTACTGTCTTCCACTAAAAAAGAGAACTCAAACTCTTGCAGCTTTATTACTCATTTCTTGACCACATTTGACATGTTAGTGCCATTAATTAACTATGACAAAAAGGCGTAACTCATTAACAAAACAAAAGGTCGTGGTAGCAAGTAATGATAAAATCGTCGACAAGAAAATATTACACTGGCCATCACTAGCTCTACTTCCAACAATTTTCTTTCTGCTACCAACTTCACTTGGCTTGCACAATACACTGGCCTCATATAATGGCTGCCCTTCCCCTTTTGCAATAGCATGGCTCCAATGGAATCATCCCCTACTAATGGATTTACATAAAACACTTGATCCCAATCAGGAGCCTGCATGGCTGACAGCCCCCCTAACACCTCTTGAAACACTTCTTCACACTTGTCATCCCATTGCAATGGATCATGCTTTGCCACTTGTTGTAATGGATAAAGGAGTTGTGTAGACAATGGAATAAATTGCACCATGTACTTCACTTTGTGTATAAAGGTTGCCAATTCCTTTGCACTCTTAGGTGATGGAAGAAGAATAATAGAATTAACCTTGTTTGGATTAGCCTCATTGCCATTTTCTGACACCATATGGCCCAATAACTTCACTCTTGACTGTTCATTGGATTTAATTGTCGTCCATATTCATCATATCGAGCCAATACCATTTGCAGCTTCTCATTGTGCTCAACCCTACTGCTGTAGACATAAAAGTGATCCATAAAATCTTTAACACAACTACTAATGAATGGTGCCAATACCCAATTTGCTCTCTCTTGATAGAAGGATGGTCCATTTGACAACCCAAGTGGCAATACCGTGTAGCAATAACAACCCCATGGCGTAATGAATATTTGTCTTTGTTCGATCTTTAAGAGCAATCTTCAATTGAAAATAGCCTCAAAAACCATCACACACAGTGTACCTCTTATAACCTGCCATTGAATCCAAGATCTGATCGATGAATTGAAGAGGATATGGGTTCTTCTTAGTGGCTGCATTTAAGGGTTTAAAATCTACACAAATCTCCACTTTCCCCATCCTTCTTTGGGTTGACCACTACTGGACTCACCCATTCTGTGGTCTTGACTGGGACTATGAACCCTGCCTTCAATAACTTGTCCACCTCTTCCCGCAAGGCTTCCATGTGCTCTTGACCCATCCTTCTTAGCCTTTGCCGCACTGGCTTAGCACCTTCCTTTATCTCTATATGCATCTCTTCTCCTTTGAACCCTCTAATCTCTTCATATGAAGTAATTAACAAATCAGGAAAACTAGCCAACATGTGCAAATATATCTCCTTCTCCATAGCTGAGAGGTCTCATTGATCATTTGTGTCATCAATTCTTGCTTCTTTGACAATTCAACCTTGGTTTGCATCAGCCCTTCAATCACTTCATAAGGCCCTTTACTTTCATCTTCAATATCATTTGCAAATGCAGCTAAACGAGACTCATGGATTTATTTGTCCATCAGAAGAAATGCAACATCAACATCCTCATCGCTGCTGGTAGTATGATCACTGTCCTCGTCAGACACTGTGGAATAGTCTTCATCACTAGACTCATCCTCATCTTCATAAAGTTCCTCCAATCGTTTCCTTGTGTCCATATTATATAGCTTCTTGGAACTTGTCTTTCCATAGAGGCTAATCGTACCACGTCTCCAATCTTGAACAACTACCACTACACGTAACCATGGTCTGCCCAGTATAATAGGATATGCTCCCAACCTCGCTGGCATCACATGAAAATCAACCACCACCTTCGCATCATAGCCTCCACTTCTAAGCTCTTTACAACACCCAAACATTTTACTTTTTGATGGTTTGCCAATCAGATCCGAAAGCCTGACACCCCAGTCACTGTAAGACCCATCTTCTCAACCCAAGAAGTGTGTTATGACACATATTTGGGCTCCGCCATCAACATAACCTTGTCCCATATTTTTTCTTTTGTGCCACACATCTACTATTGGTGGGCAAATGTCTGGTAGCTCATCCATCGCCAACATGTTCACTGAACCTCTCTCTGGTTCTTTCTCCATTGGGTTAACCATCCTCTTCCACTATCGCTTTAGCTTAGGCACCATCTCTATAAGCTGACGAAAAGTAACATCTGCTTTCCTGCTTGTCAGATTCTCCTTCAAGTCATAGCTTAATTTCCCATCTCCTAGTGGAAAATCTGAAACATGAAACTTGCGACAAGTCCTTCTTTTCCTCTTGGCCTTGACATCCTCGTCTTCATGGATCTTTCCCTTCTTCTTACTAGGATGTGCGCCACTTCTTCCTTCCTTATTCTATGTGGTCCTTTTCCCAATAGGCATCACTAATGTATCCTCCGGCTTTTCTGCCTTCTCCAAGGTGATCACACTTATCACTTTTGTCTTTCCCTTTTCCTCTTGGGTTAATCCACTGGTTCCTTCTTCTCCCTTAATTTCAATGCCATAATCATTTGACCTAGTTAACACCTGTCTTGGCAATGGATACATGTCTCCCCCCATCCTTGGTGGCTTATCACATTGTGTGCTGATGTGGCCCAACTCTCCACAATTATAACACGTGGGTGTCTGCCTCCAGACCCTACCATTGCTTTGTACAACACCATTCTTGGGTTTTTCTTCACCTCCTAGCTGATTTGCAAACCTTACCTGACCTCGATTATTTTCCACATTACCTAGCATGTTTAGGCTGAGATTGCTCATTAAATCTAGCACTTGTCTCATGTCTTGACTTAGCCCATCATCTTGCATTGTTGTAGTGATCACTGCTAGCATAATCTGAGGAGTAACAAAAACCACTAGTTCATGATGAACCCCTGGCATGCGACCTTGCAAAAAATCCATAGGTTGAAATTCAAAACTCCTAGTCAAAGACTCTACTCCTAGCTGACTCATTCTTCTCAGCTTCCACTCTTTGTTCCTTGCTACATCTAGAGCATCTTGATATGTCCTAGGCTTCTTTAGCTCCACTCTCCAATATATATTCTCCCAAAGACCAACCAAGAACCTGTCCTTCTTCATCATGTCAGGTGGGGGTACCTGTGGTGCTAAGGCCTTGCACATCCGCTCCCATGCCATTGAAAACTTGCATATGTACGCATCTACTGGCTCACCTTCCCTTTGCACCAAACCCTGTACTTCTTGCCACACTTTGTCAGGATCTTTTGTCTTCACAAACTCCACTTCCAACCCATGCCTTAGTTTGTCCCAAGTTAATCTCATAGGTAGATCAGCCACACACAACTCCTCTTCAATGCATTGGACCAAACTCGTGCATCACTCTTCAAAAAAATTTGGAGAAGACGTAACATCTGCGCAGGATCGTGAATCTAGTTGCTAATGCAGGCCAACTCCATCTTTTCCAAAAAATCTTCCACATCTTCATCACTTCTTCCATGAAATTCCGGATAAGAGAAATCCATGGCTACCCAAGTTTTGATGCTTTAAGAACCCCTTCTAACACAGGTGCAAGAACCCAAAACTTTTTACTGACAGAATCCGTAGAAACTTCAATGGAGTTCAAGATTTTAGAAAATGATGAACACATGCACATCAAATGAGCTTTCATAGTTAATCATCAAAGTTACAGCAGGCAAAGGAGATTCCAGTATCTCTCTTAATCTTCTTGGCCCAAACTTTAAAGACAATGCGTTGCTGGTAAAAAATCTTCCTGTCTACATGAACATTTATTTGGATTCTTTGTGCAAAATGAAAAGGAGTGAACTGAGATACATTGTGATTATCCATTAAAGGACAACCATGTAGCTCCCAAGAAAGCACACTTGACTAATTACCCTCTGATTTTGCCAGAATTTCAGCAGCATAACAACATAAATGGCTCAAAAGACCAAAAAACTAGCCATCACAACTTGGAAAAATTTTGGCAGAGTTTCCCCAGAATTAGAGCAGTAAAAACCCAAAATATAGACTATATATGTATGCATAACTTGCCAACAATGGCACCCAAGCATCAAGTAGGAATCACTAGTACATAGCCTATGACGAGGTCACGAAAAGGGTGCTCCATCCACCTGTATCACCAAAAGGATCTCACACTTGAGAATCCCCCAGCTCAATAAAACCTCACCATGACCCTCTCATGAAGGTTTATGCAAATATCATATAGTCAAGTCTCAGAAATGACTATCTTCCAAGGCAAGTCTCAGAAATGATTGGGACTACCAAATAAAACCAAGTATGGCTCCACAAAGGCGTACAATGGCAGTATTCACAAGTAACGTACAATACCAAACAATGTGCTCAATCAGGCACCAAATGATGCATACCCATGACAGCTGCAAGTGACTCCCACTTGCCTATATATCACTCTACTCTAGCTACTTGTACCTGTGTGACTCATTTGTACCTGTACTTGTACCCTATAACCTATAATCTGTAACCTATAATCTGTAAGCTCAAAGCTGAAGGTACTCAAAGAAGATCCTCCGTGGGGGCACTAAAAGAATGTGAGCAGGATGGAAACACACACAACACCTCTATAATCACCCGAAACACACTCTTGAGATAATACACACACACACACACACTCTATGGGGCACCACTAGGATTACACAACCCACCTGACCGAGACAGGGAACACACCGAGAAGAGAGAAACTTTCCATTTGCCCACTCAACACACACACACACACACACACACACACACACACACACACACACACACACACACACACACACACACAAATCAGCTCAAGGAGGAAGATTTTTGATGCTTAGATACAATTGAGCTTGGGCCAACACCAATGGGGCAAGTAGCTCACACAATATGGATGAAATATACCAGATACAATCATAAATGTGAGAAGAAACTTCGCTCACACAGGAGAAACTTACACAACAAAAACAACCAAAAAACAATGAGATATTTGGCAAACTGGACAGCACCATTGCATCCGGAATGGCCCAAAACCCTAGTTTACAATATCAAAATGCTCAAATTCGAGCTCGAATGAGCAGTTTATGGCCAAAACAGGCTCCAAAAACATAAAAAATTTAGTTACGGCTGTTACTCCTCTTCTCTCCACGTTTTTTTGGTTTTTTTTCAGGTTTTTTAGTTTCCACACTTCACTTTATCCCTTGGGAACCTTTGGCCTTTTGATTGACCTCAAACGGATCCCAAACAGGCAAAAAAATGGCCACGTAGTGCGTTTTTGTTACCCTTCTACATCCATCTGCACACCTGGCACTCAACTTTTCTCAATAATTCATCCCACAATAACATGAAGTGGCCCCCAAATATAGTTCTCATGATGACCTTTTTGCATAATTCATCTCACAAGAAAACACTCCCGTTGTGTCCTCACTTATCCACGTGCAAGTCTTGATCCCATTCGTCCTCCTGACGCCATTGGATACAACTTGACACACGTGCTTACCTCATGGAGTCAGCCCGTTGATAGCTTCCTCGAGAAGTTTTACGCTCTATAAACTCCTCATTATTATAGAAAAAACACACTGATACTGGTGACGATGAAAATCGATGTACTATGTACACGCTGTCCTACCTGTACACATGTGGGCCCCACGTAACCACCTGGCTTTGGACAATGGGCAATTATTTATTTGATGCACCATGCATGTGTATGTATATATGTGCAATCACTTCTTCCAAAAAGCTACTAACATCGTCATGTAGTAGAGATAGTAATGTACGCTCACAAGACATTTATGACACTTTGTTTCCTCTTTTCAATGGTGGAAGTTCGAATGTAAATTCCAATGAGACATATGTACAGCCTATTGGGTTTTTTGAAAATGTTATAGATCAACCTATTAATGACGTAGATGTACATGATGTACTTGATGAGGAAAGGGTTGAGCAGGTTAGAGGTATGCCTAAATGGTTGGTGCATACTTTGTGTGACATTAAATTGGATACACCTTTGTCTAGTTGTACTCGTTCAGGTTCTTTCCATGGATCATATGCATCAGATTGTTATGCTTTGGCTATGTCTAGTTTATGTGATGTTGAGGAACTTCTATCTTTTGATAATTCACATAAGTCAAAAAATTGGATGGCTTCCATGCAATCAGAATATGATACACTTATAGAAAATGACACATGGACTTTATGTGATTTGCCTCATGGCAAAAAGTCCATTGGTACAAAGTGGGTTTACAAGTTGAAACGCAAGCCGGATGGCGAGATTGATCGCTATAAGGCTCGACTTATTGCAAAGGGTCATGCATAGCAAAAAGGCATAGATTATGAGAGACTTTTTCTCCCACTTTTCATATGATTATTGTGCATTTTCTATGTGCATTAGCAGCTCATTTTGGTTGGGATGCACATTAGCTAGACATTGTTACTACTTTCTTGAATGGTGACATATTTGAAGAAGTTTATGTAACACACCTCGTGGTTTTGTCATTAAAGGGCATGAAGATAAAGTGTGCAAATGTAAGAAAGCTTTGTATGGGTTGAAGCAATCTCCTCGTGCTTGGTATGAGAAGGCTAACAGTCATTTGGTCAAACAAGGATTTTCTAACAGTCCAACAGAAAGCACATTATATGTAAAGCATGAGGGTGATGTACCTCTCATTGTGGTTCTCTATGTGGATGATTTTCTGATCACTGGACCAAATGAGAGACATATTGCTGAATTTAAGGCTGATTTGAATGCTACTTTTAAGATGAAAGATTTGGGACTATTGCAACATTACTTGGGTACACATTTTAAGCAATGTGATGGTGGTATTGCCTTTTGTCAAACAAGTTACAAAGAGACATTGTTATGTAAGTTTGGACTTGAGGACTACAAACCTATTTCCACTCCCATGGAAACATGTTTGAAATTGAGTCTTCATGATGTTGGTGATCCGACCGATGTCACTCTTTACCAAACTGTTGTTGGTTGCCGTATTTATGTATGCAACATGAGGCCGGCTATTCAGCTTGCAGTCTCAGATGGTAGTAAATTCATACATAGCTTAGGGTCTAAGCATTGACATCATTTTTGTTACTTGAGTGGCACTTTACATCTTGGCTTGTTTTATCCCAAGGGCAGATCATTGCCACCACATTTACATGAATTTTTTGACTCAGATTGGGCTGGTTGTTTTGACACGCGAGTGTCCACAAGTGGTCTTTGTTTCATGCTTGGCATTTCATGTGTATCATGGTTGAGCAAGAAGCAACCTACTATGGCCACTTGCAATTGTGAGGTTGAGTACATGGCAATATTCACAGCTATGGTTGAGTGTGCATGGCTTAGATGCTTTATGGCTGATTTGGGTGTTGGACAGGACACTGCCAACATTATCTACACTGGCAGTCAGAGCTCATTGGCAGTTGCAAGGAACCCAATTTTTCATGCTCGCACAAAACACATTGAAGTGCATTATCACTATGTCAGGGAGAGGCTCTCATCAGGAGAGATCAACTTGGCTTATGTGCCAGCATAGGACAACCTTGCAGATCTTTTCACAAAGGCATCATCTTGTGAGAAATTTGAAGCTTTTTGAAAATCTTTGGGCTTATTCCCCTTTGTTGACTGATCATGTCCTTAGGCCATGGCACTTCCTATACTCTAGGTGCTAGCTCTCATTCACGGCATCACTCGCAGGGGGGATTGATTACCATATATATGTGGTAGTGATGTGTGTGAACACACTTATGACTGCTAGGACATTTTTTCCCTCACTATGAGGTTTTTTCCCCATGCTTTGTATATACGCCCATCACGTTATGGCTATCTTATCTTTCCATTGCACACTAAGTAATACACTCTCTATTGTGTGCCTTGAGCTTCCTTCGCCTTCTCCAGGCCGTGTCTATTTTTTTGCAACCCTAATTTCAACATTTAAAGTAGTACCTTCAATTGCGGATAACTAGTCAAACCTCTTCTAGAAGTCTCTTAGCAATTCAGGTGGAGAAAATCCTTTATTACGTTGTTGCACCCACTTCAAAAACCTCTTCTCTGTAACACGTTCCTTATCTTCAAGAAAATATTCACCCTTGAGAGATTTCTTGAAAACACGTAGCCCCATGCATAGTCTAAATTTTTTGATATGTGCTTAGAGCTTAGACACGACAACCATCACAATGTTTTCCATTGCAACATGCTCTTCTCCTTGCTTGTCCTCCTCCATCACCCCAATTTATCTGTTCCTCCCTTGTCAAAATCTTATTTTGGTTGTCGAGACCATAAACTCTAAAATCTTAGAAATTTGATGGTTGGATCATAAAAGAAAATTCAAACCAAAAATAAGTGAGGAAAGGGGTTAGACAAGCTACAAAGTGTTGATCTAGAAAGTCTCAGGCCAAAAAGTATAGAAAGATGGATCGCGATCCATGACCCCTTGAGACAAATTGGGTAGAAACTGATACCAAAGGGTACTGGTTGGTTCCAAATCTCCAAATACACACTTTTGGTGAAAAATTGACACAAATAACTTACCCAAATCAAGAAAATTGGGCAAAGACACAAAAGAACCTTGAAAATAGACAAAAGTTGGGCCTCTTTGACTTTTTGGTGTCCAAATTCAAAAATAAGTGAAAATTTGACCTCTGCAGGGTTTAAACATACAACTCACCCAATTCCATGACCAGATGTGGTGTCACATGGATCGAGATCCATGACTCTCTAAAGTGTTTGAGGCTGACATTGAAGCAAAGAGCAGGTGACAGTATTTGGAACAACTTTTGTGAAGGTCATTATAGCAAAAAACAACAAAAAGCTGATCAAAACACCAAAATACAAGCTGCTTTTGGCAAGGAAAAAGGTGTTCAAATCCAAAAATAAGTGGATACAAAGACTCCATAGACTCCACAGCTAACCAAGTTTGGGATTCAGACATGGTGAAACATGGATCGTGATCCATGTCCCCCTGCTAGTTTTTTGGGATTGTGACCTTACAAAATTGTAGCAGAGGCTAACACAAACATATTATCCAAAAGCAGAGGTACCAAAAAACTACAAGAAGAGGCTTAAATAAGTCTAGAGACAATTGGGACCAAAAACAGTAAAACAAACTGACAAAGTGAGTTTTGAGAGACCTAAGGGAAATTAAACCACCTAAAAATCACTTAACAACTATCAAGAGGCTGTGAAAGCCTTGTGTGCCAAGTTTCAAGTGATTCTAACTTTGGGGTACATGGATCACGATCCATGACCTCCTGTCATAAAAATTTCCCAGATTGATACCAGAGTTAGCACCAGCCCTTGAGAGCATAGTGGTTTTTTCAAAATTCAAATTGGAATTGGATTGTGCATATTGCAAGCAAAATAGGAGTTGTGTCAAAAGTTTGATAAAATTTGACTAACCCAGTGGGTGTAAAGATATAGCCACGAAGTGAATTTTTTCAGGTTCTATGGATCATAGTTACAGTAGTTGCTTTTGATCGAAGAACTGAGTGCACCATAAAAGGTAACAAGTCAGGGTTTTGCAAGCTTTGTTTTCTCGATGTATTTGTGGTCAAGTAAACTTCATCAAAGTAGAACCCTAACATTAGAGACCAATCAAGCCATATTTCAACTGAGGGTAGTATCAATCAAGGACCATACCTACCTTAGAGCTGATCTTGGAGGTGAGTCTGTGTGATACTTCTTTGGAGAGATCATATACCTATATGGATGAGGGATCCAAAAGTGTGAGGTTCAAGGAGAAACCCAAAATGGGAGTGGGACCATCATAGCCTGCACCAAACCTGAAACTTTTGCACCTGCAATATCAATTCAAGAATGAGCAGGGTGCTCAATATATATAAGGATGGTATGGATCATTACTGTGTTAAAATTAAAGACATGCCTAGTGAGCTTAAGCTCGTAGTGCCTGTGGATTATAATGGTGATCGATATTTCAATGAAGAGGGAAACATGTATATAGTTGTTCTTAATCCTTTTATTGTGGATGGCTGGGGATTAATAGTCACGAAAGAAAAGGTTGACATAGAGCATGAGGAGAAGCCGTCGGAAGCTAGACATTCCGAATGTCAAGCTTAAATGAGTAAATGTGGCTACACATGTCAACATTGACAACACGTATGTGGGCTTATATAAGTATGATAACGGGATCCAAAAGTGTGAGTTTCAAGGAGAAACCCAAAATGAGAGCGAGACCATCACAGCCTACACCAAAGTTGAAACTTTTGCACCTGCAATATCAATTCAAGAATGAGTAGGGTGCTCAAATCTATAAGGATGATATGGATCATTATTGTGTTAAAATTGAAGACATGCCTAGTGAGCTTAAGATCATAGTGCCTGTGGATTATAGTGGTGATCGATTTTCAATGAAGAGGGAAACATATATATAGTTGTGCTGAATCCTTTTATTGTGGACAACTGGCAATTAATAGTCACAAAAGAAAAGGTTGACGTAGAGCCTGAGGAGAAGCGGTCGGAAGTTGGACATTCCAAATGCCAAGCTTAAATGAGTAAAGGTGGCTA
Source organism: Adiantum capillus-veneris (assembly GCF_014529385.1). NCBI lineage: Eukaryota > Viridiplantae > Streptophyta > Polypodiopsida > Polypodiales > Pteridaceae > Adiantum > Adiantum capillus-veneris. Next base: position 132,958,896 of record NC_140940.1, on the reverse strand, counting down.
CACACGTCAACACCGATAACACGTATGTGGGATTATATAAGTATGATAACAGAGATTAAATGCTCTAGTATAGGTGTGAGGAGCCCAATGTGAGGGAGTTAAGAGAGTAGAAATGCTTGTACGTATTTACGTCTAAAGTTAAGAGAGATATACAAATAATCATGTTAGATAAGTATGGTTGGAAGTGTTCGACAGTGTGCCATAATGAGCGCAAGGGAAAAACGTACTTTGGGGGGCCACTATGTCACCCCTAGCATGCACTGACCTACAGTCTCAGAAACCACAAGACCGAAAACTACTAGAGTGACTCCTTTGAAATCTCATATGGGAGACTCATTTATTTCTTTACGAGATGAGACCAATGGGATCCCTGAATTTTCGGGTTCCTATGTCGACACATCTCACAGGCACAATTTTTAGCATGAGGGTGCCGGATATCAGAACCAAAAGCCGAGATGTAAGGCTCGAAGGAAGAGCGAATGATCGAACCCCTTCCAGAGCACCTAACAATGTATATGAGATGAGAGATATAATGGTAGGAGAACCCAAAATGATGAGGATGGTAGCAAAAACTCAAAGAATTCAGCCTTCTCAAGTGGCTTAGTGCATGCCAAAGAAGTAACAGTGGATCAAGAGATCCATACGTGCATGTTTCCACTTTTAAGAAAGTCTTAAGAGCAAAAAAAGTAGACACACAATACGAGGGATTTGGTTTAACATTGGAGGGAACAGTGTTGAATTGGTATTAACCACTAAATAGTAGAGATTTCTTGAATATTGATCAACTCTTGTGAGAGTTTACGAAGGAATTCTCTTAGAGGGGAATCAAGCACAATACGGCTTCTCAAATCTATGCTTTTAGATAAAAAGAAAATAAAAAGGTGAAGGAAGCTTCACTTCATTTCAAACAATACATCAAAAGATGTCTGGTGCGAGAGTTACCACAGGATGATTGCTTATCGGTTCTCTTTATCGAGGGCTTGAGAAACAAAACTCTAAAAAAGGACTTACACTTAAAAGCATGCACAACAGTCAATAGGGAAGCTTCACTTCATTTCAAACAATACATCAAAAGATGTCTAGTGCGAGAGTTACCACAGGATGATTGCTTATCGGTTCTCTTTATCGAGGGCTTGAGAAACAAAACTCTAAAAAAGGACTTACACTTAAAAGCATGCACAACAGTCGAACAAGTCACTAGGGAAGCTTCACTTCATTTCAAGTAATACATCAAAAGATGTCTAGTGCGAGAGTTACCATAGGATAATTGCTTATCGGTTCTCTTTATCAAGGGCTTGAGAAACAAAACTCTAAAAAAGGATTACACTTAAAAGCATACACAACAGTCAAACAAGTCACAAGGGAAGCATTGTACCTTGTTGACAATTGCAAAACATACAAGGAGGTAGCTGAAGACACATAGACAAGCTCTAGTAGTGCCTCTTCTACCAGGAGTGAGTCAATTGCAAAATGTAGTGCTCCTGCGTCAATCACACAAAATATAGATCAGTTAGTTAAAGAAGTGGTTTGCAAAATGAACCATACCTACATGCAAAATCCTAATTTGAGGTCGCAGCAACCACAAGCAGTCAACACTCGTAGAGTGTTGAAATGGTGTGCGATAGAGAAAAAATACACGAGTGAGTGCTTCTATATCCAAAACTACGTGAAAGAAATATCGTATGGACCGTCAGCAGTACAACAATTTCCACAACCTCCTAGGTACCGGATTGGACCCAACAATGCAACTAGTATTGGGGCAATAGCCACCTTTACCTCATGATAATAGGGCCATTTTGTAGTATGCGCAACCCGATAGAGCCTGTCTCATAACTGAGCCAATGATTCCACCAACTGTTTATTATGAGGAAACAATCAAAAGCCATGTGAGGGAGATAGAGGGTGTAGCTTATGCCCTTGAAGAAAGATTATATTGGGCTAGTGTTGATGAAGATTTTGAACCTTCATATGTGGCTCAAACAACTAAAATTCACTTCACGATGGATGAAAATACGCTCATATTCATAGCAAACTAGAACTACAAGCCCAGGGGATATCCACTTAAGGCAGGCCAACCAACGGGGGCATCACCATCAGACTGATCCAAGGGACCATGTTATGAATGTGGAGGTGACCATTGGGTACAAGAATGTCCACATAAAGGTCAATGAACAAAGATTTTTGGATTTTGTGATGGGTATAAAAGAGATCACTTGATTCAAAATTATGCAAAGAACCCTGATAATCTGGGGAAGGCAACTTTCAATGTCATTGAAATTTTGCCGTGCATGAGTGGATCGGAGTCTGAGCCAACAGTTCCAGTCAAAGTGGTGACTAAAGCTCAAGCTCAGGAAGCGGCAAAAAATCATCCTGTAGTGGATGATTTTAAACTTTTCAAACAAACCAAATTTGAAAACGAGTCAATTAGGCCTCAAAGAAAGTCATGGAAAGCCAAATGGGACAAAATGAAAGCAAAGAAGCTGAAGGAAAAAAATAGACTTGGAAATGGAATTGAACCAAACAAAAAAATTGCTTAGACGCAAACATGAGAGCAAGAAAGACCCAAAGGGTTCAAAAGAGCCAAAGACTGACTCAGGTGGGTTAGTCTTGGTGGAAAAGGTGAACGAACAATTAGACACCATGTTGCAAGCATACGAGGCAAGTCTCAACAACAACCAAACCTTTGAACAAAGATTATTGACCTATCCACATCCGAAATACAAAACCAAAAGAATGGAGATATGTAAAAGACTCATAGAAACTGCTCAAGGCCTACTACAGTCTAAAAGTCCAAAACCTCCTGAGCCTGTAATGCATGAGACGGGTAAAGAAAACACAGGGATGTGAGAGGAACCCAACACATGTGAAAAACATAAAATTCAAGGATTTGTGACCCTTTTGGAAGGGATAATTTGCTCATAAATTGTACTCAAAATCAGGATAATAAAATCAAATATGTGGAAACAAACAATGAGGAGCCTCGTATTACTGGGATTGTCAAAAACACAACAAATGAGGGTAAATATTTGGAGATGCAGCCAATCCCGAAGGTAGACGGAACCGTGGCCACAATCACTATGGAGAACAATCAAAAACAAAAAAGACAGAAGCGTCACATTGGTATCATCACCAATCTCTGAAATAAACATGGACCGTGAGATCTATCCGGGAGATAATCAGTCGTTGTATGGGGATGCAAGAAGGAAGGGTTTTGAAGAGAGTAAAAATGTGACTTTAAGAACCTTACCATCCTTTGTAGGGGAATATGAGACAAAATTTGAGGTAAGAATTGTGCCATCACAATGGAATTCTATTCCACAAGTGACAGATACAAAGAGCTTGCATGACCTCTTGTCTTTTCCAATAAGGTGCACAATCACTATTGCGGAGCTTCTGAAAATCAAACCATATTTGTGGGGACAAATGAGCAAAAAATGGGAAAAGATGGGATTGAAGATCCATCCAAAAGATGACCTCATGGAAGAAATTAACAAAACAAATTATCTTGAGAAACCAAAAGTGGAACCCGTCCTAGTGAATAAGCCGGGTATGTGATTATTGCGAAGTTGAAGAAGGAAACACCACCTTACCCCTAGAATACAAAGGAGTAAAGACAATAGCGATACTTGATAGTGGGTCCAGAGTAGCTATTGCTACAAAAGGGATATGGGAGAAATGGGAAAGATCGGCTCTCAGGAAAACGTGCATGAAACTGCAATTAGCCGACGAATATGTGAAAAGACCCTTGGGAATGTTGGAACAAGTGAGTGATAGTATCCTCATGCGGGATAGAACACAAACATACCTTTCCGGTAGTAGATTTTGGAAAAGGCAACAATTTTGAAGTTATTTTAGGGTGACGTTTTATGTGTCAACTCTAGATGGTTCCAGACTTGGCTATGGCCATCTCTATTTATGACACAAGGGAATCATAACCAAGGTTAACACCAAAGACCATAGTTATAGGGACGTGAACTGAACCCCAATAGAAGACTTTTTTGTCACTATACATGATGGAACACGGTTTCCTACTTGTTTAGTTAAGGATTCTCACATTTGGATGTGCGAAGTGTCGGAATGCAGGGGTAAGCCGGGCACATATAGTCAAAATGGGCAAGACAAACCTCATTTGCATTTTGTCAGTTCAGAGAGAGATCTAGAGAGTCTGTGTGACCTAGAGAAATTTGCAACAGTTCTACCTACTACAGCCACACCGAACACCCACACTTCACCAGATTGATCAAGTATGATCCTCTTCAGATCTAGAACATTTGTAAAATACCAAAAACACCCAACAAGTGCACAAAAAATAGAATCAATAAAAGCAAAGATGGGATTTGTGCAAACTCTCATAGGATGTGTGGGATGGGTATGCCCAAAGCTTGGTCAAAATTGGGTTCCAAACAGGGATCATAATCCATGTCCCCTTGAAGTAGAGCTATCAAAAATTGGTTGCAGACTCTGTGCACAAGTCAAAGAGTGAGATGTGGCAAAAGTTCAGTATTTGGTCATGTCAAGTGCTATGATTTTCAAGTTTATCATTGTCAATGTGTCAAGTGCAGAAATTGTGTCCATGGACAAAGTTTTGGGTATCAAATGAAGTTGTGAACTTATGGTAACTCAAGCACTACCAAAAATGCCTAAGAAATGAATCAAAGTATTGGAGAGCCTGGGAGGGCACAAATAGACTCCAAATGCAGTGAAAATCAACAAACAGCTTGGAGTGGGGTTCTTTTTCAGCTCCAAAGCTTCTGATGGTCAAAGTGCCAACCAAATTGATCACAATCAGGGATCTAAAGTGCCATCCGCAACCACATAAGGCAAAGTCAGACCAAATCAGACCATAAGTTGGGAAACTAGAGAAACTAGAGATAAACTTGTCCAAAGTTGAAAATAACTTCCTCTGTGTGTTAGGATAGACTATAGGAACAAGCTCCCAAAGTTTTACCCGGACAATCTCTGAAAAGCTAAGTTGTAAAGTCTATAATTGAATTTGAGTCTTGTAAAGCCAGAGGCACTGGCCAAGAGAGCCCTACGTATAAAGCCCATTTTGTCATCAAGTTTTGAGTTTTGAAGCATACGACTGAGAGCGGCTACTCTCATGCGACTAGTAATCGTCATATTTTGAGGTCTAGTAATCACATTTTGATTTCAAGACTTGCATTGTGTTCCTTGTCCATTGCTCTTTCATTCAAGTATATTCATTTTCGATTCTGCTCTGATTTATGACTACGCATTAGTAGGAAAAATTTCTTGTTTTGAATGCGTTAATGATTATTTTTTTGACATTTCGACCATAGGAGAGTGTTCCTAGACCCTAGGGTAACCTTTTTGGTATGTTCTGTTGCAGTTTCCAAGACCTTGATCGTGATGGATTGTGATTTTGATGCCTCCTCAGATTGTGATCAAATTTGGTAGGAAAGTGCCCTTAAGTGTCTTAGACCTCCTCCTAAAAATTTTGTAGCATTTGGAATTTGTTCAAGTGCGAAATGGGTTGAGGACTGAGTGTGGTGAGATAGGACATAGGCAAGTTTCCAGATTCAAGAGTAATAGAATTGCATGTGGTAGAGATATCATCATTCCCCGCAGGTTCATTGCTTGAGGTTGACACCCTAAAAGAGTCTCCGTGCCCCATCCAAGTCGTTGCCCTGAGGATTGACATTACGTTAGTTCCAGAAAGCTATGCTGTTGAGCCAGCAGAGGATCACACCCACATTTTTGCTCACACTCATCATTTTATAACCATTGATTGTAATAAATGTCTTTTCGACATTAATTTTGATTTGAGCCATTCATTAAGTAACGGGACTCAATTGAGTTTCCAGCTTGTAATCCCGAAGTAACTTCACTTGCTGATGTAATTAGTTAGAGATGTTCTTACCTCCAAGGCTGAGGTATATAAGCCAAAGTTTTTGTAACCTAAAAAAAGGTAGATTATTAATCAAAGTGAGTTTTTTTGAGCGACGTGACTGTGTCTGAGAGAGAGAGAGAGAGAGAGAGAGAGAGAGAGAGAGAGAGAGTCTTATCTACTTGCTACGCGAGCTACGGAGCCGCCATTGGAGAAGCAACACCGCCATTGTGTTAGCAACGGCGAGAGCTATGCACAGATACCAAGAGTGTGCTCTATCGGCTTCTATGTGTGGTAAGTTCCTACGAGCTTCGGTGTGAGTTTTCTTCCAACTCGTGTGTCGGAATGGAGTGTGCAACATATCTATAGAACCACAACGAGTAGAGCTACACATTAGTACCATCGGGGTCAAGTTTCGATCACCTGTATTTTTCGGCCTGTCTTCAAACGCGTTTACCGCACGGAGTGGTTATAGGTTGATTTTGGAGTTCAAGTCTTTAGGGTGTTGTTCTTACCTAGTGTATAGACTTCCCCTTGAGTTTGAGATCGATTCAATGATTCTAGATCCTGTTTCGTATAGCATTCGTTCGTAGTACGGATTTCAGTCACTTGCGTATTTTAGAACTTAGATTTGATTTCCTTAGTATTGATTGTCATTAGAAGGTCGAGTAGGTGATTTGACACCCACCTAGTTGTTTCCATGCGCCTGCGGGTCAAGCTCCGTCCTCGTCTGACAAATTCTGTTGTTGGTTGAGTTCTCGCTATTTAGCTTCCGATAGCGGCGTAACCGCCTTAACATTTGGCGCCGCTGTCGGGGACGAGAGCCCTAAGTAGGTGACCTTAGACTAATCCTACGAGGTGAGTCGTATAAACTACTTTGTATACTTTAGTTAGAAAAGATCTAGGAGTGGTGGACTCCGAAGATCTCGAGAGATACTAAGAAGTGGGGTATTCCTGGGTCTTCCGTGTTGACAGTATTTTTAGTTTAGCTTAGATTTGTTTGTTGTTTTGTTGGTGTTGAGTAGTTGTTGATAGAAGAAGAATTTGCTAGTCTGTGAGTGGCAGTGGATCTCTTTAAAATCACAATTACCAAACCCATTTTATGATTAGGAATAGCTTAGGTAGGACTTCATTTGATCCTGATCCAGAGCTAGTAATCATCGGAGTATTTGCTTGATATGGTTGATTGCATGATAGATCACTAAACCGTCGACTTAGTGGTGAAACTTGCAATAAACAAAAGTCAGAGAAATTTTCTGTGTATTTGGGAGCTGCTGAGCACTTGAGAAAGGTTAAGGAAGGATTCTGTGCCAAAAAACTGGAAATCTGCAACTTTAGACATCATACGCGTATGATGTCTAAATGACCAAACAGAGACCAAAACAGAAAATTTGACTTTACCAGAGTGTTCAAAAGGGGGGTTATACCCTAATTTCAACTTAAAACAAGAGCATTAACACTCAAAGAAACCCAAAAAGACAAGTCGGAGTCCAAGAAACGCAAAGAATAGGAAATTTTGGATTCAGATCTTGTCTTTACATTCAAACCTGACAAAAACACTTGAAACTCAATTATAAACATTGGAGAAGGCTTAAAGCCAAGAATAGTCAAAATCTGGGATAAAAGACATCATACGCGTATAATGTCTTTTAGCACATCCACTGCTTATTTTTGATATCTGACCTGACAAGATTGTTACAAACACTGTAGAAAGCATAAATATCAAGACTTGACCCAAATTGATGAAAAAGACATCATACGCGTATGATGTCTTTGACCTAATTTTGGACATATTTTGATACTTTACCAACACAGATCCATTGTAATAGCTGTATAGAGGTTATATTTCAAGTTTCATCCCATTTGCATCACAATTGACCCAAAACAAGTCAAAAGCGGAAAATTGCCAAGAAAAGCCTAAATTAGCCATAACTTGCTCAAACAGAGTTCAAACTGAATTTTGTGAGTGGACAGAGCATAAGGGGGCTACTGAGAGTGAGCATAACCAAAATAGTCCAAATCTGTGAAAAAAGACATCATACGCGTATAATGTCTTTTTCAGCATAACAGTAACAAAATTCTCACTTGATGAAACAGAAGTTGTCCAACTGACAAGATTAAACAATTGACCAAGTATCAATCAGTTTGGATCAAGTCTGACCACAAAAACTTGGGAAAACAAATTGCCGAGACAGAAAAGTTAAAGTCCTTTAGGGGAATTGATGAATTTGAGATCGGGCAGGAATCTCCAGAATAGCCAACCAAAACAAGGGGAACAAGCAAGTGTCATATTAACCGAGGGAAGTGTAAACCAAAGTTGGGTGCAACCATTAGAGCCGATCTTTGAAGGAAGTGTTTATGATACTTCTTCGGAGAGATCTTACGAGATTTTCACCGAACACTTAGAACACTTGAACCTGAACAACAGAGAAAATATGGCAGCAGGATCATCAAACCCTTCCGCCACAATGAAGCTATTGTTCATAAAATATCAGTACGACAATGAGCAAGGTGCCAAGATTTACAAAGATGGAATGGACCGCTATTGTGTAAAGATAGAAGATGGACCTAGTGAGTTCAAGGACTTAGTGCCTGTGAGCTATAGCGGAGATAGATATCTAGATGACGAGGGTACCATGTACTTGGTAGTCCTAAACCCTAACATTGTGGACAAGTGGGGATTGATGGGCACCAAAGCCAAAGTAGATGAAGAACTTGAGGAGAAAGCACCAATAATGAACTTCCCTGATGCGAGGTTAAGAAGAGAGAATGAAACTACAAGGATCAACATTGATAACATCTATGTGGGGCTTTACAAATATAATAATGGGGAGCAAGATCTCTATTATAGATGTGAAGAACCCTACACTGGAGAGTTGACAGACCAAAAAAGACTTTATGTCTTTACCTACACAGAGGGATCGGAAGTGAAAATTGCCGCTTACGACAAGTATGGGAGGCAATACTCAACAATGGGCAAGAAAGAATTAGAAGGATATATGTAACATTTAATGGCCTAAAATCTTATTTGTAGCGGAAATTAGCATGAACATAGTGGGCATTTCATTAGAATAGATTCCTAATGAGAATTACAAGAGTGCTTGGGTGGAGAGAGCAACAAAAAGCGTAACACCTAGTTAGATAGCATCAACAATACTTTCAAAAGAGAGAGCAATTAAACTATTGACAACAGTTGAGGACCGGATTTGCATGGAGCCGGTCCCCCCTCCAAAAGGCTTTGTATTATGGTTTCTCCCATCAAGAGAGACATTGTACAATACATTTCTTTGTGTTCCTTCAAGACTAGCTAGTGCAATGAAGATGGAAGCTTCATACACCAAGCAAAACACTTAATCAAACACAACTTGAATTATCCCCGTTCTCAGACCCAAGACCTCACACACCTTCGAAGATGGTGAGAGCTAGCAGGGTATGAGAGTAGATTGAGAGGAAAAAGAAGTATCTTACGAGAAAGAAGTACATCTCCTCACATAATCACTCATATTAGCATAGCTTAGCTTAGTAATTAGCTTGGTAGAGGAGATGAGCATGCATTGAAGCTTGGCTCTTGGTTGGATTTGCATCCACATGCCAAGAGAGTGTTGATGTAGGCTTCTATCTCACAAGCTTGGAGTAGGTGATGAGCTCTCCATTAAAGCTTGGAAGGAGATAGAGTATTTTTCCTTCACACATGGTCAAGTGTGAGAATGTGAGAGTGAATGCCAAGCAAAAATCAGCCCCCCCTCTCTCTTGGGCGAGCCCTAGCTGCTAAGTTAGGCTGGCTTTTTCCTCATTGGACCTCCCCAGGTCAAGCCAATAGGGATTAAGCAGCATAAGTGATAGCCTTCTGACATGTGTCCCCCTTTCCCCTTTTGTGAGAGCTTTAGATAATTAAATAATTAAACTAAACTCTCATTGGACCCCTTTGCCTCCTGGCCAATAGGAATCAGGCAAGCCATGGGGCTCCTGAATGCTCATTGGACCCCTTGGGAGACTGCCCAATAGTCTTCTAGGACACTTAATTCTTATTGGTTTCTTTTATTAAATGTTTTTAAATTAATTAAACTAGATTTACTCTAGCTTAATTCTCATTGGTCCACTTCAAGGGTCTTCCAATAGGAATTGGGCACACCTTGTGGGCATCTGGCCTAGGGAGCTGACATGTGTCCCTCATTCCCTTTGTGTAAAGGGAGCCTGTGTGTGTGTGTGTAGCTTTCTCTCTCATCCCCTAGCTTTGGGGCTCGCCCCCTCCCATGTAGGGATGCAGAAAGACTTTTTGGGCACACACACTAAGCATCCAATTTTCCCTAAGGTTGACCTTTGGACACAACCTTTGAATTTTGGAACCTTAGCATTTTGGAAGTCTTAATGGGCTGAACCTTAGGGTCTTTTTAGCCCGTTGTTTCACATGGCTCTTTTGCAGATGGCCCCCCCTTTGGATCCCTATTTTCCCTCCTTTGGATCCCTACTGTGGCCGGTCTGCTAACTTAACCAATATTCTAGCTTTTTCTCCCTTGGCACTTCCCCACATTAAATGATCAGTTTAATATGAGAAAATCATTTAGGAGAATTAGATATTGATTATTATGACATTACCTCTCTCTTGAAATCATAGTCGTCCTCGACTATGGTGTAGAGAAGATAAAGCATATGTATGAGTCCTTTTCTTAGCGGGTAGAGGATCCCTATGTTACCCTACGACATCATTCCATAATGGATGACTAGTCCATTTGGCGCTTGAGAGCCTGAGGCTGCCGCAAGCATGTCTGCACATTAGTCCTATCAGTCTTCCATAGTAGAGTGACAAGCTCTACTTGGTGTTTGGGAGACGTCGTCCCCGCAAACTTGATCTAAGCATGCATACTACTTCATTTTTGTGCACAAATCAAGAAAAAGAGAGTCTTATAAGACAAAAATTTTTGTTCATTTTTAACATTTTGTACATTTGCTTACTCTTGGGAAGCATTGTAAGCATTGACAAGGTTTAGGTTATCCTTTAATTGTATGCCTTGCATCCATCTAGCATCTTCAAAAGGATAATTCTTAAACTTAATAAGATATCGTCTGATAGTCTTACCGCCTCTTAATACCTTGTCTTCATGTCGGAGAATGGACTCGGGCTGCAGCACCTCCTCGTGGTCCTCGATCTCCGGTGGGTCTTCAATAGTTGGTTCTTGAGGTGGCTCTCCTTTGTAAGGCTTTAAGAGGCTCACATGAAAAGCATTGTGTATGAGCCAATGATTGGGCAACTTAAGTTGATAGGCCATCTCATTGATTGGCCTAAGAATCTGGAAGGGACCATAGTACCTTTTTGCTAGTTTAGCATAGTACTTTTGGTGGCCCGTAGGATTCTTGCCCGTCGTGTGCCTTAATCGAGCCTTGGGAAACTTTAACAAGACCCAATCGTTTTCTTTAAAGGCTTGGGCTCTTCTGTGCTTGTCAGCAGCAGCCTTTTGCCTTTGCTGTGAGATAGAGATAGCATCCTTAATCTTTTGGAAAGATTCTTGTAGGTCTCGGCTATACTCATCTGCAGCGAAGATCTTCCCATGTACCTTAAGTAGCAAGGGACTTTTTGATCTTCCCTCAATTACCTCGAAAGGTGCTTTTCCTGTAGAAGTATGTACAGTGTTATTGTAAGCATACTCTACTAAGGGTAAGTACTTCTCCCATTGGGATCTTTGATCTACTTCCGTTACATAGGCTTTTAGTAGATCGAGAATAGTTAGGTTAGCTATTTCACTTTGGCCATCAGTTTGTGGATGATAGGCCGAAGAGAAGTTTAGCCTTGTTCCTAAATTCTCAAAGAGACCCTTCCAGAAATTACTGGTCATTCTAGGATCTCTATCCGACACTATGGACATTGGCAAGCCATGGTACTTGAAAATTTGTGAAATGAAGAGGGTTGCCATTTGATGGGCTTTGATAGTCTTTTTGACAGGTATAAAATGAGCTTGTTTACTGAACCTGTCTACTATCGTCCATATTCCCGTATTCCCATGGATAGACTTAGGCAATCCAAAGATAAAATCCATGGATATGCTCTCCCACGGTGAATTAGGGATTGGCAAGGGTTGAAGCAATCCAAGTTGCTTCCCTCTATCAAATTTTGTCTTTTGACATACCACACATTTGGAAACATACTCATGTATGTTCACTTTCATGGTAGGCCAATAGAAATATGTTTCAATTCCCTTTAGGGTAGACTGAATCCCTCTATGCCCCGCATATGGGGGAGCATGAGATTCATACATTACTTTCTCACGTAGTGAGTTAGTAACGCATAGTCTATTGCCATAGAGAAGATAACCATCTTGTAAAGTAAATGGTTCTTCTTTCTTCCCTAATGCAAGGGCTGAAATCACATCTCTAAAATCGGGATCAATAGCATACTCATCTATCATTGAAGATAGATCATTGTGAGTTGCTATGGAAACCGCATTCACTCTCGGTCGTCTTGAGAGTGCATCGGCTACTTGATTATGCTTGCCAGCAATGTGAGCAATATGAAAATGAAATTGCGAAAGGAAATTTGCCCACCTCATTTGTTTGTCGGAGAGCTTGGTCTGCGTCATGAAGTACTTAAGACTTTGGTGATCCGTTCGCAGAATGAAAGGAGTCCCCAATAAATAGTGCTTCCATGAGTCTAAGGCATGTAGAACTGCAAGGAGTTCTTTTTCGTATATGCCTAGAGCTTGCTCAACAGGGTCGAGCCTTCGACTCTCATAGCCTATGGCGTGCCCTTCTTGGAGCAAAACAGCCCCAAGGCAATCACCACAAGCATCACATTGGACCTCAAATGGTTTTGAGAGATCCGGTAGTGTAAGCACAGGTTGAGAGATAAGCTTTTCTTTAAGCTTTTCGAAAGCATTGTTCTCCTTAGCAGACCACGTATACCTAACATTTTTCTTTGTTAGGTCATGTAATGGTCCCGCAATTTGTGAGAACTTTTCTATGAAGCGTCTATAGTATGCACACATACCTATAAAGCTTCTTAGTTCATGAAGATTCCTTGGTTTAGGCCATCCTTTTATTACCTCTAACTTGGATGGATCCATTTGGATTCCATCTTGAGAGATAATGTGACCTAAATATTGAATCTCTTGCAAGAAAAATTCACTTTTCTTTCGATTAACATAAAGTTTATTCTCTCTTAAAACTTGAAATATTACCTGGAGGTGTTGCTTGTGTTCCTCCAATGAATTAGAGTAGATGATAATATCATCAAAGAACACTCCAGTGAAGGTTCGATGAGGCCTGAACAGCTTCTCCATCAAGCGGTTAAATGTGGCTGGTGCATTAGTCAAGCCAAAAGGCATGACAATGTATTCGTAAAGACCAAATGTAGTACGAAATGCGGTCTTTACAATGTCTTGATCAACTATCCTTATTTGATGATAGCCACTTTTTAGGTCAATCCTACTGAAGTAGGTCGATCCTTGTAGCTTATCAAATAGGTCTTCTACCCGTGGAACGGGAAACCTATTCTTGATAGTGATCCTATTTAGTGCTCTATAGTCGACACACATACGATATGTGCCGTCTTTCTTTTGCACTAATAGCACAGGTGAGCAAAATGGAGATGAGCTAGGCCTAACCATGCCCTTCTCAATTAACTCATGCACTTGCCGCATAATCTCCTCTTGTTGAGCTTGAGAAACTCTATAAGGAGGTTTGTTAGGCGGTGAACTTCCTGGAAGAAGTTCAATTGCATGGTCGTCATTACCTCGTTTAGGAGGTAGCTCACAAGGGATGTCGTCAATAAAGACATCTTGAAACCCCTTGAGAAAATTGGATAACTCTAATTCCTTTTGGTTGCTTTTATTTTCTTTTGCTAAAGCATTAGGTTCATTTTGAGAATCTTTAACAAAAATCATGTACACGGAAATAGAGCTCTTTATTGACTTGTTGAAAGCTGGTGTATGTACAATGGGGATGGTGTTACCCATTTCCCTAGCATCTATATACATGTCCTTTTCCCTGAACTTAAAGGAGATTCTCCTTTCAGGAAATTTAACATGGGCAGCCAGACGGTCAAACCATGGTGCCCCTAGGATTACATCCTCATGCTTGAGAGGAGAGATAAAGAAATCCTCTTTGTCCACATAGCCTTGGACATGAAGCCTCAATTTCCCGATTAAGGGAGTGACTGAAGCTTCTTGCCCCTTGAAGGCACTGTCTGCGGGTAGGATATCTCCCATCTCGTAGGATTGTATGCCTAGCTTGGTGGCTAACTCCATAGATATGAAATTGTGAGTAGAACCAGGGTCAAAGAGAATAAAAGCATCATGTTCTCTTACCTTTCCCCAAGCATGGCATAGAGGAGATCCTTTGTGGTGAGTTTGGTGAATCTCCTCCTCTTGGATTTCAACCAAAGAAGCTCTAGGAGGATCTTGGCGGTTGTTCTTTTGGGGACAAGCGCGGTACGCATGCCCTTGTTCGCCGCACTTGAAACACCGGTTATCTTTACGATAACGCTCAAGCTCTTCAGGAGAGAGTTTATTCTTTCCTTTGTAAATCCCTTCTCTTTAGCTTTGTTGGAATTGCCCTTAGGAGACTTTTGGACATTGTCCTTCCCCTTAGGCTCATTGGTACCTTTGTTTTCCGGGGGCTTATTATTTCTTTTACCCCCCGTTTGGAAATTGATTCGCGAGGCCACCATAGTATGGTGTATTACCGCCGATATGGTACGTGGCCTTTGGGAGTTGACATACTCCGCCATTTCTTCGGTTAAGCCCGCACAAAATTGTTGCTTTTGCTCTCCAAAATCCAACTTTTTGAAGACAGTGGCTTTGAGTTGTAGGTCCCAAAACTTGTCTACATATTTGTGGATGGATTCATTGGGAGAGAGCTTTAAGCTTCGCCATTCGGTGAGTACTTTGTCTTTGGCATCGGTGGCCAAAAACTGCTTCATAATGGAAGCTCTTAAAGCCTTCCATGTTCGTGGAGCTTCACCGTTGGCTCGTAGGCTAGACCACCATTGTCTGGCGGACTTTTGAAAGTGCATAGCTACATGGCGTAGCTTAGAGGACTCCGTGAAGCCCTCATCTCCAAACGCCGCATCGAATTGCTGGATAAAGGCCAAAACTTTGTCTGTAGCACCGAAGGTGCCATCATAGGTAAGGAAAGAGATGCTCTTCCCTCCCTCTTTGAATTTCTTCAGCTTGGACGACCTCTTCCATGCGGCATAGGATTTCCTATGGCCTCTTCTTTTTGATGGTTCAAAAGTTGCACCATCACTTTCTTCAGAAGATGAAGAATTTGAAGAAGGTGGAGAAGAGGGTGACCTCTTTCTCGCCTTTTTCTTGTCTTGATCTTTGTCGTCTTCACCATAGCTTTCATAAGAGGAAGAGGATAAAGAAGATGGAGAAGAGGGTGTCCTCTTTCTCGCCTTTTTCTTCTCTTGCTTTTTATCATCCCTCTTTGAATTATGGCGTGGAGAAGAGTGTGATGGTCTTCTCCGCTTTGGTGGTGATGGAGAGCGTTTAGCCCGCCGTCTTCGTGGAGCCATCTCCGCCGAGGTGGCGGGAGACTCGCTTCTTTCTCGTTCCTTCGGTGGAGGCTCTTGAGTTCTCCTTTGGGAAGGAGATGCATCATCAAGAAGTAAGTTCTTGAGCCCTTCATATGGATTCTCTTCTTCTTCCCGAATCGGAGAGAGACCTCTTTTGGTAGTCTCACAAGGAGGCTTCCTAGGTGTTCTCTCGTCATGGTGATGAGCTTGGAGAATCCCGTGAGCACGGAGCTGCCGTTGCACTTCACTTTGGAGAGATGGATTGCCCATGGCTTGTTGAAGCCTAGAAACAAGATAATTAACAAGCATTGAAGCATCATTAGTAGCTTGCTCATGAGCAAAATCAAAGTTATCAACATTAATTTCACTCTCTTTAATATTGTCAGCCATTCTAACAATTTTTAGGTGTAAACTTTTTAGGTGTACTTTGGCACTTCAAGCCCTAGTTGCTACTCCTCTTTACCCCTTTAGAAAAAGCACTCAAGCTACTGTACCCGCGGCTCGAATACCATTAATTGCAAGGAATAGAAGAGAGGGTCTTTCGACACCAAAACAGCACCGGCTCCTGTCAAGCTTCTAATAGCTCAATAGTGGTTAAGCCGTAGGCAAGCCCCGTAGGACTCCACTATTAAGACCATAGCTCTCGACGGTGATGCCCCGTTAACTGCACAAAGGCAGGCGCACTGCAAGGCTGAAAAATCCCTATTCTACTTACTCACAGGCAATTAATAATACCAACCATTTGTAGCTAGCTTGAGGACCTCCCTTCTTGAGCAAGAAAAGAGAAACCTTGAGCTCTGATACCAATGTAACATTTAATGGCCTAAAATCTTATTTGTAGCGGAAATTAGCATGAACATAGTGGGCATTTCATTAGAATAGATTCCTAATGAGAATTACAAGAGTGCTTGGGTGGAGAGAGCAACAAAAAGCATAACACCTAGTTAGATAGCATCGACAATACTTTCAAAAGAGAGAGCAATTAAACTATTGACAACAGTTGAGGACCGGATTTGCATGGAGCCGGTCCCCCCTCCAAAAGGCTTTGTATTATGGTTTCTCCCATCAAGAGAGACATTGTACAATACATTTCTTTGTGTTCCTTCAAGACTAGCTAGTGCAATGAAGATGGAAGCTTCATACACCAAGCAAAACACTTAATCAAACACAACTTGAATTATCCCCGTTCTCAGACCCAAGACCTCACACACCTTCGAAGATGGTGAGAGCTAGCAGGGTATGAGAGTAGATTGAGAGGAAAAAGAAGTATCTTACGAGAAAGAAGTACATCTCCTCACATAATCACTCATATTAGCATAGCTTAGCTTAGTAATTAGCTTGGTAGAGGAGATGAGCATGCATTGAAGCTTGGCTCTTGGTTGGATTTGCATCCACATGCCAAGAGAGTGTTGATGTAGGCTTCTATCTCACAAGCTTGGAGTAGGTGATGAGCTCTCCATTAAAGCTTGGAAGGAGATAGAGTATTTTTCCTTCACACATGGTCAAGTGTGAGAATGTGAGAGTGAATGCCAAGCAAAAATCAGCCCCCCCTCTCTCTTGGGCGAGCCCTAGCTGCTAAGTTAGGCTGGCTTTTTCCTCATTGGACCTCCCCAGGTCAAGCCAATAGGGATTAAGCAGCATAAGTGATAGCCTTCTGACATGTGTCCCCCTTTCCCCTTTTGTGAGAGCTTTAGATAATTAAATAATTAAACTAAACTCTCATTGGACCCCTTTGCCTCCTGGCCAATAGGAATCAGGCAAGCCATGGGGCTCCTGAATGCTCATTGGACCCCTTGGGAGACTGCCCAATAGTCTTCTAGGACACTTAATTCTTATTGGTTTCTTTTATTAAATGTTTTTAAATTAATTAAACTAGATTTACTCTAGCTTAATTCTCATTGGTCCACTTCAAGGGTCTTCCAATAGGAATTGGGCACACCTTGTGGGCATCTGGCCTAGGGAGCTGACATGTGTCCCTCATTCCCTTTGTGTAAAGGGAGCCTGTGTGTGTGTGTGTAGCTTTCTCTCTCATCCCCTAGCTTTGGGGCTCGCCCCCTCCCATGTAGGGATGCAGAAAGACTTTTTGGGCACACACACTAAGCATCCAATTTTCCCTAAGGTTGACCTTTGGACACAACCTTTGAATTTTGGAACCTTAGCATTTTGGAAGTCTTAATGGGCTGAACCTTAGGGTCTTTTTAGCCCGTTGTTTCACATGGCTCTTTTGCAGATGGCCCCCCCTTTGGATCCCTATTTTCCCTCCTTTGGATCCCTACTGTGGCCGGTCTGCTAACTTAACCAATATTCTAGCTTTTTCTCCCTTGGCACTTCCCCACATTAAATGATCAGTTTAATATGAGAAAATCATTTAGGAGAATTAGATATTGATTATTATGACAATATACATACTTTGGGGGACCGCTACATCAGTATTATGTTACTTCTAGCTCACAAAGACCAGCACCAACAAATGGAGTGCAAAACCCAATGACGACAGGAGGACAAAGAACTCAGGCTGCTGACTCTTTCAGTCAACCTCAGTACTCGAAGCCCGGACCAATGGGATCATTACATTCCAGAGAGTCAATGGATACGAATCGAGGTAGTGCAGTTCCAATCCCCACGTATACCACTCCAGGTCCAAGGTTCGAAGCGGAACCATCACATTTACCTCCTAGTAGTAGACTCTGGGCAGGGGAACCGACAAGGGTAACCCATGAAGTCCATGATGCTAGAGAAAGCTTTAGCCGGGACATAGGAGCAATGAGATTGGTAGCAGACCATAGACGTATGAGACCATCTCAAGTAGCCAAGTGTATGCCAAAGAAGTATGGTGGTTCAGGAGATCCGTATGCACATGTGTCACTCTTTAAGCAAGTCTTAAGAGCTGAGCAGATAACAGATTTCCATACACAATACGAGGGATTTGGTCTTACTCTAGAAGGTACGGCATTGCCATGGTTTCAACCACTGAATAGAGGGGGATTCCATGACATTGACCATTTGCTAAGAGAGTTTGCTGAGGAATTCTCAAAACGAGGGATTAAGCACAATACGGTCTCACAAATATATGCTTTTAAACAGAGAGAACACGAAAAAGTGAAGGAAGCTTCACTTCGCTTCAAACAATACATTGAGAGATGTCCATTACGTGAACGACCACAAGATGACAGACTATTTGTTCTCTTTATTGAAGGATTGAGAAACGACACTCTCAAGAAGGACTTGCACTTGAAAGCTTGTACAAGTTTCGAGCAAGTAACGAGAGAAGCATTGTACTTAGTGGATAACTGTACGGTTTATGGAGAGGTGTCAGTGGATACAGATTTTGCATCCAGTAGATCTTCCTCCGTAGCCAGCGAGACTACCACTAAAAAGAATGTTCAAACAACAACCATGCCAAATGTAGAGCAAATGATAGAAGATGCTCTAAAAAGGATGGCACCATACCAAAAACCATTGCCAAAACCACTGAAATGGTGTGCTATTGAACAAAAATGGACAAACCACCCAACAGAGGAGTGCTATTACAACAAAGGGTATGTAAGGGAGCGTCAGTATGCACCTCCTGCTCAATTAGCACCACCTCATGTACATCTAGTACCTCGATACCCAACGGGAATGTACCAGGACCTATGGGGATAGAAAGACCGCAACCGGTATTGGGACAACAACCACCTTTACCAGGAGCAAGACCAGTGGGCATTAGATATGCACCAACCTTAGAGAATCAGGAAGAACAAGCCTTAGTGCCTGTTCAAGCCTATTATGAAGAATCTGGGGCACACATGTCTCCAACTGTGTATTACCCACCAGAAGAACCCAAACAACCAGAACCATGGGGCATGATTGGGAATGTTGGAACACCAACAGTTACAAGTGCTTCTGATGAAGAGAGATACAATTTGGACGCAAGAACATTGATGTTCATAGCTCATGGAGGATTAACAAGACAAAGACCATCCTATCCACAAAGGACGAATCAAGTGGGACCAAGACCAGCACTAGGACCCTGTTACAAGTGTGGAGGTGACCATCTGATGAATGTTTGTCCACATACGGAAATCATTAGAATTAACGCTTATTGCACTGAGTGCGGGGTTACTCACTTCATTGAGGATTGTTCAAAGAATCCAAACAAAGTGCAAAAGAAGACATTGAATATGCTAGAAACTATTCCTACCAGCAGTGGGTCCGAAAATGAAACTCTGATACCAACGCAAGTTGTTACTAGAGCTCAAGCTAAGAAAACCACTAGAGAACCTGAGAATGGAAAGTTAGCGACTGAAGTGGTTAGTCAAGGACCGCGGAGTCAGAGAAACACATGGAAGGCTAGAAAAGCACGCATGAAGTTGAGAAAAGAACGTGAAGACGCTATTCTAGCTGAGGAACTAAAGCGAACTAAAGATAGATTAGAAAAACTTGAGAGTCAAAACGGGAAACGAGAGAAGAGCCCGGAAAGAACGAAACAAAAGAGTATCAAAGAAACAACGAGCTTAAGCTCAGGGGGATCAGTGCTAGTCGACAAAGTACACGAACCATTGGACGCACTGATGAGAGCTTACGAAGCTAGGTTAAAGAACAACCAAACACAAGAACAGAGGTGGATGGCATACCCAAACGCGGAATTGGAAAAACAGAGACTTGAAATGTGCCAGAGAATGATCGAGACTGCACAAACGAGCTAAGTTGCCAAGCTAATCAGACAAATTGGGAAAAGGACATTAGGAATCCTCCCATAGTGGAATTTGAGGCAGGATCTCAAGTGGACTTGGATCTGCAATCTTACTGGGGAGATGGGGGCTCTGTTAGAACAATGGAGAGCAAACCTCATTCACTGAATACCTTACCTTCATACTTAGGAGAGTATGAAGCAAAATCCGAGATTAGAGCACTTCCCTCACGAAGAATCTCATCATAAAAAGTCATGGACTCGCAAGGATTGATAGAGATCTTGTCAACACCAGTGACATGCACTATCACTCTAGCTGAGCTTTTGAGGCTAAGACCACATATGTGGACCACTGTAGGAAAATGCTTGGAGAAATTTGGGATAAAAGACCCAACATCGAGACTGCAAGAGGGTATACAAGAGCTCAGCAAACCACAAAAGAACGCTAAGCCTGTACCCTTAAACAAGGTCGGAGAGTATTGCGAAGGTGAAGAGGGGAATACAACCTTACCAGTTGAATTCCAAGGAGTGAACACGATGGCAATACTAGACAGCGGAGCTGGGGTAGCCATTGCTACAAAAGAAATCTGGAAAAAATGGGGGAAACCAACAATAAGGAAGACTAGGTTGAAACTCCAATTAGCAGATGGACACATGGAGAAACCTATGGGGTTATTAGAGAAAGTCATAGTGACTTCTTGCGGCATTGAATACGAACATACTTTTGCTATTGTCGATTTTGGCAAGGAGAATAACTATGATATCATACTGGGAAGACCATTCATGAGACAGTTGAAAATGGTCCAGGATTGGGGCTACGATTACATATACCTGAGAAATATGGAAACCACTACACGTGTGAACCTGAGAGACCATAGCTACAAAGATGTGAACCGAACACCGGTAGAGGAGTTTGATTCAGCTACTTTGGCGGGATCCGAATTTCTAGATTGGTTAGGTAAGCCCAAGGAGTTATGGATGTGTGGAGCCTCGAAATGTGGAAGTCTGAGGCGAGAAGAATATGTTTTAGAAAGGGCTATCGAAGACGAAACTTATATAGGAGAACCCTTTCCAGAGGACACGCTTGAACCATTAGAATGGACACACATTCTAGCAACCCTAGATGTTTGTGCAATTTCGGATGGTCCCACAACGAAATTTTGCGACAAGGACGGGTACGACGTGGTTCCGTACTTCATGTTGAGAACTGTACTCGAAAAAGAAACTGAAAAGAACGATACACTGGAAAAGGAAGATGAAGAAGAGGTGTTTCACGACATTCCCGATCATCCAGAGTGGGGAAATGAAGCAGACAACGAGTCAACGGACAATTCCGGAAACGAAGAAACTATAACGGATGTCCGATTTTATGATTTCCCGAACCAAACTAAACAACGCCAGAAACGCTATAGAGCAAAGAGAAAAACAAAGGGGGTTAGAACCAATCCGATGCCTAGAATAAGAGGAAAAAATCAATTCCTAATGCTAGTAAAGGCAGAAGATTGTGTTAAGGACAAGATTTCTGGAAGAATGAGAGGCAATGATCAAAAGAGCTTACGAAAAGACAAAAAAAGCTCAAGAAATCAAGTTCAAAGGAATGAAACGAAAACTAAAACAGAAAAATCAGAAAAGAACAAGCGCAACAGAGAACACACGGAGTCCAAGTTAGAACGTAGAAACAAGTACAGAGAGCTCAAGAAAACTCTGAAAGAAGTTTGGACGACAGAAATTGAGAGTGGAGAGGACGAAAACGCCAAAATCAAGGAAAACATGGATGCTCCCTCTCACTACAGGAAATTCACAATAGAGGATAGGAAGGTGGTATTAACCCAACCTATTCGAGAGAGAAAGGCGAACGAATCTTATGACGGACCGGAGGATGCAAAAAAAGTTGATTTAGCAGCTCCAGGTGAGACACCTAGACGGGTGTACATAGCCACAGATTTGTCTCCAGGCGAGGAAGAGAGACTTTTGAGTCTTCTCAGGGAGTACAGGGATGTGTTTGCATGGTCTTATAAGGACTTAAAGGGAGTTCATCAATATGCCAACACACAATCCCACTAAAACAAGACACAAAGCCTAGCAGACAGAGACCATACACATATAATGATACGTTTGCTAAGCGAATCACAGAAGAGATAGATAAGCTAATGGAAGCTGAATTCATATACGAGATTGAACACACCGATTGGGTATCTCCGATTGTGGTGGTACCCAAGAAGAACGGAAAACTCCGAGTGTGTGTCAACTTAAAGAAAGTGAATGCTGCAACAATCAGGGACAATTATCCCCTGCCGATAACTGATCATGTTCTAGAGCGTGTATCATGGAAAACAGCATACTCCTTTCTTGATGGTTTTTCAGGATATAACTAGCTAGCCATAGCACCGGAAGATCAACATAAAAGAGATTTTGCAACGGAGTGGGGAATTTATGCTTATCGGGTTATGTCTTTTGGTCTAACCAATGCTCCCGCAACCTTCCAGAGGCTGATGACGCATGCTTTCAAAGAATACTTAAGGTTGTTTCTAGAAATATACATGGATGACTTATGTGTACATTCTCTTCTGAGAGATGAGCATCTAAAACACCTAAGAAAAGTATTTGAGAAATGTAGGACATATTGCATTTGTCTCAATGCTGAGAAATGTGTGTTTATGGTCCGACAGGGCAGAATTCTGGGACATATTGTCTCACAAAACGGAATATCCACGGATCTAGAGAAGATAAAAGTTATAGTGGATATGCCTAGACCAACCAATGCGAAACAAGTACAGAGCTTTATGGGACATTGCGGATATTATAGACGATTCATTTACATGTACGCTATAATAGGCCAACCACTTTACAGGCTAATAGTGAACTTTGAATGGACAGAGGAGTGTGAGGAATCATTCAAGAAATTGAAAGAAGCACTCATTACTGCTCCAATCTTGAAATCACCAGATTGGGAGAAGATATTCCATGTGCATATAGATGCTTCGGCATATGCAATAGGATGCATTCTGGCTCAGCCAGAAGAAGGAAACATGGATTTTCCTATCTGTTACGCCAGTCGACAGCTCAACAATGCATAGAAGAATTACACCACAACAGAGCGAGAGGGATTAGGAATGATATATGCTGTGAAGAAATTTCGGCATTATCTTCTAGCCAACAAGTTTGTGTTTTTTATGGATCACCAAGCCTTGCTCTACCTAGTGAATAAACCATGCAATAATGGGAGAATAGTGAGATGGTTCATTATCCTACTGGAATTCGACTTCATGGTAGTAGTAAAGAAATGAAAAACACATCTTAGAGCTGATCATCTTTCGCAATTGACGAATGGAGAAGACCCTATAGGAGTAGATGATGACATGCCAGACGCGTACTTGTTCAACATAGAAATGATACCGAAGTGGTCTCAAAATGTCGTTAGCCTATTAACCTATGGAGGAGAGTTTGATAGAAGAGAATACAACCAGAAACATATTGCTATTCAGCAATCCAAGAATCTTCAATTGGTTGCAGGAAGGTTGTATCAATTGGGAAATGATCATGTTTTACGACTATGCATCAATCCTGAGGAATATAATATATATCTGCGCAAAGCACATGTTCAGGAATGTGCATTTCATTGTTCAAGAAGGAACACATATAGAAATTTGTTACAATTGGGAGTCTATTGGCCACGAATGAAAGAAAGCGTACATGAATATGTCACTGTATGTATTGTATGTTCATCAAAACCGCCAGCAGAGTATTCGATATTATATCAGATAATGATCGCTCCGGAATGGAGTCAGTATATTGTTGAATATCTCACAAATAGAACTTTCCCAGAAGGAACGTCAAAAGCTCGTCAGAAATCTGTAGAGACAGAAGCTAGAGATTACGCTTTAATAGGAGATCAACTCTATAAGAGAGGTAAAGACAACCAGCTTAGGATTTGCGCATCAGAGTCTGAGTATGTGATAATCCTGGAGCAAGCTCATGGAGGAGTAGGTGGAGGCCATTTCTCAAGTGATAAGACAGCAAAACTTGTCTTAGCCGCAGGAATATGGTGGCCAACATTACATATGGACGCTGAGGAATACGTTAAACAGTGTGATGACTGTCAGCGGACCAAAGTACCACTTAAAAGAGATGATATGCCGCTTAGACCAATGATGGGGGCAAGAGCTTTTGCAAAATGGGGGATTGATTATGTCGGACCCATTTCACCTCCTGCATATAAGACTCATGCACAATACATCGTTGTGGCTACAGACTATCTAACAAAGTGGGTCGAAGCAAAGGCAACTCAAAAAGCAGATGCCAGGACCACTGCACAATTTCTATATGAATACGTCTTTGTACGATATGGATTGTCAATAGAAATTGTGAGTGATCGAGGCACACATTTTATAAATGAAGTGATAGAGATTCTTCTAGATGAATTCATGGTAATCCATAGGAAATCAGCCCCGTATCATCCACAAGCAAACGGACAAGCTGAAGCAACAAACAAAACCATATGCACGGTCCTTACGAAGATTGTATCTGAGTCGAGAACTGACTGGGACCAGAAGTTGCACTCAACATTATGGGCATATAGGGTAGCATATAAAACATCAATAGGAACGACCCCATATAACATGGTTTTTGGGCTAAATGCTATCCTACCAATAGAATTCTTGATTTCAACCTTAAGGGTGGCTAAGGATCTAGAGTGGACAGGGCACAAGCTTTCTGATATAATAGATGACCTGGAAAAGCTAGACGAGCTTCGCCTAAAAGCAGTAGCTTCTATCTACGCTCAAAAAAGGCGACAAAAGGAATTTTTTGATAAGCATGTGCGGACTAAAGAGTTTAAGGTTGGGGACTATGTCCTAGTTTACACTCTGAAACAACATGCTAAGAAGCTTAAACAGCGAGGGATGGGACCTCTGGTGATTAAAGATCTATCACCAAGTGGAGCCGTCAAGCTTGCTACATTAGACGGAGAAGAAATGCCCAATTGGATTAGTGGATGCAGAGTGAAAAAGTATCTTTTGCCGCTAACCAAAGACATGCTTCTCAAAATACATCAAGAAAAGCTGCGTGTCCAGAAAAAGAAAAAGATTGTGGAGGAAGCGCAAGCCGAGGCGAAGGAAAGAATGGAGAAAAGAAGACTACTGCGTAAGAAACACTGCAATGAAGGAGCAATACGAATAAAGGCAGTCAGTATAACAGAAATGGATAATGACAAAGAAGAACCCATCATTGAATGCAAAGTAGGAACCAACCAAATCAAAGCCAAAGCACTATTGGATTCAGGAGCTCAAACTAACCTACTTTCACTCAGTTTGTATAGACAATTGACAAATGACACTAAATTACAAACTGCCAAGCAAGAGTTAAAAAGTTACTCTGAGAATTCAATCAAAACTGTCGGATGCACAATTTTACATATACAGATTAACCAGTATGTGTATCCTCATATGTTTTACGTGGTTGAAGACCAAGCTACACAACATCCATTATTGCTAGGACAACCATGGCAGAAGCAATACAATGCAATGATTGATTGGAGTTCTAAATCAGTGCTTATCAAATACGAAGGTGAAAGTCAATCAGTTAAGTTCACCAAAGGATCAGAGACAACTCCAAAGGAAGAATCCAAGAACAAAGGTAAACAACAACCAGAGAAAAAGAAGAAGCAATGGCAACCAAAAATTTCTATACAACTGGATTGCTCTTCGACGAGGAACTCTCAACATTGGATAAGGAAGACAAGCAATAATATAACAGCTCAACCTTGGGAAAAAACGGAGTCAAAGTTGGTATGGAGACCAAAAAAGGTTGTGCCAGAGAACACAAAGGTGGAAAACAGAGTCTTCAATACCGGACAACAGAGTGATTCCAGACAATCAAGGACAGTGAAACAGATCTGGATTCCAAAGAAGTTCATGACGGCACAAAGCTATAGCAAGCAAATTTGGATCCCAAGGATTTGTAAACAGGAATTCCCTTCACTACAATCCACGGAAACTCCTAGGTATTTCAAGGCGAGGAAATCAATACAAAGAACAAAGTAGGTTTGGGTCGCAAAGAGTTTGTGGCAAGCACAAGCGAAGCGAAAGCAGATTTGGATTGTGAAAAAGAACAACAAGGTAAAGAAGAATCCATCTACTGATTCTACTACCGAAGTGCCAAAACCAACCTAAAACCCGACCACCAATCCTTCAATCAAACAAAGAGCAGCTTTATTGGAAAGACTGTTGCATCATAGCTCTACAATTGCATTGGGAACTTATGACCAAAACAACTACAATGCTTCGCCCACAGATACTTCATAGTCGTCCAGGAGGACTCAGACTAGGAGGGGGGGAGGTATACAGGTATACAGGAGCTACAAAGCAGCTACAAGCGACAAAAATAAAGAAAAACAAAAATTATATTACAAGGGCAGTGTCTTACATGATTTCGCAATTTTTATGTTTGATTGCGGATATTGATAATATTTATGCCCTTATATACCTTGTTGTGCAACAAGAAGAGATCAAATGATGAATTTGGGTCTCTAGACGTGTAAATATCACTAAATAAGAGTGTTTTTGGAGCTAAAAAGTGGTAATCCAAGTCCAGAAATCACAAATAAGTGTATATTCATATACACAGGGTTACCAGCTATTTATTGTGTATGTTTGGAATTTTTTGGCTTCAATTTGCTATTTTTCTTTATTTTTTATGATTTTCTTGATAAAAGTAAAAGAAAAATAAAAAAGCAGGTGAAACGAGATCAGAAAAAAGAAAAGAATAGATGGTGATGATCCTAATGACAAGGGCAACCCATGGTAAAAATTGAGTACAATTCGGGAAAAGTTGCGGAAAGCTCGAAATGACAGAATTTTGGCAAAGTGGACAGATTTCTCAGAAACAAGTCAAACGGAGTCCAAATTGAGAAATTTCAAATCCTAAAGTGCATTTCACAACGAGATAGGAGCACATGTCAAATTTGGTAACAAGTGATCCGGGAAGTCCGAAGTTAAGTATTTTTCACATCACTTTCAAGCTCATTTCCACTATTACCTTCTTGGAGAGAGCAAAGAGCACACAGGAGCATCCAGCCTTCTACAGCCTTCTACGACTGCTACGAGAGCTCAGAGGACACCAGACATGAGAGGTAGACTCGTTGCCATAAGCTTTTGATGCTTATCATCAACTTTTGTCGCGAAAACTGACCAAAACCAAGAAACAAGAGCAGACGGGGAATGCGGTAGAATGCTAGGTAGTGGCACAACCCCCTAACCAAACCTTGCAAGAACTTATAGGTGGGTTACCCTAGTATAGAAGATGGGTTTCTAACACTCAAAGCTCGAGAAAGAACGACTGGAAAAACCCTAGGTCAACAGAGCCTGCAAGAGGCAAACAAGAAAAAGTTGTCGAAATAACACGAAACTTCACAGGAAGTTCAACCACATCAAGGACAATGCAACCATAGAATATCTCCAAGTTTGAATCACAAAAAGTAGGCCGGAACAACCGATTTGGCTGCGGACACACAAAGCGTCATTTTGGCATAACGGCTGAAATTGACGACCGAATGAAATGAAACTTCACAAGCAGCTTCAAGTAACTATCGATGAGTTATGTTTGCAAGCAAAACCCAAAAGAAAGCTGATTCACTTACCGATGTTGAAAAAGACGCTTTCGGGCAACCAAAAGGAGAAAGATGGAGAACGGGGAGCCAAAGTCAAGTTCAACCAAATAGATGGCTTCACAACATATCCAATGAGCTAGAAATGCAACTCTCGAGAAGAAAAGTTGAAGAAATTCAACTCCAAGGCAAAAAGACGACTTCGGAGACTGAAATGCCTATAAGGGGACTTTTTAGCTAAACTGATGACTTTTTAAGTTGAAAACTAGGTAGCAGGGCTTAGGGCACTAGCACAAAGCATTCTTTGCACAAAAAGACCAACATTTCAAGAAAAGACATCATACGCGTATGATGTCTCACAGCATGAAGATCAATTTCAACATTTGAGTGCATAGCCTCATTCCACATGTTAATCACATCCTATGAACCAAGTATCATGAGAATTGGAGTTGGAAAACCCAAGGAAAACCAAAAAGACGCAAAGTAGGCCATAAAATTGATTTTTGGTCTTAATTTTGTCAAAATAACTCCAAACTCATTGAAACTTTGTAGGATTGTTGTTAAACACATCTACAAGCTATCTGGAACCAAAAAGCACCATTTTGACACAAAAGACATCATACACGTATGATGTCTATTTGCACTTACAGAGCCAAAACTGCTCATTTGTCATCATACATCCATTATATATATCTAATACATGCTACATATGAAATTTGGAACCATTTGGTCAAGAGGATCACCCCATTAGCCCAATTGAGGGAAAATCCTTCACCTAAAGCCTATTTTTGGCCCAAATCCAACATACTCAAGTCCAAACCAAGATTTGAGTAGGAACAGTCCTTCACTAGTACATGGGGAGTCCACAGAACCAATCCCATGCAAAATTGATGAAAAAGACATCATACGCGTATGATGTCTCCAGAGCCATTTTTAGCCCAAAATCTATCCAAACTTCATAAATCCACTGAATAAGCCTATCTAAAGCCAAATCCAAGCTTATAGAGAAATTTGATCCAAAAATACACTAAAAGACATCATACGCGTATGATGTCTCACTATGTGATTTTGGCACCTCAGGGCTTCAACCACCAAACAGAAGTGATCTACATGCCATTTGAAAGTGAACCACCAAGTTTCATCCAATTTGGATCATAAAATCCAAATCCCTTTCAAAATTTTGCCAAGAGCCGGAACTGGACTAAACTGGCCAAAACTTGACCAAATGGGATCCAAACTCAAATCCAAGTATATGATACTCATGTATACACTATCAGCTACAAGCACAACCAATATGAAGTCATTTTGACACAAAAGACATCATACGCGTATGATGGCTCCAACATGAATTTGAGCCCATTTTGCATATTTTTTCACCTACCTTGCATCCTTAGGCCCTGAATAGCTCATGTTTCAATTTTCAAGTCATTTGAATAGTTAAAAGCTTCACTTCGGCTTTTAGTACTAAAACTACGCTAACTTCTGAAATTGGAGTTACAGGATCCATGGATTCCGCCAAGTCATCGGCAACGAAGAGAAAGAGACCGACAATAAAAGATGCTCTTGCAGAAGCGGAACCCTTTGACATTCCAGCAGAAACCATCAAGCCAACCAAAACTTGGGTGGAGGAAGCAGTATTGGAGAAAGAGGGAATAAAGACCTACCAGGGCTGACAAGAATAGCTTATGAAGCTATTGAACAGCCCGAAGTATCCAAGAGGGTATCCACAAGAGCGCGTCGGAAACTAGAAGTAGTTTCAGAACCTGCAGAGGATGTGGACGAGCCGCTTAAGAAGAAAGTAAAGAAGAAGGTTGCTCCCAAGAAAACCAAAAGTCAGAAAGCGGCAAGAATGGAAAGACTAGTAGAGCAGTTTAGAGCGGAAAGAGCTCTAAAGGGTGACTTTGAAGAAAAGTGGGTGCTAGACCCCACTAAAGTCGGAACTAGCTCAGCCAGGCCACATATTGATCAATACGATCAATATATTAAAGCTTATGAGGAGTCAGAGGCTATTCTGGAGCAGCAACCTATCGAGCCATACACTGAAGAGGAGGTACAACAATTAAAAGCTGAGCTGAAAAAAGACGACAAGGGGAAAAGGATAGTAGATGAGTCTACTAAGCCTCAAGAGAAAGATGGGCAAGCAAACAAAGGGAAAGCCAAGGAAGCTGAGGACAGATATCCCTCTATGACTGATGTACCAAGCCCTAAGAAGACGGAAAAAATTGTGGAGGAGACCAATGTAGAGGTGGACACAGATGATTTGGAAAAGCCAGAGGCCGAGACCAAAGAAAAGAAGATAGATCCAGTTCAACAAAAGAGAAATGATTATGAGGATCTGGTAGAGATAGGATACACCGAAGAAGAGGCCCTTGAGGCAGTTTATGGGATCACCCTACAAAAACAAGATGAACCGAGAAAAAAACAAAGACTAAAAAAGAAAGTGAAGAGAAACTGAACGAACCGAAAGTACTAGAAGAGCCAAAGCCAGTGGAGGTGGTGGCGGAAAGAGCTTTAGAGTTGACAGATGATGATGAAAAAGACATGCACATGGTGCATGAACTACTCAGCAAGATAAAAGAAAGGTCCAAGGCAAAGGAAGTAGAGATTGAGACAGCCAAACAAAGGGAAGCGGAGTTGCAGAGAAAATTAGAGAATGCTATGACTGAATCTAAAAGTCATAAAGCATCACTCTATGATGCGGAAAACGAGAAAGACGGCTTGATACTCCAGCTAGCCGAGGCTTCAAGAGAAGTAACAAGTGCACAGGAAGCAAGAGAGCGGATAGAGGATGAGTTGGAGGTGGCCAAGGATGAGCTCATTGAGCTAAGGGAGAGAGTCGAGCTCCAAGAAAGAACAATCACTAGACTTAGGACTACCCCTAGAGCTAGCAGAGCAGGAACCGAACAAGAGGGAGCTATCATACTAGCTTTGGAAGACCAGGTCCGAAGCTTACAAAGAGAGCTGAGATTAGAGCAAGTGCAAAGGTTGCACATTGCGGAGGGATCATTGGCCGCAAAGGAGAGTCTCACATTAGAAAATCAAACACTACGGACAAAGAATGAGGCCCTCTGCAAACAGCTCCAAGATCTACAAGAGCAACAAAGAAGAGAGACAGAGACACCACAAGAAGAATCAGGTGGAGCAGCCATAGAGCTACCAGAAACTGGAGAGGCAACCACAATTGAAGATCCAGCCCCAGCTCAAGAGGTGGCCTCGACTTCAAGAATCTCTGAAGAAGAAGAACAAAGGCTCCATGACCAAATAGAAAAGTCAGCAGAGGAGAGTGCCAAGGCGGAAATGGAATGGGAGAGGAGACTCCTAATCTCCATTAGACTTCAAGGACTAGACACAAAAGTGCTCCATGACCAGTGGATGCAACCCAGTCTGCCTTTCCCTTTGATGAAATTTGAAGTGCTAAAGACGAAAAAGAGAATAAAGGAGGAGCAGTATGTCGCTCTTTACGAAGGCGACATCACAAAGGAGGAACAATCAAAGAAGATAGTAGATTCACAACCTAGATGGAGGAAAGGTTGGCTGAACAAATACCCAACCTACCTCATCTACTTGGTGGAGGCACCAAAGGAGATTCGGGAGGATGCAACCTTCTGCCCGGTGCCAAGAGTCAGAAACTGGAAAGAGCATGGCAGGATTGCAGAAAAGAAGCCAAATTGGCTTAATTATCCCAGGATGCCAGGACCAAAGGCAGGAGAGAGAATAGGTCAAGCCTACATGGTGAAAACCCTAACGGGCACCATCAAGCTCTTTATTGGCTCTCCTGACCTTTCATGTCAGATGCTCAAGAAAATCTGCAGGACTCTCTTAGCTTGCATTGAAGTGTTCGCGCCAGATAAAGCCACGACCTCGAGTCTACTATCGACGGCCGACACAGTGACTGATATGATGTACGATCTTTCATTGCAGCCTTCTCCAAAAGTGTTACACCTCCTACACCAAAGGATTATGTTTTTGCCTAGCTTCCACATGCAAACATTCGAAGAAGCTTTCTAAACCGGCTTTTTCAGCCACGAAAGCAAAATATTCGGCCCAACCTTGACCATCGGCAACCTACGATACGAATCACATTTGCAGATGCTCAAGACGACAGGACTTTATTGACCAAGCATAAAAGTCATGTCGGGGACGACATAAACGCGGAAGGGGGGAGTGTTGAGCCAGCAGAGGATCACACCCACATTTTTGCTCACACTCATCATTTTGTAACCATTGATTGTAATAAATGTCTTTCCGACATTAATTTTGATTTGAGCCATTCATTAAGTAACGGGACTCAATTGAGTTTCCAACTTGTAATCCCGAAGTAACTTCACTTGCTGATGTAATTAGTTAGAGATGTTCTCACCTCCAAGGTTGAGGTATATAAGCCAAAGTTTTTGTAACCTAAAAAAATGTAGATTATTAATCAAAGTGAGTTTTTTTGAGCGCCGTGACTGTGTCTGAGAGAGAGAGAGAGAGAGAGAGAGAGAGAGAGAGAGAGAGAGAGAGAGAGAGAGAGAGAGAGTCTTATCTACTTGCTACGCGAGCTACGGAGCCGCCATTGGAGAAGCAACACCGCCATTGTGTTAGCAATGGCGAAAGCTACGCACAGATACCAAGAGTGCGCTCTATCGGCTTCTATGTGTGGTAAGTTCCTACGAGCTTCGGTGTGAGTTTTCTTCCAACTCGTGTGTCGGAATGGAGTGTGCAGCATATCTATAGAACCACAACGAGTAGAGCTACACATTAGTACCATCGGGGTCAAGTTTCGATCACCTGTATTTTTCGGCCTGTCTTCATACGCGTTTACCGCACGGAGTGGTTATAGGTTGATTTTGCAGTTCAAGTCTTTAGGGTGTTGTTCTTACCTAGTGTATAGACTTCCCCTTGAGTTTGAGATCGATTCAATGATTCTAGATCCTATTTCGTATAGCATTCGTTCGTAGTACGGATTTCAGTCACTTGCGTATTTTAGAACTTAGATTTGATTTCCTTAGTAGTGATTGTCATTAGAAGGTCGAGTAGGTGATTTGACACCCACCTAGTTGTTTCCATGCGCCTGCGGGTCAAGCTCCGTCCTCGTCTGACAAATTCTGTTGTTGGTTGAGTTCTCGCTATTTAGCTTTCGCTAGCGGCGTAACCGCCTTAACATATGCTATAGACGTCTGCAACAACCCGCTAACGCTTACATTCCCTTTGATAACATTAACATTAGGACATGCACCATACAAATCCCCTGATTGTGCATTGGCAGCTCAAATTTTCCACCCATGTTCTACATAAACAAGCCACTTCCCTTTTGAATATTATCTCTTTGATATAAGATTTACTTCTAGCCATGATCTACCAATGAGATGTTTAGTTATTCAAAATTGTTTTTCTTCACCAAAGTTTTAACAGTAGCCCTTGCCCAATGATTCTCTATAAAATGATTGCAAGGTACATCTTCCATATACTCTTCCTCATGAAATCTGACATGCTTTACTTGTCTTGGAAGCTTGCTTTTTTTGCCTGCTACACTTCTCCATTCATCTTCACCAAATTATTCTTCATTCACTCCGTTTAAAATGGCTTCAATTTTCTCATAAATTCTCTCCACCCTCGTGTGTTCTTGTCGGGTCATTTTCAAGTCCATACAATATTTGGCTCTTCCTCTTCATTATGTCAATAATGCTATCATGGAATTTTGGCTTTGCGATACCTAGAATTTCTTTTAGGGTGAACTCCACCCTACCATTTAGAATGTGCTCCTCAAGTATCTTCTTCACATCAATAGCCTATTCATTATTAGACTTTAGCTTATATGACAAACCCTTTGCAATTTAAAGCAGTTCCTTTAGTTGCGGATAACTGGTCAACCCTCTTCTAAAATTCTCTTAGCAATTCAAGTGGAGAAAATCCTTTACTATTTTGTTGCACCCACTTCAAAAACCTCTTCTTTTGTAACATGTTCCTTATCTTCAAGAAAATATTCACCCTTGAGAGATTTCTTAGAAGCTACCCATGTAGCCCCATGTGTAGTCTGAAGTTCTTCAATACGTTCTGTAACATTTAATGGCCTAATAACTTATGTGTAGCGGAAATTAGCATGAACATAGTGAGCATTTCGTTAGAATAGATTCCTAATGAGAATTACAAGAGTGCTTGGGTGGAGAGAGCAACAAAAATCATAACACCTAGCTAGATAGCATCAACAATACTTTCAAAAGAGAGAGAAATTAAGCTATTGACAACAGTTGAGGACCGGATTTGCATGGAGCCGGTCTCCCCTCCAAAAGGCTTTGTATTATGGTTTCTCCCATCAAGAGAGACATTGTACAATACAATTCTTTGTGTTCCTTCAAGACTAGCTAGTGCAATGAAGATGGAAGCTTCATGCACTAAACAAAACACTTAATCAAACACAACTTGAATTATCCCCGTTCTCAGACCCAAGACCTCACACACCTTCGAAGATGGTGAGAGCTAGCAGGGTATGAGAGTAGATTGGGAGGAAGAAGGAGTATCTTACGAGAAAGATGTACATCTCCTCACATAATCACTCATATTAGCATAGATTAGCTTAGTAATTAGCTTGGTAGAGAAGATGAGCATGCATTGAAGCTTGGCTCTTGGTTGGATTTGCATCCACATGCCAAGAGAGTGTTGATGTAGGCTTCTATCTCACAAGCTTGGAGTAGGTGATGAGCTCTCCATTAAAGCTTGGGAGGAGATAGAGTATTCTTTCTTCACACATGGTCAAGTGTGAGTGTGTGTGTGTGTCAATGCCAAGCAAAAATCAGCCCCCTCTCTCTCTTGGGCGAGCCCTTCCTGCTAAATTGGTCTGGCTTTTGCCTCATTGGACCTCCCCAAGTCAAGCCAATGGGTGTTAAGCAGCATAAGTGATAGCCTTCTGACATGTGTCCCCCTTTCCCCTTTTGTGAGAGCTTTAGGTAATTAAATAATTAAACTAAACTCTCATTGGACCCCTTTGCCTCCTGGCCAATAGGAATCAGGCAAGCCATGGGGCTCCTGAATGCTCATTGGACCCCTTGGGAGACTGCCCAATAGTCTTCTAGGAGACTTAATTCTCATTGGTTTCTTTTATTAAATGTTTGTAAATTAATTAAACTAAATTTACTCTAGCTTAATTCTCATTGGTCCACTTCAAGGGTCTTCCAATAGGAATTGGGCACACCTTGTGGGCATCTGGCCTAGGGAGCTGACATGTGTCCCTAATTCCCTTTGTGTAAAGGGAGCCTGTGTGTGTGTGTGTGGATTTCTCTCTCATCCCCTACTAAATGGGCTCGCCCCCTCCTATGTAGGCTTTGAAGAAGACTTTTGTACACACACTAAGCATCCAATTTTCCCTAGGGTTGACCTTTGGACACAACCTTTGAATTTTGGAAGTCTTAATGGGCTGAACCTTAGGGTCTTTTTAGCCCATTGTTGCACATGGCTCTTTTGCAGATGGCCCCCCCTTTTTGATCCCTATTTTCCCTCCTTTGGAGATCCCTACTGTGGCCGGTCTGCTAGCTTAACCAATATTCTAGCTTTTTCTCCCCTGGTACCTCCCCACATTAAATGATCAGTTTAATATGAGAAAATCATTTAGGAGAATTAGATATTGATTATTATGACACGTTCTCAGAGTTTAGACACAACAACCAGCACAAAGTTTTCCATTGCAACCTGCTCTTATCCTCCCTTGTCCTCCTCCATCGCAAACGAGTGTAGATAGGGACAAGTTTAGGGTTAATAAGAGTATCTAGTGAAGATTAGAGAGAACTTGAGAGAGATGATCACAATTGGAAACACAATTTACGAACAAACAAATTCTTCCAAACTTTTATTTTTGGTATCCCTATTACAAATAAATAGCATACACCGCTGTTTGTATGCCTATCGAACCACAAATCCCCAAAGTTGAAGCAGTCTGTGATTGTGCTGACATAAACCAAGAATTCTCGTAGCCTTGAGAACACTGACTCTAAGCTCAAAAGAAAGAGAGAGATAGAGAGAGCCGCTTGAGTTTTGAGATCTTCCCCTTACCGAACCACATCCTCTTCTGCTTTTGAGCCCTCAAGATTCCCTCCTATCATAGCATTCTTCACTGTTGAGGTAGTTATTGAGAGAGAGCAAAAGAAGAACTCCTTTCCCTGCCCTTTTGCGGCCTTGAGATCCTGACAAAAAACTACCCCCCCCCCCCCCCCCCCCCCCCCACACACACACACACACACACACATTGCTTGTCATAAAAATAACCCTTAAATGGGTGGCCATGGTTATGGGCGGCCACCCCTTCTTCCTCATTTACATACATATCTTCAAAGCATTGCAAGGTACAACATGTTTCTACCATAGCTCTTGACCATCAACCCTTGACCGACACACAATCTTGACCAAAGCAATACTAAGCCCCGTGTCTTTCTCGCCCGACTGACAATTTCATTGTCAATTCTCTTGCACCTTGTGAGGCCACTTACCTTCAAGGTGCAACCATAGATGAAAGAATTTGGAGAAAAGCCTTTCCTTTGCATCCGGTTTAAACGACATGTCATGGCTTACTTGCCCAACCACGTAGGGCATATATTGTGATCAATGCATTCCAAATAATGGCATTTTGGATAGGAAGCCCTTTAAGAACCACTGGTACTTTTGTAAAAGCATCCCATGTGGCATACATATTGACGAAGGCATTGCCAAGCGCTCAGATATTGACCAAGGCATTAGCAAACACCACATTTGGCATTCATCCACAAATTCCAAGCTGGAGTGCATCGACAAATCTTTGCCAAATGATACCCAATCCAGACACTATAAAGCACATCCCATAATTTACATTAGCAACAACTATCATAAAAAATTTTGGAAAACCAAAACTGATCACCTAGCACACATCTCAAAGCTCGCCCAAAAATAACAAAAAATCTTCTACTCCCCATATCTTCCTCGTCCAGACTCCAATTGACGAGGTGTAAACACATGCATGGAGAGTGTGCCAAGCACTACACTTTTGGCCTATAAACCCCCATTTTCATAGAATCAATTGACCTTGTCTTGCAAGCATCAAACCTCATTTAATGGCCCAAAAACCCACAATTAGCATACATTCCAGTCATGACAGAATATCTCATGGATCACAAGATCATCAAAACTAAAAAACGCATTCAGATTCCAATCTCCCATCTTCTGCCCGCAAAGTGGCACAACATTGGATGCGACGTCATGCTTGGGACTGCCTTGGTCAACATGTAGACCAGATGTGGTGCACTTCATAAAGCACAAAAAGTGCTTGAGGAGCTTCCTCTCCGGGATGTCATCGTCTCTTAAAATGCACTAATAGCGGGATATGCGCAACGTGGGTAGGCCCAAGGAGCTCTGGGATATTTCAGTGGATGTGACATTGTGCTTAGCACTGCCTTTGTCGACATGTATGCTAAATGTGGTGCACTTCATAAAGCAAAAAAAGTGCTTGAGGAACTTCTTGTCTGGGATGTCGTCTCTTGGAATGCATTGATTGTATGATATTCCCAACTTGGGCAGGGCGAAGGAGATCTTCAGTGGATATGAAGTAAGGGTGTCTCTCCAGATGCAATCACATACGCTTTAGGCTATTTTTAGCTGATGCAGAGAGAGGGCATCTCTCTGGATATAATGTTGTCTCAAGGAGTGCATTGATTGTAGGATCTATCCAAAAAGGTCATGTTAGGAAGAGAAAGATTTTTTGAGGAGTTTCAAAGACCGGGCATCTCTCCAAATGCAATCACATATACTTGCACCTTGAAGACATGTGGCATTACACAAGATGTTGATATGGGCAAAATAATTCACAATGATATTGTTAGTTAGTGGTTGTTGATAGAAAACATCGTGCTTGGCACTGTCTTGGTTGACATGTACTACAAGAGATCGCTTAAATTCCGACGTCAATGGCGGGCGTCGATAAATGTGTAGGTAAATCTGGGGGAGATCGAGTTTTTTCTTAAAAGAAAATTCAAATTTTTGACGCTTATAACAGTGTACATACCAACGCACAAGTCGATGTCCATATCGGTGCCTATATCGACGCCTATATTGACACACATACCGACACTTGTATCGGCAAATTTTGCAAAAACAAAATCGTGGGTTTCTCTTGCACATTTCGCTCCTTTCTTCTCTTCCTCTATTGCCCTCCTCCTCCTCACTTGCTGAAGATCTTCTCTCACGACTTGGCGGACTTGAGATTTTCGCTCGTACGCTGCTCCCCTTTAGCAAGGTAAGCTTCTTTTCAAGTTTCCTTGTAGGTTTGTTCACTTTTGTGTGTGTGTGTGTGTTTTTACAGGTTTGAGGACATTTTTCCAATTGTTTCTTGCTCAAATAGGCCACATGTGAGTGGTCTAACATTCTTTTTGCTGCATACGCACCTATACATTCACATAAACATGCACACAAGTAAATAAAAATGCACACTAAACAATATAAACACAATATGAATGTGAGTGGTCCAACATTCTTTTTTGTTGCATACACACACACACACACACACACACACGCACACACACACGCACACACACGTTCACATAAACATGCATGCAAGTAAATAAAAATGCACACTAAACACACTATATATATATATATGACACACACATATTTTTTTTAATTAAAAAAAATGTTATTTTATAAATAATATTAATTAAAAATCATCATTAACTAAGAAAGATAACAATAGTTATCATTAAAAGAAAGATTTATTTTGATTTATGTTATTTTATAATTAGTTTTGTTATTTTTGCGTAAATAAATTTAAAAATTAAAGAATTATATTGCTATTTTTGTAATGTGACTTATCATAGGCTATTTGCTTAATTAGGTTTAGTCCTTTAACACTAACCATTTAAGTAATAAGTGGTTTCATCGCTTAAAACTGGTCCGCATTTAGACTGGTGAAGGTTAACTGCTTAATTAGAGAGCCTAGTTGCTTATATATTGAATCGTTTAGGCGAGCCCATTTAGTTCTACACGTGGCTCGACTAGATTTTATTTAGTCACTTAACGACTTAGGGCTAGTCGTGTAGGTTTAATCGATATTCAAACAGTTTATTAGGGCTTGCTGCTTAAAGGTAACCGCTTAGGTATTTAGTCTCTTACCACTCTGGACAAACTACTCCGTATTTAGGCCGTTGAAGGCTACACGCTTAGGGATAGCTGCTTAGTGTTAGCTACAAAAGGGCTTCGACAAATGAAGTAAAATAACGCAATCGGACTTCAATAGCGCACACAAACTTAAAAAATGCAAACAGATTTCAAAAACAGATTTATATCAACCCTAATATATAGGCATTGACCAATAAAGACGAGATTATTACCCGATGGTCCTCATCTCTATGCACCTCTAGAAAGAGGTGTGCGGAGATCGGGCATGGCTAGAGAATGTGAGGTTGTTAGAGCTAGAGGCAAATGGTAGAAAAACCACAAACGGACTTCAGAAATGCAACAGTCTTCAGAAGTGACTTGTGTACTTCAAAAATGCAAACAAACTTTGACAAACGAAGTAAAGTAGCGCAATCGGACTTCAATAGTGCACACAAACTTAAAAAATGCAAACACATTTCAAAAAGATGTATGTCAAATTCTAATATATAGGCATTGACCAATAAAGACGAGATTATTACCAGGTGATCCTGATCTTGGTGCACATCTAGACCAAGGCGTGTAGGGATCGAGCATGGCTAGAGAATGTGAGGTTGTTAGAGCTAGCGACAAATAGTAGAAAAACCGCAAACGGACTTGAAAAATGCAATAGTCTTCAGAAGTGACTTGTGTATGTCAAAAACGCAAAAGGACTTTGATAAACAAAGTAAAATAATGCAATTGAATGATAATAGCGCACACAGACTTCAAAAATGCAAACAGATTTAAAAAATAGAGGTATGTCAAACCCTAATATATAGGCATTGACCAATAAAGACGAGATTATTATCTGATGGTCTTGATCTTCGTGCACCTCTAGACTGAGGTGATCGGGGATCGAGCATGGCTAGAGAATGTGAGGTTGTTAGAGCTAGCAGCAAATGGTAGAAAAATCGCAAACGGACTTCAAACACGCAACAATCTTTCTAGAAATGATTTGTGTACTTCAAAACGGAAACAAACTTTGACAAACGAAGTAAAATAATGCAATCAGACTTCAATAGCACACACAGACTTCAAAAACCCTAATATATAGTCATTGACCAATAAAGACGAGATTATTACCCTATGGTACTGATCTTCATGCACCTCTGGATCGAGGTGTTCGGGAATTGGGCATGGCTAGAGAATGTGAGGTCACGTATTGTCATGTAGTTAGTGGTGCATACTTATAACAAGAGTGATTTATGTATTTGTTG
Organism: Adiantum capillus-veneris; assembly: GCF_014529385.1. NCBI lineage: Eukaryota > Viridiplantae > Streptophyta > Polypodiopsida > Polypodiales > Pteridaceae > Adiantum > Adiantum capillus-veneris. The sequence continues at coordinate 132,918,918 of NC_140940.1, read as the reverse complement.
CATCATTGTAGATAAAGTATGGATGATAGGATGGAGTGTCCTTGTGCGCATTGCAAGCATCAGATCTTTCAAAAAGGAAAAATGTGCAATCAGCACATACCCAATAATGATCTCTTTCCCATAGAGCAACTACAAGACCTACGTTATCGATCTCATGGTCCAGAGGCAGTAGATCAACCTCTCCAAGTAGATATTGCTTCAACTTCATCCCAAAGAAGATGGTTTTTAAACGAACATACATCGACTCAATACCCGATTCCACATCTCAAGAAGTAGAGATGGAGCAAATGTTAGACGTGTGCCATCATTGAAAACCTAGAAGGCGACAATATTTAAGACAACACTACAAACCAACCCCAATCATCCCGTCCATATCAACAGCATGATAGCAACGATAAAGAGGATGAGATGATGCAAAATCTTGCAGTATGCCGCTTTACAATGGTGCAAAAATCGCAGTTCTCCATACCGCTTTGGCAATGCCTAATTTGTAGTCTTTATGAGTGGTCTCACGCCTCCGTCACTCACAGAGCTTTTTAGGTAAATACATTGTATCCTAAGCATGCCAAAGTACAAATTACAATTCAATAATATGATTATTGTGTTCACTTGTTGATGTAACGACAGGTTTCTCAACGAGCAAATCTTGCCGGAAGGAAATCACATGACCCCTACCCATCCAACCGCTAAAAATATTCTTACTAACTTGGCTTGGATTATCACAAAATACATGCTTGTATACTCTTTGGCAATCAGTATGCAAATTTGGAACAATGTCCCAATTGTGGATCAAACAAGTATAGAGAGGACACACAAGGAAAATTTATCCCTGCAAAGGTCCTTCGACACTTTGTTATCATTCCAAGAATAAAGAGCATGTTCCAGTGCAAGTCTATAATTGCTTTGATGACATAACACTCAAATACTAGATCTACATATGATGTGATGCGGGTACCTGCCGACTCTCGTGCATGGAAGCACATAGAGGAAAGATGGACTACATTTAAGGATGAGCCTTGATGTATCCGTTTTGGTATGGCAATGGACGGAGCAAACCCATTTGGATTACGGAGTTCGTCATGGAGCACCGTGCCTATTTTCTTGGTTAATTATAATCTTCCACCATGGCTAGCTATTAAGAAGGGCCATCTATTTGTTGTCACTGATCGTCCCAGGAAAGTACAAAGTAAAGAACATGGACATCTATATGGCACCACTTATAGAAGAGCTTGAAATCTTGTGGACAAGGATCAATGTGGTTGGTATATCCCAACCAATCAGACGAAAAAATTTATATACGCAAGGCATTCTCATTTTGACCATGCACGATTGGCAGGCATCGATGAGTGTTCAGGTAAGTATCTTTGAAACCCTCACATACATGCTATTCTTGGCTATGCCAACGCTTTTAAATTTTAATTTTATGATTTTTCAGGCCTAAGTTACTTGGGAAATCATGCATGTCCGAAATGTGGTCCTCGACCGGCTTCTATCACTCTGATAATTTGAGCAAGATAGTTTACAAGGAGCATGGTAGATTTTTGCCTGAAGGACATGAGCTACGTGGACCAAACATATGCAAACATGACATGTATCTGGAGAGGGGATATTTCATGCCACCCAAAATGAAAAGACTTTCTATTTTCCATGAACTCCTATATTTGAGTGACCTATTGATTACTCATTTGTGATCCAATGCACATGTTCAAGAATGTGGGGGAGATCATATGAAAAACCATCACTACAAAAAGGGAGAGCAAGGCCCAAAGAGATGACCTACAGGCTGTGAGTCGAAGCCAGAGATGTGGCCTCAACTTAAACCCAATGGAAAGTTTGCTATACCAAAAGATTTATGGGTTTTGAGTCATGTAGGAGATCAACAAGTGAAGAAAACTATATCTTCATTCAAGACTCCCACTGGGTGCATCCGATGTTTGAAAACGGCTTTTACTAGAGATGACAATCTTAGTGGTTTTAAGTCCCACGATTGGCACATATCTTTATAGTTTATCTTACTAATTTCCATAAAGGATTGTCTGACAGATGACATTAGAAGAACAATCTATAAAATCACTGAGTTGGTATGTTGGATTAGTTCAAAAGATATAAGAAAAGACAACATCAATGCATCACGCTTAAATGTGATTGAAACAGTGTGTATGGTGGAGAAGTACTTTCCAACAAACATTCTTACCATCCAAATGCATCTACTTGTGCATGTGGTCGATGAAGTTGCAATTGCTGGGGTAGATCATAGCAAGTGGATGTTCTTCTTGGACGTTCTTATCAGAGCAGGTTCCATCCTCTGGGGCTTAGTCGCGAGTAGCTCTAGCATATGCATGCTCACTTTCTTTGATTTCTGTGAGATTTGGCGAGCATTTGCAGGTCAACACAAATTCTGATTTGGGCTCATTTTGGCGTCCGTTTCCACTATAGGTAGTACTGCACAGGCTATTTTGTCATTTTGGCAGAATTTCTTTCCGTGCCATTTTATGCATAACAGGTCCTTACGGTCCTCTACGGTTTGTGCTATATAGCACGTGTTGTTCCCGCTTTCCTTCTCCTCTTTTCGGGAAATTTTTATATCAGGTGCATCATTTACCATGACTGACAACAACATAGATGTGTTCAAGATACTTGCCGCTGAGGATAGATTAGATGGGGCCAATTCCCCCATGTGGGCTTATATGATGCAACATGTTCTTGTGTCAAAGGGCATATGGAACATTGTGCAGGGCATTGATGTACGTCCTGGTTATGACGATATTGACGATGTTGTAGGTGTTGCTGTAAGGATTGCTGCTGTTAGAGTTGTTTTGCCTACGACAGAACAAGCTCGTTGGGATTTAAAAGATACGTAGTCTCATGCGTTGATTGCGTTGTCTATGAAGCACACCATTACTCCTCACATTTGTTCAATGAAATCTGCAAAACAGGCTTGGGATATTTTGGCTGGTCTTTATGCAAGTCACAATGAGGCTAAAATTGCATTGCTGCGTAAAGAGCTGGAATCAAAGATTATGTATGAAGAAGATGACATGGACACTTTCCTTGCTAGTGTCAAGGATATCAATGAGAAACTTATTTTTGCAGGTGAAGTCATTTCAGACAATTCCCTTGTGACTGTTCTTGATGCCTTGCCAACCTCTTACCAGACTTTTGCTAGTACTTGGAGACTTATAACCCAACGAAGGAAATCCTGAAGTTGTCAAGTTTGATGCATTGTGCACATTGCTGTTGCAAGAGTCACTTTCCAGAAAAAACACGACTAGATAGCGTGTAGTTGAACATGCTTTTATTAGAAAGGGTGGTAATAGCAATACAACCACTTCTTATGGTGCTTCTGCAAGTGGAAAATCACCTATTCCTAATCCCTTGCTTTGACACGTGCGATAGATGAGCACACATGGCAGTGGGCCATATGGGATTCAGTCGCTCAACTAGTGGACGAAGGAGGTCTTGGAATTATTAACCCAGTTGCCCATGATGAGGCCATGTGCGCAAAATTTATGATCTCCTTGGCTAAGCAGGACAAAGCTTGGGTTATCATGACCAAGGACAGGCTAGATGCAGCTAGACTTGGGTCGAAAGGTGGGAAGTGGAAAGGGGTGGAGTTTCACAACAAACTTTTAGCCCCGACGTGGTCTAGCCTAAGTCTAGGTGGCATCTCGAGAGAACTGGTGAGGAAGTGCAAAAGAGTAGCTGGGGTGTTGGAGTGGGGGGAAGAAACCAGGTACTTCAAGAACTCCATCTTGCTGGTCTCCCTAGCTCATGAAAGTTTTAGAACCACCATAAAGCCCCTATTGGATAGAAAATACGAGAAAAGTGAATAATAAGGGTCTAAATAGACTTGTTCACTTGTGGAATGGTAACAGTAAGAGCTGGAAAACCATTGACTCACTGGCAGCCCGTATCAACTAAATGCCAACAGAGTGTTAAAAGAGCTAAACAAGGTTGTAATGCCAATCTGTGAATCTAGATTTGAGTGGAACGCCTGGAGATGGCCCAGAAGTAGTTTTTTTTTAAAAACCCCATTCTAAAGACACCTATCATGCACTAATGCACAAGAATGAGTGGTCTCGCCCCCTAAAAAAAATATGGAAGAGGCAATGGCCAGAAGATCGATGGAAAGTAGTCATGGAGAATATTTGGATGTTGGGGTGTAGGTCAGGTGGTCGTGGAAAACCGCCCCTGTTTATACTTCTACTTAAATGAATATAGGGAGAGAAAGGGAAACAGTTGACTACTCTCTCACTTTCCTCTCCACTAACCCCAACTCCCTGCTGTGTATTGTGATTCATCCCCTTCCCCTTCTCCTACCCTCTCTTGCACACTCCACCTCCGCTCATCAACAATTGGTATCAGAGCTCGGCTGAAGATAAATTTTGAGCGCTCCTCTTGCGTGGCAAGAGGGTGCCCGTAGCCATCTCAGCATGTTTGCCATCGTGGGTTGCCTGCTCCCCAAAAGATCCAGCGCTGAATGCAATGCTGTACAATCGCACCGCTTCGTACAGATTTCGAAAACCCACAGCCTCCCGACTCAAGTTAGTCGTACGACGTTTGAAAATCCTACAAAGTTATTAGGCTGGCCGCTGCAATTTTTCGGGATGTCGACACCTTTAGAGAGAGAGAGAGAGAGAGAGAGAGAGAGAGAGAGAGAGAGAGAGAGAGAGAGAGAGAGAGAGAGAGAGAGAGATTGTGCTCGATTTTTTTTTTTCCAAAAACTTGACAAACCTATGGATTACTAGAGGTAAAGTGACTCAATTGGAAGGTTTATACACTAAGGTCTGTGTCACACTAGGGCGGTCGTCCGCCTCCTTCTTGGAAGTGTGGGCGTCTGCATCATGTCACATTTGAAAAATTTCAAAAAGCTGTCGACTATTGTTATCAAATGGATTTAAGCCAAATGGTAAAGCGTCCGCCATCGCCGCTGCTTGTCAGAGCTCGAGGCCTATTATCTGACTTTGCACGCACACTTTTGCAGTTGGCCGTGACTTTGCAAAGTTGGCCGGGCAAACTAGGCCGCCCCTCTGACAACACGCGAGGCCATCTGCTTTTTTTGTCGCAGCCAATAAACTGTCGCCACATGATCTTGGCTTGCTTGTGCCCGTACCAATGTGACATAGGCCTAAATTACACTAGAGTTCTCAAAAGTTTATATCTCACCCTCAAATTTAAAATTTAGAGGTAAATCTCAAAAAATTTAGGTGGGATTACACTAAACCTAGGTTTTCTTTTGAGCACTTGAAAGCCTCAGCCTCACAGAGAGCGTAAATCATAAGCTAGGGTGAAATGAAATGTTTATTAATGTCTGCACAAGGCCTAAAAGACCACTTAGATCGAAACGCAGAGAGAGTATTGAATGGTTGTGACTACTTTAATAGGAAAACTAGTATGTGACCCGTGCGTTGCTGCGGCCAAGGAGACAATGCCTCTATTCTCATAGGGCTATCTTCTCTTCCAAGTGGAACACTATCAATACTCTCTTTCTACACGTATAGTCTATTGCATTTATAAAAGTGATGCATGGCACGATCTCTTAATAGAAGCTGCAAAGCATTCTTTGATACCAAGATTGGAAGGTTCTCATAGACATTATTTTTCATGAGGTGCTAACCCTTGTTCAACAAACTTAGGAGTGCTCTAATTCTATTGGGGTGTGTGTGTGTGTATCAAAAGAGAGAGAGAGAGAGAGAGAGAGAGAGAGAGAGAGAGAGAGAGAGAGAGAATTCCTCCTTTTGGTCTACCTTGATCTAGCAATGCTACCAAGCTTGATAATAGAGATTAGATAAGTTAGCATGGTGTAAAGAGATGAAAGCTAAGAGAAGTCAATGTAATAATAAAACTTTTTTTTAATAAATGGAGTGGTTCTGGAATTGGTTTCGACGATAGAGACACAATTGGATTCAATGTCTCTTCTCCACTCTCTTACTTGCTTCTATCCTTGTATATATGTATGGATGTATGTACACATATATATCTATATGTACAAATAGTACACACACACACACACCAACGTTTGGGAAACATTTTTTGTGGACTCGTCTTTGGAACCTTTTCACACGTATATAAGTTGACTAACTCTAAATTTGAGGGGGATAATCGCACTACAAATCTCATATTATAACTAAAAATTCTAAAATTTAAATTGGATTGAGAATCTTCTTGTCCAAATTTGAGCCGGCCATTTTTCATTTTGAACAGGCTTTGGATAAAGCGAACCTATCTTTTTCCGAGCCCTCACACACACACACACACACACACACATATGCTTGAAGGAAAGATTTGTCACATAGGTCTTGAGGCATCTTGCTATTGTTCCAATATAGTAACTATGACATTTAAAGTTTCTATCCTCCCCTCGTCCCCCCCGCCCCCAAACCCTCTAGTTGAAGTGACGATCCCAAGTGGACATTTAAAAAGGAGAAGCAAACTTCTTTTTCTCATTTTTTTGAAAAGAAAAGTATAGATGGCTATGATTGGTTTGCATCTCTCTCTCTCTCTCTCTCTCTCTCTCTCTCTCTCTCTCTACCATCGAATAGATCTTTATGATCTCATTGGATGTTCCTACAACATTTTAAATTCTCCTTTTATCAGAACATGTGTGTCCATGAGAGTGTGTGTGTATGTGTGATTCTCCTTTTATCAAAATGTGTGTGTACGTGTGAGTGTGTGTGTGTGAGTGTGTGTGTGTGTGTGTGTGTGTGTGTGTGTGTGTGTGTGTGTGAGAGAGAGAGAGAGAGAGAGAGGATGGAACAAAAATAACTTTATTCTTACCCATGTTGTGAGATACATCTTTTGGGATTGTTCTGATGGCATTAAAAACTTTTTCTTCTCTCTCTCTCTCCTCCTCCTCCTCCTCCCCATAGATATTCACTTTTGTTGAAGACTTGTCTTGTAAATCTTAAAGTCACTTTAAATTGTTTCTACACGCAAACATTTTGTTCTGTCTTCCTCTCTCCTCCTGCATCATTTGTTGGAATTTGCATTTCAAAACATTAAATACAACACTAAAAAATTGTACTCCCCCCCCCCCCCCCCCCCCCCCCCCCCCCCCCCCCTCTCTCTCTCTCTCTCTCGTTGATTTTAGATTGCGACCCTCGTTTGCCAAAATTTAAGGAATTTATAGATTTTTAAGCATGGCCCACGATCAACAATATATAGATCTACCTTTTTGAGTGTAAGATCGAACAACTAATGAAGTGTAGTTACTCTCCACATTCTTGTGGAATGACCAAGGACAAATCTCCTTCTAGGTTATCATGCCAAGCTCCAACATTCTCCTCCTAGTCATGGCGAGTTTGTCCCCCCCCCCCCCTGTCTCTATCTATGTGTGTGTGTGTGTGTGTGTGTGTTCAAGAATCATGAAGTCAATTTGAGGTCTCTTGGGAATGAATTAAGTGATGGGCTCCCTTCGCATGATGTCTTGTTTTAACATCCTATGTTTCTCTCTAAGGAGCAACGAATTTGCGATTAGGCTAGAGACGTCCCCCTCACACAATTGATATGGGACCCTACTGAGTGGTAGTGGCCCTCTAAATAGACTAATAGAGAGCTGGTATCCTTCTATGATTATAGTGTTTGCATTGAAGGACGACTTCTTTATATGCATTAGCATCCCCTCTCACCATCCTTACCAATCAAGGCATTGGTCATAATAGCAACTCTCCCATGCTTCTCTCGTGTAGTTTTGGTCTTGCATTTGGGGCATCACATTCAACTAAATCATCAATTGCTATTTGTTGGCACTTAGGATGCATGACCAACCATGAACCAACATGACAAGATTACACCACATAGCAATAGAAGAAACTTTGCCTTTGGTATGCACAACTGATTTGGTGAGCAGTGTGTCGTTTGCTTCTCAAAGGAAATATTCATGATGGGTGTGTGACTTGGGGGTGATTGCATGGCTATAGAAACTTTGTCTCTATATGTAGATAAATTTCAAAATTTATAGGTTGGATTGCACTCAGTCTAGCTAGCATGTAAGACGCATATTGTTTGTTTGTGTCCATTTGGGCACCATTGGCACCTTAAAATGTGAGGGCAATGAAAGCAAAAAATTTCACTCAATCGTTCTCTTTGCAAGAGTTTTGGGCATCATGCTAAAATAAAGGGCGTGCTGCGCAAAAAACACACACACACACACACACACACACACACACATGCACGTTCTTCTTTGAAAGAGAATAGTGTAATCAACCATTCACATGCTTGCCCTTACCCATCTTTTATACCATAGAAGCCATTTGGCTTAGCTCCCACTCCCTTAAATGTGAGACAGAGCATTGAGGCATACATGGAGGAGAGTCTCTTTTTGTACGCGAATTATATCCCTTAACTATTTGAGAGTGCGATCATCATACCCTACATGAGTGCTCAGCTTTTGATCACATCAAACTTGCTTTACCCACATTTTAGCCCATACCATGGCCTACATACCTTTCTCTCCTAGCCACCTCATGGATTCAACTTGTTAGTGGCCACCCTTACATCCATATTCTTCAAGCAATTTACATGATGTACTTGGTCCCATAGGTCAATCTAACCTTTAACGATAATCTCTCTCTCTCTCTCTCTCTCTCTCTCTCTCTCTCTCTCTCTCTCTCTCTCTCTCTCTCTCTCTCTCTCCCGTTAACCTTTGAGGTCGTTGTGATTGTTTCTATGATATTAAAAGTTATGTCCCCTTATCCTTGTATAAGTATGTGAGCATGCAAGCCCTTGAGTTCAAGAATCAACGTTCATCGGCTAAAATTTTTAGGTCTCTTGTGATCTTCTTCTTCTTCTTCTTCTCTCTCTCTCTCTCTCTCTCTCTCTCTCTCTCTCTCTCTCTCTTGCTATGCAGCATGACGACTTGTTGCCAACAATGTTAGGATTGGATAAGGTTTGCCTAAACTTAATAGTTGAGAGTCGGGATTAGTCGGTCTCAAGATTAACGGGTCTCAAACCACGTCACTATGAAGAAAAATCTCTCTCTCTCTCTCTCTCTCTCTCTCTCTCTCTCTCTCTCTCTCTCTCTCTCTCTCTCAGGCTATTTGTAGTATTTAAATGAAGCATGTGAGAGGATAAGAGCCTGGCCGCGTGTACCAGCGAGCCTGCTTTTTGCTCGGGCAGGAGCCAGATCTTCTCTCTCTACCTATCTAATCGTGGTAGTTAAGAGCCTCGAAAGAGGCATAGCCTTTCACATGGTTGACTTGGTTGACTTTTGAGGCCCTCTTGGCTAGCAAGAATCTGCTCAAGATCTATCTCATCACGTAGTCAAATCAAGCATTTATCTTTGAAGCCACCGATTTTCTTGACTTGCAAACAAAGTTGGAAGGCTATTTAGCCGTTCCAAAGTGACGAGGCTCTAAATGAAAGCAAAATGACATGAAGACAATCCTACAATGGAGGCACATGCATGGAGGCAACCCTACAATAAGAGACCAGAGTCATCATTTCTAGGGGGAGGCAAAGGGCTCACATTACATATGCAACACCAAGGAGGATTCAAATGAGTAAAGGATTGCTAACTGCAAGACCCAAGGCCAATACCCTCGATTGGCAATGATTATCCTCCAATGCAATCACATCAGTGTTTTGGAAAAATAAATTTTCAAACATACAAAATTGCTTTCCTTTAATTTTCCAAGAGGAAATTTTGAAAATTAGGTTTATTTGCAGGTTTTAACACTATTTTTCTCTATTTTGGGGTAGAATTTCTCCTTTTCCCTTGCCCTCAACCGGTATTTTTGAAATTAAAAACGGCATGATATTAAGCTGAGACACATTTTTCCCAAACACTGAATTGAAGACCCGCCTTGCACGACCGTTTCTGTGAGCACTGTAGCAGCAGGCAATGCCACCTGTCCCCTTGCAGAACCCCTTTTTTCTTGCCTATGTCAGGAGTTTGAGATGTAAAAACTTGGGAAAGCTAAAAAGTTTGGATGTTCACGTTGGAGCTCTCAACATTGTAGCATCCACTGACTCGCCAAAAAAGACGAAGAAAGTGTGGAGACGGATGTGGGACTCTCTCTCTCTCTCTCTCTCTCTCTCTCTCTCTCTCTCTCTCTTGTGGTGTGGAGGGCCGCAACTATGCAAAAAGGGAGTCCGTCGGGATCAAGGGTGGCAGACAGGCAACGGTAGAGGAGTAGGTGGCTCAGCAAGTGCTTGTGGCGAGTGGGACATGTATTGGATCCAAAATCTTAGCGTCCTAGCCAGTAGAGGATTGATGTGTATAAGGGTGTGGGGCTTGTGGCGGATCAGTTGTTGGCAGCCAGGGGTGTTGATAAAGGAGATTACATGTGGCTTGTTGCAGCAACATTTGAGAATTTGTACATGAAGTAAGTGGTGGGTTGTGTTCATGATCGAGTTTAGGGAAGGGGGTGGCGGGGGGGGAGGGCATTCTCTGTCAAGCATCAAGGCCAATCAATGGCACCCTCTCTCTTTCGAACAAAAATAGACACACATACTCCTCAGCATGACTAAATGGGATTGGCCCTGTGTGTGTGTGTGTGTGTGACACACACACAACTACAGCAAATAACAAAGATGTCTCTTTCTCTCTAAGACTTGCGACCCACACGACAATTCCGTAGAAAATGAAACATGATCTTTCTCTCTCTCTCTCTCTCTCTCTCTCTCTCTCTCTCTCTCTCACACACACACACACACACACGTATGTTTGAGACGGATTAACTTATTGACGCGTGACATAGCTCGTTGCTCGTTATTTTTTCAAGCTGCAAAGTAGAGTCACTTTTTACAAAAACAAAAGTAATCACCCTTCAAAATTGAAGACTGGCTTGCTATTGTGACTTTTTGACAGAGTCAAAACTAAGTCTTTTCATTTTCTACCATCACAGTACTTAAGATTTACCTCACTTTTACATTTTAAACCTACCCTTCACTTTTACATTTCAAACCAAATGTTTCTTAAGGTTCTTGAAACGAAGGAGAGAATGACACTTGGATGCCCTCTCCTTCCTTGAAAATTTAAGCTCAATGATATATAGTATAGAAGGTAACCTATTAAATTTCCAAAATACCCACTAGATTCCAAGCTTAGCTTGAAGAAAACCGGCTAGTTGTAAGTGTGCCTTTATTTTCTTTGGTTAGGAAAAACGTTCTGGCAAGCCTCGGTAATACCTCATCTTGTTTCATAATAAATTCAAAATTCAATGAACGGGATTGGGAATTGGAAATTGGGACGTGTGTCCCAATGTTCACATATATCCTGGTTTATTGTTATTTTAACTTCTTAAATTTGTAAAATACTAGCTAGATTCCAAGCTTAGTTTGAAGAATCCGATAGAATTTTACAAGTTTTAGTGTTATCACCAACAAATGCTTCAAATTTTGACCTAAATATGAGAAGAGTTTTAAGGTGTGCTTTATTTTTTAGAGCACCTTGGCACTCACATAATCTTCGTCGCCTGAAGTTGCTTGTGGCTTTCAAATTCACTGCCAATTAGTACGGCCTTACTAATGTTCCTCTTCAAAAACTCTACACAACTATAGTACCTCAAACATGGTCCAAGAGCATTGAAAAAAACAATTGAATATGGCATCTTTTGTGAGTATGGGAGAAGCCTTTTGATGTGGTATAATATACTGCAAGGTCAATGTTACATACTCTTAAAAGGGTGTAGGATGTTGATGAGATGGATTTGGAAAAAAAGAATCGAAAGAGCTACTAGAAGCTGTGATAGATGTGTCCACTTCGCATCCAAAGCAATAAGAAATGTCAATGAATTGCTACTTAATTTTCAAAGAATAGGGAACTAATTCTTTAGTTAGATTCTTGGCAATCTTCATTGTCTAGGGGTCTTGGCTACTATACAACCGTAGGAAATCTTGTTCCATTTGCTTGGTTTTGCATAGCTATGACACTAAGTGTTCTCGGTTGCTCCAAATTCACCATTGAGCTCACAAATAGAGGCAATTGTGTATCTGAAGAGCCCTCAATATTGTGTGAACTCCTAGTTCTATCATCTTATATTGAGGAGAACCAATATTTGTACGAAGAGTTGCAAAAAAAATTGTTTTTAGAGATGTTTGTGAGGTTGATTGTATGTGTGTCTTCTTTGGGCCGCCTTGTTGGCCCAAGGTCATGGAGCACTAAGCTCTAATACCATGTCAAAGTCGACGACACGGAAGCATAAAGACCACAAAGAAAGAGAGAGAGAGCCTCCTAAACCAATCAACCTTGACAATGAATAACTGAATATGAATACAATGGGGAGTAAAATTAATACAAATGAAATAATTGGATCACATTGGGCAAATTAATTGCGATGCCATAACTCTAACAATTTTATTTTTTTTTAATGTGGGGGGGAAATATGAACGCTCAATTAACGCTCAAGATAAAATGGCTATAGCGTGGCAGCAAGGCTGTACGAACGCAAGAGCAGGCTGTAACTTTTTGGATGCAGCTTGCAAGGCATGAGTTGATTCGTGTGTGTGTGTACTATGTACTGCGCGAGTGCAAGACTTGTTGCAGCCTTTTTACGACGACGAAGAGTATATGCTACGTGCCACGGTGGGTTGCAGGTTGCCATGCTAGCAGGGCACTACCTCCGCCACGCTGGAGGTAGTGCTCAAAATTTATCTTCAGCCTTAGAGCTCAAGGCACCGAATCCCGAGCCTAGGCTACCCGATGCATGAAGCAACCCTAAGCAAAGGAGGTTGAGAGCTTGGAAGCTCTACAAGAAAGGAAGCTCTGCATATAATCTAGCAAGGAAGCGAGTCAAAAGCATTCAAGAGCCTTAGCAAGGGGATTCTTGCAATTTCAGAGAATTGAGCGGGTCAAATAGCAAGGCATCTTAGTGAGCTCCAACAAACACGAATCCGAGCAGGGAACTCATGTGTGGAAGCAAATCAAACACAAAGGGGCTCTCGGATGCAAATCTAGCAAAAAGCAAAGTTGGCAAGATCATCAAGTAAGAGAGCATGAACTCAGCGCTGTCCACTTGGACATTATGCAATTAAGCAAAGTAGAGGATTTTGCAAGCAAATCGAGCATTGCAAGTAGCACTCACATCCGACTATGAGAATTGGAGAAATCAAAGCAAATTGGGACTCTTGACAGGTTTTCTCAGCAACAACGCTGGCATAAAAGCAGGCAAATCAAGCAATCGAGGGCATCCTTTCCCAAGGTCATGATTGTCGAAGCAAGCCAGGCTGCAGCAAAGCAGAACAAGTTTTGCATCGTCCACATCCACACACACACTCATCCTCGTTAATCCTGCATCTCGCCAGGCTTTTCGATAGAGAGGAGCAGAATTGATTTCTTTTTAATTTTCAAACTTTGAGTTTGTGTGCAAGGGCTCATTCCTACAGAGCCATTGACAAACCCCCCTTTGCTCCTCCGACCCCCGACTCCTTGATCGACACTTGTCTAAGAAAACCAAAGAGAGAGAGATAGAAAGCTGTGAGAGAGAGCGAGCGCGTGGAGAGAGAGAGAGCTTGAGCAGGGATTTGTGGTTTCAACAACCGCGTTTTCAAGCAAGTAAGCCCGGCGTTATCCAACATCGGTCCGAGTTTAGTCTTCGACCATAGGCGTCTGCGGCTATTCGGCTAGCCACTCCCGTACGACGGCGAGAGACGACATCGACATCAGCAATTTGCTGCTCCGCATCGGCACATCATTTTTCGCCACCTTTTCTAGCGCACCAGCTTAGCATTACTTACACATTGCGACGGATTTTTTCAACATCTGACAAGACACCAGTTTCACGTGCATGATTTCTTTCTTTTGCAATCGACAGCTATACTTGCCACACATACGGGTGAGGTACCTCTACATAGAGGAGTGACACCCGGCATCGGCATCGAACACATCGATAGTGCTATACGGCACGGTTTTTGGCTATGACACCTTTGGCGGCTATTCGATTAGTGCATTTCTGCCTGGCGGTAGAACTCGGCACATATGACACTGACACATGGGTTACATGTTACAGGTTACAAGCGTTTTTCAGCCTTTTCACACACAGATTCTCTAGATTACCAGACACAACGCTTCCACAGGCGATTTGACAGTCATTTTGACAACAGATTCTCTGCGAACAAATGCGTTGACATATGAATTTTCCTGTGAGCACACTTAGTGCTACTGAGCTCTTTTGAGAGCAAATATCCCCTCAAAGATCACTTTTACTGCATGCAGCAGTTCTTAGCGTCTGTTTGAGGATGTTTTACTCATGTACGTTGAGTTGCGGACATTGTCCACTGTACTATGTGTGGAGTCATTTTTGGCTATCTTTGGCAGTTTTTCTCGGTCATTTCTGAGACTCGGACCAAAAGAGCCTTTTCTAAGATTGTGGCTAGTCCACTTTGGAGGGTCGATAGCGTGAGGTTTTCTTTGAGCTGGGGTCTGCTCAAATGTTGAGACACCTTCGGTGATACAGGTAGCTGGAGTTCCCCTTTACGGTACCCTTGCCATAGGATATGTATCTGGATGGATTTTTGTGCTTTTGATGCCGAGTTGGCAGTCACACAGTAGTGGTTTTATGCAACAGATGCCCAGTTAGTACAGTTGACACATTTATGCATATATTGAGTTGAGTTTTGACTCCTCATACAAAGGAGACTCTGCCGGATTTACTTCCCGCGAGGCACTTTTGAGTCTATTTTGATTAAGATTTTACTCCCCATTCAAAGGTTACTCTGCCCAAATTTCTATAGCTTCTCACCATAGTTTGACACCTCTTAAACCCTCTTGTCAGTGATGGCTTCTTCTTAAAAAAAGGAGGAGTATTTCATTCAAAAGTTTGATGGCAGCAACTTCACCATGTGGAAAGAGTGCATGAAAGATGTTTTGATAAACAAAGGCCTCTTAGAACCGTTGAAAGAGCGCATAGAGGATGATGACTATATGCAAGCTCAGTGGGAGCTTTTGGATGCAAAAGCCATGGCTACAATACGTCTATATCTAGCCGAGTCAGTGTTCTTCACTATCATAGGGGAGACAACAACCAAGGAATTTTTGGGATATCTTATGTTCAGCATGGGAGAGCAAAAGTGCATCCAACAAAGTTCTTCTCATGAAAAAGATTATGAAGCTCAACATGAAAGAAGGTAGCACAGTTTCTAGTCACTTAAATGAGTTCAAATCCTTGTTCAGTCAGCTGACATCTCAGGGCTTTAAGGAGTTCGACGACGAACTCAAGACTATATTCTTGCTATGCTCTCTACCCAATTCATGGGATATCTTTTGCACAACCATTAGCAATTCGGCTCCAAATGGCAAGTTAGAGTTCAATTTTGTCACAGATGTCTTGCTCACCGAAGAGATTCGACGTAAATCTCTTGATGGTGCTAGTCATGGAGATGCATATATGGATGGCAGTTCAACAAAGGCAAGAGTCCTTGATAGGAACAAATACATAAGCAAAAGTAGAGAGCGAAATTCTTGTAGTCCTAGCAGACACATGAACCAAAGTAGAGACCGCAGTGCCAAAAATGTCGAGTGTTACTATTGCCACATGAAGGGCCATTACAAAAAGGATTGTCGCAGTTTCCTACGAGATTAGGAAAACATGCAAAAGGATAATTTTGGAAAAGGCAAAAGTACGATAAATATTGAGGAGCTCAATGTTGTTGAGTCTCCCATATCTATCATTGCAGTAGAGGATGCTCCTCGTCCAGTGATGATCATAAGGGCCATAGAGATTCATGCAAGGGTAACAACAGATCCCTCAGATGTTCATTTTCACTTCAGATCTCACTCCAGATGCTTTAGTTGCACAGGATGAGGGTTATGCACAGAATTGGATTCTTGATTCTGGTGCAAGTTTTCATGTCACACCTCATAGAGAGTGGTTTTCCTCTTATGCATCCATGCATGACATAGTCAAGCTTGGTGATTCCTATGAGCTTGACATTATTAGCATTTGGTGACGTGAAACTTCACATGCATAATGGCACTACTTTTGTGTTGCAGAATGTCAGACATGTGCCCAAGCTTACAAAAATCTTGCTTTCTATAGAGCAATTGGATGATCTTGGCTACACTACAATTTTTGGTAATAGTTCTTGAGTGATATGCAAGAAAAACCTTATCATGATGAAAGGTAGTAAAAATGGATCCCTGTACTTTGTTTGTTTTGAGTGTCAATGAACACTCTATCTATGTTGCCAAGCTGCAATCTCGAGTTGTGGCATAGCCAGCTAGGGCATATTAGCCAAAAGGGAATGAAAACACTTCAGGGTTTTGGCTACTTACATGTGTTAGATTACATGGACTTTCTATTGTGTGAGCATTGTCTATACGTCAAATAGACTAGGTTGACATCTTTGCCATTGAACAAGAAACTAGGCAAATCCCTAGACTTGGTGCACAATGATTTGTGTGGTCCAATGCCACATAAAACTCTAGGGGGGGCAAACTACTTCTCACGTTCATAGATGATTCTACCAGAAAGGTGCGGGTGTATCTCCTTAAGCGTAATGAAGAGGTCTTTTCAACGTTCCAAAAATTCCTCGCCATGGTTGAGAACCAATTAGGAAAAAATCTCAAAGCTTTTTGCACGGACAATGGTGGAGAATACGTCTCCACGGAGTTCAAGGATTTTTGCAATAAAAGAAGCATTCGGCGATAGTTTACTGCTCCATACACACCTGCACAAAATGGGATAGTTGAATGAATCGCACGATTCAAGAGAAAGTTGTCTCTATGATGTCTATTGCAAAATCTACTCCAGAGTTTTGGGGGGAAGCTGTTTTGATAGCAGTGCATATCATCAGCATGTCACCTAGTTCTCCTTTGAATTTCAAAATTCTAGAGGAATTATGGAATGGCAAAAGACCAAGCTATGAGCATCTACATGTATTTGGATGTGAGGCATATGCACATGTGACCAAAGAACTTTGTCACAAGTTAGATCCCAGATCACAAATGCATTTTTATTGGCTATGGTGCAAATGGAGAGATGGGCTATTGTCTCTAGCACCCAAAATCCAATAGTCATTCATAGCTCACATGTGATTTTTAATGAATAAAAATGCACAAGAAGCCCATTAAAGAAGTTGAGTACAGATGCGTTCGTTTTGAGAATGTAGCCTCCGAACCAACTCAGTTTAGTAGTGTTGCACCTAATTCTCAAGTGCAAGATACTACTATTGCTCCAAATTGAGCAAAGTCCAGCAGTCAGATATTGAGACTCTCTGAGAATGTATCACGTGCGCCCGAGCGGTTTGAGCTAGGTATACACCACATTTTGGTCACTAACAGTGGAGAGCTAGCTTGCTACAAAGAAGCTATACAAATGAACGATAGTGTTAAGTGAGAGTAGGCTATGCAATCAGAATAAAATGCAATTGTGATTAATGAGACATGAGATTTGGTTGAATTACCAAAAGGAAAAAATGCTTTACCTTGCAAGTGGTTATACAAGAAGAAGTATATTGCGGAAGATCCCGAGCCTAGGTACAAGGCTCATCTAGTTGCCAAGGGTTTCAAGCAACAAAAAGGTGTGGATTTCGATGAGATTTTCTCTCCAGTAGTCAAGATGACTACACTTCGCACTATGCTTGGCTTGGTTGCTATCCAGGACATGGAACTTGTCCAAATGGACGCGAGCACAACATTTCTTCATGGAAATCTAGATGAAGATGTCTACATGAAACAATCAGAGGGCTTCATATGTGAAAACCAAAAGCCAACGAGGGCAGAATTGATTTTTAGACTTAAAAAGGTACTCTATGGCCTCAAGTAAGGTCCAAGGCAGTGGTATCAAAAATTCGACAAATTCATGCAATCTCAGGGTTACATAAGAAGTCAAGAGGATCACTGCTTATACACAAAGAGATTGAACGATGGCTCTTTAATCATGATGATCTTGTATGTAGATGATATGCTTATTGTAGGCAAATCAATTGATGAGATCAATCAGTTGAAAAAGATGCTAAGCACTCAGTTTTCCATGAAGGATTTGGGAGATGCCAATCACTTTCTTGGTATACACATTAAGAGAGATAGGAACCGTGGAATTCTTGAATTATCTCAAGAAAAGTACATCCACAAAGTCTTTCAATATTTTAGTATGAAGGGGGGGAAGTCATTGGGTACCCCAATGCAACCATACTCCAAACTTAGCAAGGAAGATTCTCCCAAGATAGTGGCTGAGAAAGAGGAAATGGTGAAAATGCCATATTCTTCAGCAGTTGGCAGTTTGATGTACGCTATGGTAGCCACAAGACCCGACATTGCACATGCAGTGGGAGTGGTTAATAGGTACATGGAAAACCCTGGCAAGCAGCATTGGGAAGCAGTGAAGAAAATCCTCGGATATTTGAAAGGTACAACCAAACATATAACTGTGGACAACATAGATAAAAGCAAGCACTACACATGATATAATGGAGAACATCCATTGTAACATGTAGACATCCATTGTCGTTGTCCTTCAAAAGCATCCTTACGTAGTCAGAAACTGCACAATAGTCACCACCAAACATCCACCTTCCATAGGCGCATTAGTGAGAAAAAAGAACTTTGCTAATCAGTAAACTCCAAAATAGAAACACTCCTATCGTTTTAATCCTACCTACCCTTCATCACTCAAATGATGTGACATGTGTAGGTCTGGTTCAATGATTTGACTAGTATTGTGCACACTGTTTGCTAATTGCTCTTGCTCTTTACTATATATATATATATATATATATATATATATATATATATATATATATATATATATATATATATATATATATATATATATATATATATATATTTAATTTTTTTATTTTTATTTTTTGTTTTAAACTAGGGTGGTTAGTTACTATGTATCTATATATATACAATCCCTAAAATTGGAAAGCTCAAGGGTCAGGGAAAGAAGGGTAAGAGGGAAATAATTCAATAGGCTGACGTGAATGAATACTCCCCCCTTCCTTGGGTAGATCATACTTTAAAAGGATGTCAACACCTTTTGCAACCAGTTATTCCAATTGGTAATAGGTCAGGATTTTAGCCAATAGTTCTCTATTACCTTGGGTGCCTCATCGAGTTGCAAGGGTGGTAAGGTACTCTCCTATGAACGAACTTGAAGTAGTACATCAGGTAATAATTGAACAATGGGAGGTGTGGAATCTTTTGTAGCTTCATGGAGGCTGCCTATGATAGGTGGAGGTTGTGTAGAAGCTTTTACCTCTATGGACGCATTACATGAGGAGCTAGAAGCTTCATGGAACTCCCCCTTTTTTGAGCTAAGCTAAATATATTGGTTTGCCTTGGAACCCAAACTAGCTCTAGAATAGGTGTGTAGCATTCTGTGATCTTTTCCTTCCCACGGTCTTCCATCGACTTTGGAATCACAAGGTTTAACTCAAATGGTTTCGTAGTGGATAGGGAAGGACACGATTTAGGTTTAGGTACCCAAATTTGATTATTTCCATCATAGTAGCCTTGGGATTCTAAAAGTTGTTTGGGAATCCAACATGATTTGGTTTTCACCTTCTTAACCTAAGTGGACACCTTCCTTTGAGGTTTCCTTTGTGAATTAACTTGAACCATAGGGGGGTCCGATAACGATACCTTGGGGACCCATTGATATGTACCCTTGGTCAAATCGCGTGGAGCCTTTGATGTAGCACAGTCTATCGAAGCCATGGAAGTTGAAGATTTAGAGGGTTGTGCTACTGACAAGGATGTTGTGACTTTTTGGATTTGCAATATTTTGTTGTTTTTGTGTTATGAAGAGGTGAGATTGCATGTGTTATTCTTGGAGCCGTAGGGCCATGAGTTGGTTTCTGCATCGTGATACTCCTGGTCTCCCAATCGATATTACATTTGAATGCAGACATCCATTTGCACCCCTGGTTTATATTACCGTCCATAGTACCAACAGGCATGACCAAAAAGCTTTGAACCATGGTTCCACTGTCATAAATAACAAGTGTGTGTAGGATTCCAAAAACAGTGTTCTTCTTCTTATTGAAACCCTTGACTTGGATGATGGTGCTTGTGGATAGGGGTGGTTTTCCTAGCTGACACCAAACTCCATAGGATAACAAATTATGTTGAGCTCCTGTATCCAATAATACATTATATAGTACTCTCCCATAAGGGCTATTTAGTTCAATTTTATATCGTAGAGGTGGCTCAGATTCCAATGAATCATCATCAGTGTCTTCAAAAAAAGATTCCGTGATTCCCGGATTAGCCTCTCATTGGCATCTAAGACATTTTTGTCTTTCTCGAGCCTCAACTCTTGCTTGGATCTTTTTAAGCTCTACCTGTTCTTTGGTTTCTTTCTTTTCATTTATTCTAGCATGCACATTTTCTTGATATCTTCAACCTCTTATATCTCTTACTCTTCTTGTCTAATTTTCTATTACGGCCAATCTCTGGTGAAGAGTCACTAGATGAATTGCTACTTGTGTCTTCTGCTCCCTTGGATAGATTTTCATTTTAGGGTACCACTGGGCCCTGAATGGTTTGTCCCCACATTTGCACTAAGATTTAACTCAGATTCTTTGTCCTCAAATTCAATTTCAATTGATGATTCTGACCCCAAATCGTGTGGGCTATAGTCTTGTGAGACGCTACTGGTTCCAAAACCTTCATCATGTAGGTCATCAAAAGCTATATGCATTGCCTCTAGCATATTTAAGGGTATAAGTGGTGGCATTTCATCCCCCTCAGGTGTTACCCAGGTCGTCCCCCTCTTTCCCCATGTGTCTATGGTTGTTGCTAAGTGGACCCAATCCACATTGTTTGACTCAGTCATCCCAGGTAGTACATCCATATAAGGAGAATCTTTCCCAACATCAATGTCCACTTTACATGTGTAACAATACTGCAATGGGGCCGAGTGAACTATGGTGTCAGATCTATGATCAATTATAAACCTGTTTCCTAGAGGATGTGCTCAACCAGTTACAAGATCCACTCAAATGACAGAATCTTGGAACTGCAAGTAGACGACCAATCATGCACCATTTTTGCTTCCCTCATGAAAGGACGTTCTAAGATCATCTCAGATGCTATAGTGTGCTTGGAGAAATCCAGAACAATTAAGGTATTTCTTATTTTATGTCCAAAGACCTTGATCTTGAGATCTTCTAGCATCCCAATACGTTTAACAATAGACCCATTGGCCATCTTTACTACTATGGTTGTGGTCCCAAGGTGAGGTCTTCCCATAGTTTCCCAACAATTTTTAGTCACAATGCTAACCCGAGTGCCACCATCAAGTCACAATTAATCCCTTGGTAGTGATTGGTATGGTTGCATTGGATTCATCACCCTCAAAGTATTGTCCCAACTTGTTAATAGGTATTTCTACAACAAGGTTCTCATCTAGGTTGGGTTGTGGATCTAAGTGTTCCACCTCTATTGGCATCTCCCTAGCTCCATCCATTTGTGAAAATTATGGTAGCCCGACCTTTAGTTCTTCATTGAAGAAAGCTCAAAGAGCTAAGAGTAGCTCAGGGTCTCCGTGGTTCTAACTTCTGAAGCCATGAAATCCATCAATCTGCTCAATATTTAATGACACCTTTTGGGCTTCAATCCCTTGACATGGGGAAGATGGGATCTCCATTTCTTCGATAGGATCAGGTAGCCCCTCTGTAAACATTCT
The DNA here is from genome assembly GCF_014529385.1 of Adiantum capillus-veneris. Taxonomy (NCBI): domain Eukaryota; kingdom Viridiplantae; phylum Streptophyta; class Polypodiopsida; order Polypodiales; family Pteridaceae; genus Adiantum; species Adiantum capillus-veneris. The sequence goes on along the minus strand of NC_140940.1, from coordinate 132,897,343 downwards.
TTCCAACAAAAAGTGAGTACGCCCACTTTTATATGACTTTACGTCACTTTCTTCTTGGATAACACTAGGTATGGCTAGAGGTCTATGGATTTTGTGAGGTTGTTGTTGCATCGGGAACAACATGTCTGTAATCTGGATCTACCTAAGTGCTTGTTCTAGATCCCTTTGGGTATCTTCTACCAAACTCCTTAATTGCTTGACTCACTCTATCTCCTCTGTAGGGTTTGGATAAGTTCCTATCTTCTTCTTGGATCCTGGCCATTGTAGCTCATGATGCTCTTCCGTGTTGGTTTCTTTCTTAGTGGTCATTGTGGTCTCCATGGTTTCACCTCAATCAGAATCCTCTTTAGCATCGTTCATATATACTGGGTCGTCACCAGTCCCTATGTTGGTCTTTGAACTGGGGTTTGACTTCGCTGCTTTTTTTTATCTCTTCCTTCGTGTTTTCTTCTTCTTATGAGATTGTGGCAATTGATGTTGTGTCTCTTTCTTCAAGAATATAATTTTGTTTTTGGAGCATCGATCGTGTGAGTACTTTTACTGGTACCACACGTGTACTTTGTGATTGCTCCTCGGTAACCTTCATCAAGTTTAATGGCGTGATCTTCGGTGAATTTGGATTATTCGAACATTGGGCAATCAAATGATCTATGCCACATTGATTACACATGAGTATCAGCATTGTAGACGTTCTCTCTTGATTTGTTTGCATTAGTGTGGCATTCTTTTGTAACCTAATAGGACACTCGGCCACATGATGTGGACCTCCACACTCATAGCATTGGAGAGGTGGTCTCTTGGTAGTGTAATTGATATTTTGGCCTCTTGCAGCAAGAGTAGCTACTTGATAGATAGGTTTGACTTGTCCCCAATAGTCCTCCATGTAGTATTGTGGATTTTCTTCAAACACATCAATCCCATAGGCAATATTAGAGTCTATATCTTCCTCACAGCATTCCAAACAAGCAATAGATGACTCAATACCCACTTGATTCATAGAAGTGATTCTCGGATGTGGTGGTTGTGGTCCTAGCACTGGAGGTGGTAAGGGTGTTGTTTGAACAAGATTTTGGGCCCTAGGGACCATGTGTTGTGACATTTGTTTAAGAGGTGGGGGCGACATCAATGCAGGCACTCGAGGTGTATCTGTCCATGCTAAGGTTGGTCTATTGGCCATTGCATGCTTAAATACTATGCAATCCTTAGATTGTTGACCATACCTCCCATACGCATTGCAATTCCCATTGAATTTTACTCTAAAAGTAGGGCATTCACTAGGACTATGCGGACCATAGCATACTGAGCACCATTGTTGCTCCCTTCTTGGATACATATGATTGTTTTGAGGAGCACAATTGTCTCTAAGACTCTCTTGAATGGCCTTCGTGAGATATGCTAAAATCATCTAAAATATCTTTGGCTCCTTAGCAATAGGCTTTAGGGTCATTGGGGGGCTAATGCCTCGATGCTTGCGAGCTAATAGATTTAGGCTCAACAGACACTCTTTCTCCTTGAATCATTAAATTATCCTCCAATTGGATAACATTGATGGTGACTGCTTCCCAAGTGGTGATACCCTCTAATGACTTGGCCATTATAGATATCCTCATGTCGTAATTCCCTAATGAATCTATCAAGCAATTGATTATTATTGAAGCGCTCATTTGGATTACAATGAGAATTCAAATGTTTCAAGCGACTAATAAAGTCTCTCACCGACTCTCCTTCCTCTCATTGGGCTTTTTGGAGCTGAGAGGCTACACCCCAAAGCACTCCCTCTCGTATGTATTCTTTTAAGAACAGTGTCCTAAGAGTAGGGAAAATCTTTTTTTTTCCACCCTTAGGGTTCTATACCAATCTCTAGCTTAAGGTTAGGCTTAAAGCATTACTCTTATGCAAGTCATTGTGTTCTCCTAGAAAATCGTATATTTGTTCAAACAATTTGATATGCTTTCTCACATCCCGGTCTCCACTAAATTTTGTTGTGAGCTTGTCTATTTGTACTGTCCTAATTCTAGGCTCTCTATCAGGCGTGTTACGCATATTCTCAGCAATAGATCAACTGATAGCTTGAGAAAATGTTGCCAAGTCACCTAAGTGAGCAAGCACCGTGGGTGAAGGCGCTCTAGAGACTACATGTGGAGTAGGTATTGGCATTGGGCTTGGTGCATAGGAAGCCGTTGGGTTCCAAGTTTGGTACGGTGTTGTGTCATGTGGTGGCCCAAAGTTCATATGTGTGGCCCTAGGCATAGCAGACGTCGGATGTGACATGTTAATGCTAGCCGGTATGGTCCCATTGAAATAAGAGCTTGGGTGTTGTGGTTGTTGAGCATAGGTTGTTGAAACAATGGGAGGCGTAGGGGCTACATGAGTATGAGGACCCATAGGTGTATACGATTGATACACACTTGTTGGTACCGTTGCAGGCATTGAGCTACCATGTAGCGGTGCTTTACTAACAAATGAGGTCCATGGCGTGTTTTTTGTCATGCCCATCATTGGGGTAGGTGTTGGAGCCCAACTTGTCCAACTTTTGTAATGAGCCCACTTTGTAAAGCCTATCAAATTCCCATTTTTATGTCAAAGACATCTTATCATTTTGATCCATTGTCTGGGTTATGTAAAGATTAATTAGTCAGCCGGGACCCAGATGCGTTTTCCACTATGTAATTATGATGAGTAGAACCCCATGTACATTTTTTGAGCTAAGGTGACTAAAGTATAAATGTCACCTTAGAAATATTTTTTAAGGATAACATTTTCAATGATTAATCCTGTGTCGTACGAGTCTGAGAGAGATGGAGAGAGAGTGTGATCTTATCCTCTTCGCTACGCGTATCTCCTTCACCGGATTCACGAAGCGACCACACCATCGCGGTAGCCTCTCCGAGAGCTACGCGCCCACACCACACATTTGCATCTTTGAGCTGTTCGTGAGCGATCCTTCCACGAGCTTGTTTTTCTTGTAAGTAGCACAAACAGTGTCTGTTTTCAACAATCAAGTACTTTATGGAATGAGGGAGAGATTAGCTATGCATAGATACTCATAGACTTAGGTTTCGCACACTTTTAGATTATGACCTGTGAGTCTATCGCGACTGTATTGGAGATAACTAGGGTTAAAATCTGGTGAGATTAGACTTATAGGTAAGTATATCCTAGTGAGAGGATGGTGCCTAGCAAGTTTGAAGCGATTTCGAGTTCATTTGATGTGTAAACGGTGTTATCAGCATTTAGGGATATAGTGGGTTGCAATCAACAAGGGTTATTGATTGATGCATCATAGAAGTGCGTATGTGTAGGTTCGTCTTAGCCTGACAAGCTAACGAGATTGTCTCTGTGCACCTACGGGTTAGTCGTGTCATCGGATGATAAGTATGTTGTCTGTGTCGTGCTTGTGAGCATGAACAGGGGAGTAGTTTGCCCTAAAACATTGGCGCCGCTGCCGGGGACACAAGACCTTAAGTAGGGAGATCTACGTCACTCGTGTGATGGTTAGCTTAGTTTAGTTTCGACTAGAGAGAGCTTATACTTTTAGAACAAGATCCAAGATAGGGTATCTTGAGGTCTAGTGGATAGCCAGGCAGCCTGTGTCTTGCCGTGGGTCTGTGACTAGTTAGATTTAGTTAGGTAGGATAATGTAGAGCTATGGTTTTATGGTTTTGAGTGCTTGTTATGGTTGTGTAGAAATAGTGTAGAAAAACGCTGTAAAAACGCAAAACAAACAAAAAGAAGAAACAATAAGGCTGTTTGCTTGCCTTGAAAGCAAGACCCACACCATATACTCTTTAAGGGAGTGAAAAGAGTAGACATTTGAATTTATGATCCAACGCTTGAGAAAACGTTAAAATTGCGACCAAAACCAACAAAAAGAAACAAGTGATTGTCATAAGAAAACACTAAGTGAACCTAGAGGGCCAAGAAGAGATATAACCACTAGCCTGGGGTAAACTGATTGTGTCATGTGGTACAACTGATATTCACAAGCTCAAGATGAAGTGTCATCAAATTTGCATCACTTTAAGTGCATTTGAGTTGTGAATTGCCATAGAAAAGTGAAATTTGTCAAGTGCTTGAGTCCAAGGTCAAAATAAGTCCAAATTTAGTAAAACTCAGGGGATAGACTTATATGGGCACAGGGAACACAACTGTCCAAAAACAGTAAAAAAATCACATCCCAATTGCTCTCTGGTGAGTCTATCGCGATAGACTAGTGAATTTTGAGATAGACCAACAATTCGAAAAAACCCTTCATACCACAGGTTTAACACTTCAATACAAGGGTGCTCACAAAAATTGAGTGAATTTGAACACCATCTTGACCACAAAACTTCAAAACTGGTGTTTTAGAGTCTGAATTCAGAGACATGGGCAAGAAGGCTTTGACCAAATGTCCAAACAGTGCACAAACTTATCAATGCACTATACAGGGAGTGGGGGAACCAGCTGTAGAGATAACTTGTGAAAAAGGCCAACACTGGAGAACTTGCTGAGTCTATCGTGATAGACTCGGGAAGTAGGGGCTAAGGACCTTATTTTTCAACTTCCTCCTAGGGAGAGCTTAAGCAAAGCCTAAATAGCATACACACCAAATTTCAAGGTGTTTAGATCACTGAAAGTGAATCTAAGGCCCAGATAGAGAATCAGGCTCTGACAAAAACACTGAAATTGGCCCAAAACCCAAACCAAGTGTCCAAACTTCATAAAACTTGAGGGATAGACTCTAGAGAGTAAGGGGAACTTAAAGGTAAAGTCACAATTTTAAATTGACTTATGCTGAGTAATCTATCAGTCTATCGCGATAGACTCGAAAAGGGGTGATTCAGACAATTTTTGCAAATTGTGACTATACTGCTAGGACATACTCTTCACATAGATCCCAGCCATCATTTCACATTTGAAATTGGACCACAAGAAGACTGAACAGTAAGTGGTGGTTGTACATAATTGAAAGATTTTTCCTGGTTCAAAGAAAACCCTTGTGAACAGACTAACCATACTTGTGTAGATCCCAGAAGGAGATCATCACAGAGCCGCACAGGAAGAAGGAGTCCAGGTAAGCTTTAAGTTTGCAACCCAGATTTCATTCTTATGTATTTAAGGTCAGGAGCCTTTTTTAAGTCAGGAGCTAAAAGTGTTAAAAGTCAAGTAAGCACCACGTCCATTGAACAGAGTGTAACTCAGACAAGACTAGACCCATTAGCATCGATCATTGAGGAGGGTAGTGATACTGACACTTCGTCGGACAAGTCCTTCTTCATGATGGGGAGTCAACAGCCGGGAGCTTTCTACGGTGAAGGACCAATGCCAGGGGGAAGCACCTCCTTAAATCCTTTTGACGATACCAAGTTCACTATAATCTTCTTAGAAGGAACAAACTCGAGGGGATCCTTAGTTTATTTTGACTATCGAGGACGCAAGTGTATTCGTATTGAAGAAAGACCGGCTCAGAGACTGGAGATAATTCGAGTCTATGATGATGGAGATAGATTCCGAGACGAAAAGGGGAACCACTATCTAATAGTTAGTAACCCTGAGGATTACAACAGATATGGAGATAACGTGGAAAAAGGGAAAATGGTTTCAGAAACCCAAGAACCGCCTCCTAACATTGATCGACCAGGAGCGCTTTTTATGTATGATAAGAAAAAAACCAGGGTCTCAACCTATAATGAGAATGTGGGGATTTACAAGCATGAGAGCGAGGGAATAGTCTCTTACTTTCGATGCAAGGAACCCTACCTAAACGAATTAAGCAAAGACAAGGTTCTTTACTTATTCTCTTATGAAACTGCTATGGGGAAGGATATTGTTTTTGTTGATAGGTACGTGCGAGAATACAAACGTATTCTCCTAGAGGAGGTAGAAAAGGAAACCGTTCCAGGAGCATCAACATATGCCCCCGACGAAGTGCCAAGAACCACCTACACCCCTAGCAAGTCGACAAATCCATTTTCAGAAGAGTATGATGCGACCTCACATTCGACCCGACAGCCAACATCCAACTACCAAAACCAACCAGCTACCCAGCCATCATTGTAGGCATGGCTTCGACAAAGTGCTACATTAGAACAAGACTGAAACCAAGATGGTTATCAAGCTGCACGAGGGCTAAGGAATTTACAAGAACCACCACTCTATTCACAGTATCAAGGAGAGAGTAAGCCAAAGACTCAAGGGTGAACAGAGCCTGGAAGACCACCCTTAGAACGAGTTCGGAGAGATGAACCATCTCTTGCAAGAACTGTTAGAAATTATGGCTTAGGAGCACCACTGGGAGAGGAACATGGCCACTACAAAAGACCAAAGGAGGTATATCGACTAGGACGTGGAGATCCAATGATGAGATTTTTTTACCATCGTAGAATTAGACCTTCTCAAGTGCAAAAATGGGTAAACAAGAAATACACGGGAAACAGGGATCCGAGAGATCATGTAGCAGCCTTTGTGCATGTAATTAGAGCTGAAGAGGTGTTAGACTTCCCTACCCAATTTGCAGGGTTTGGATTAACCTTAGAGGATGATGCAGCTACTTGGTTTGACTCTGTGGAGCGTAGAGACTTCGAGTCTATGGAGGAGGTGTTTGACGAGTTTATCAAGAAATTCTCACAAAGGGGGATAGCTCATAATACGGTCTCACAAATCCATAAATTCAAACAGAAAGACGGAGAATCTGTGCGAAAGGCAGCTCTAAGACTAAAAATATATGTTAAGTTTGGCCCTGTGGAAGGACTGCTAACTCAATCCAGACTTATGCTTATATTTATCCAAGGACTGAGGAATGCAGACCTCCAGAAGGACTTGCATATGAAGAGGAGCACGACGTTGAATGAGTTAACCAAGGAGGCTCTTTACCTCGTGGAAAATTGTGCGGTCTACAAAGAGGGTGAGTTCAAGGATCTCGACGATGACTCCTCCTCGCAACAAAGTGGAAGCAAGTCTGCTAAGACAACACCAAAAGGAGAAGTATCTGTAAGCCAAGATCAGCTTGTAGAGGAAGTGCTAAAAAAGATTAACTTGTATGCCAAACCACAAGCTAAACAGCCAAAATGGTGTGCGATTGAACAAAAATGGACAAACCATGGGACAAAGGAATGTTATTATGACAACGGATATGTGAGAGAACGACCATATGCTCCCCAAGCTCAAGTAGCATCTCCTCAAATTCCAATGATGCCTAGGTATCAAACAAGCAACCTACCAGGACCTATCGGTGTAGAAAGACCACAACCAGTGTTGGGGCAAAAACCACCCCTACCAGGATTACAACCAGTCGGCATAAGATACACACCAACCGTAACTGAATCGGAAGAAAAGGCTTTGGTGCCTATGCATGCATATTACGAAGACCCCAATGGATATACTACAAATCCTATCTATTATCCACCAGAAGAACCCTCCACACCAGAACCATGGAGCATGATAGGAAATACAGGACCACCAACTGCTACACAGGCAACAGGAGAAGGGAGCTATAGCTTGGATGAACGAACATTGTTGTTCATAGCCAACGGAGGCATGAGCGGGCAGAGGCATGCACACCAACAAAGAGGAGCTCAAGGAGCACCTCAACAGCCTAAGGGACCATGCTACAAGTGTGGTGGAGACCATTGGCTGAGGGACTATCCTCATGATGAAATCATTAGGGTCAACGCATATTGCAACGAGTGTGGAATTACTCATTTGATTCCTGATTGCTTTAAGAACCTAAGCAAAGGAGCAAAGACTACTTTGAATATGTTGGGAGCACGTGCTTCCAGTGGAGGGTTAGAAAACGAAACTACGATTCCTGTTAAGGTCTTGACGAGAGCCCAAACAAGGAAAAATGACAATCAGCCCAAGAGTAACGATGAAAATCAAGATTGACAAGTCTAGTGTCAATCGTGATGATCCTTGGAAATAACGAAGAGCAAAAATGAAAGCTAGACGTGAGCGAACACAAAAAGCTGTAGAAGCTGAGCTAACAATGGCTCAAGAGCAACTTAAACAGCAAAGAGAGTCTAACTCTCTAAAATCGACGGAGGGACCAAGGAGCGCAAGCTCAGGAGGGTCTGTATTGGTAGATAAGTTCAATGAACCCTTAGATGCAATCTTGCAAGCATATGAAGCAAGATTGAAAAACAGACAGACTCTAGAGCAAAGGTGGATGACATATCCATATCCAGAGATAGAAAAACAGAGACTAGAGATGTGCAAGCAATTGATTGAAACTGCACAAGCCTTACTAGAGCCTCCACCTATGGAAGTGAGGGATAGAAAAATCAAACCACCAAACAATGAAACACCTATCAAAATTGAACAAAGGGTGTCTGACAAGATAGAGAACGTTAAATCCTTGCCTGATGTAGAGGATGCAAGAATCGTGCCTAATAGCACTGATGAATCCCTGAAAGATTTTCCACCATATACGCCCATTGTGGAAGAAAATTGGCCTGAAGAGCTATGGGAAACGGTGAGAAAAGCTCAAGAAAAATATGAGACAAAAACAGTCGAGTCGGCACCTTTCTCGAAGTTGAACTTGAATAAGCCTCCATGGGATCTAGACGCTAAATCATTTCAAGGGAATGATGGTTCAGTTGCATCCAAAGATAGCAGACCAGCATCACTAAGAACTTTGCCGCCATACATGGGAGACTACGAGGCAAGGTCAGAAATTCTAAGGGTACCTTCTCAAAGGATAGGAGGGTCAAATCAATTGGACAATAAAATTTTGACAGACTTGTTGTCCACTCCGGTCAAGTGTACAATCACATTGGCAGAATTGTTAAAAATTAGGCCAAGCATGTGGACGGAAGTGGACAAATGTCTTGAAAAATTTGGTATAAGGACGCCTCTTAAGTTCTTCGAAACTGAGCTTAATGACACAGAACCGAAGAGAGTCAACACTAGACCAGTGCCTCTCAGCAAGGTCGGAGAGTATTGTGAGGGTGAAGACGGCAACACTACTCTACCAGTCAAGTATAACGGCATAGAGACTAAGGTCATACTTGATAGTGGAGTTGGCATTGCCATTTCTACCAAATTGCTATGGAAAAAATGGGGAAAACCGGCAATACGAACAACTAGAATGAAATTGCAACTAGCGGATGGGCACATAGAAAGGCCTATAGGATTGCTTGAGGCAATTGTGGTATCTTCATGTGGCATAGAGTATGAACATACATTTGCCATAGTAGATTTCGGCAAGAAAAACAATTATGAAATTATCCTTGGTAGGCCGTTCATGAGGCAACTCAAGATGGTGCAGGACTGGGGGTATGATTATTTGTATCTAAGACATGCTGAAACCACTACACGTGTAAATATGAGGAATCATTGCTACCATGATGTCACGAGAACACCTGTGGAAGAATTCGACTTAGCCACCATTAGTGGATCAGAAGTCCCAGCGTGGTTCGGTAAGAAAAAGGACATATGGATGTGCTGAGCATCTCAATGTAGTGAATTCGACCACAATGAAATGACACTAGAGAGGGTATTGGAAGACGATGCCTATATACGAGAACCCTTCCCTGAAGAGAACCTCGAACCCCTAGAATGGTCTCAAATTTTGGCTACATTAGATGTATGCGTCAATGAAGTCACTCCCACAAAATTTTGTGACGAGAATGGCTACGATATCGTACCATACTACATGTTGAGCAAAATTGTGGAGGAAGACGAGAACGAAAGAGACACCAAAAATACGAGGATCAATCAAACGAAAATGAAACTTGAGATTAAGATAGTGGGCTATGTGGACATCCCCACTAAAGACATCGAGCAGGATGTAGAAGAATTTTATGATTCTTCTGATCAATGTGAAAACGAAGATAATGCGGATGACGAGAAGTCGGAAAATACGGAGGAAGACGACCATCAGGATAAAGACAATGACATCGTCTACAACTTCCCGAACCAAAGTGGGAGACGCCAAAAAAGATACAAGAGTAGGCGATACCATAAAAGTCTACCAACTAGGCTTAGACCTATGCCTGAGTTTAGGAGTAAGACACATTTCCTTATGAACATTCATGCTGTTGATTGTGCTAAGGATAAAGTGTCAGGAAGATTTCTTAAGGTTGCTGAAGACCCAGGTTTTAAGGCAAGACTGTTGAAACTTAAGAAAACTAGCAAGGCAAAAAAAAGAGTTGCAATAGAAATATTGGATGTCTTTGGAGATCCAATTATAACGAAAGTTGAGCGGAAAAAGAAATACAATGATTTGAAACAAAATTTGAAAAATGTATGGACAACTGAAATGGAAAGTAGCGATGGATCGAATGCTAGTGATGGGAGTAAAAAGATAGATGTACCTCCTCACTATTGTAAGTACACCATTCAGGAAAGAAAATTGGTGGTCCAACAACCAATGAGAGAGCCTAAATCCAACGAGTCCTATGATGGCCAGAGAACGCCAAGAAAATAGACCTAGCAGAGTCGGGAGAAAGTCCTTGACTTGCTTACATTGCTACTGATCTAAGCAAGGAAGAAGAGGACTTACTGATCAAAACGCTTAAAGAATTTTGTGATGTATTTGCATGGTCATACAAAGATATGAAGGGGGTGGATCCTAACATTTGTGAACATTCAATCCCTCTGAAGTCGGATGCAAAGCCAAGCAAACAACGCCCATACACGTACAATGAGACATTCACCAAAAGGATCAAGGAAGAGATAGAGCACACAGACTGGGTGTCGCCAATCGTGGTGGTACCTAAGACAAACGGGAAATTACGAGTGTGTGTGAATCTCAAGAAGGTGAATGCAGCAACAATAAGGGACAACTATCCTCTTCCTATCACGAAACACGTCCTGGAACGAGTAGCAGGCAAGCAGGCCTATAGCTTTATGGATGGATTCTCTGTTTATAACCAATTGGGGGTCAAACTAGACGATCAATACAAAACAGTGTTTGCAATAGAATGGGGCATATATGCGTTTAGGGTAATGCCATTTGGCTTGACCAATGCTCCAGCCACATTTTAGAGATTAATGACACATGCTTTTTAAATAATACTTGCGAATATTCTTGGATATTTACATGGAAGACCATGTAGATCATCTTATAAAGGTATTCGAAAAATGCAAAACGTATAGGATTTGCCTCAACCCAGAAAAATGTGTATTCATGGTACGGCAAGGTAAGATCCTAAGCCATATAGTATTGGCTAATGGAATTACCACTAATGAAGACAAGGTAAAGTAATCATAGAATTTCTAAGACCAAACACTATACGAGAGGTACAATCATTTATGGGACATTGTGGATACTACCGACGTTTTATCTACATGTATGCTGTAATAGCAAAACCTTTATATAGTCTAATCACTATTTTCATATGGACCGACGAATGTGAGGAGTCATTCCAGAAATTAAAAGAGGCACTGGTATCTGCACCAATTCTAAAAGCACCAGATTGGTCAAAGATTTTCCATGTACATGTAGATGCTTCGGCATTTGCAATAGGCTGTATATTAGCACAACCAGGGGAGGGCAATACTGATTTTCCCATCAGTTATGCTAGTAGACAACTCAACAGTGCAGAGAAGAATTATACCACCACTGAAAGAGAAGGATTGGGAATGATATACCCAGTAAAGAAATTTCATCATTATTTGCTGGCGAACAAATTCACATTTTTTGTGGATCATCAGGCACTCTTGTACTTAGTAAACAAACCTTGTAACACGGGACGAATTGTAAGATGGTTCATTGTGTTGCTGGAGTTTGATTTTACGGTAGTAGTAAAGAAAGGAAAAACTTATCAAAGAGCAGACCACCTTTCTCGATGAAAAGGCTACTGGTGTAGATGATGATCTCCGAGATGCATACCTGTTTAATATAGAGATGGTACCGAAATGGTCAGAACAGATTATTCCGTTGTTGACATATGGAATGAATCTTGACAAAAGACACACGGTGGAAGATGTTAGACAAGCACAAAATTACACTATGCTTGCGAGAAGAATGTATCATCATGGAAACGATGGGATTCTAAGGTTGTGTATAGGCCCAGAGGAGTACGCCGCACATCTAGAGGAGGCCCATACACAGACAGGGGGATTCCATCGAGGAAATCAAATGACCTATGAACGATTAAGAAGACTTGGAGTGTATTGGCCTGGAATGGCAGGCGATATAGCTAATTACATCAAGAAATGCAACTTTTGCACATCCAATACCACTGTGGATTATGCCAAATTATACCAAGTGACAATAGCACTCGCATGGAGTCATGCTATTGTGGAATATTTGACTAATAAGGAGTTACCAAGAGATTGGTCTAAAGCCAGACAAAAGTTTTTACAAATCGAAGCAAATAGGTATACCATCATTAATGACCAATTGTAGCAAGCTCATGCAAGCATAGCAGGAGGTCATTTTTCAGCGGAGCAAACCGTAAAAATCATTATGGTTGCAGGCATATGGTGGCCGACCATGATTCAAGATGCATCAGAATTTGTGAAAAGGTGTGATGAATGTCAATGCACTAAGGTGCCAATCAAAAGAGACGACATGCCTTTAAGACCAATGATGAGTGCTTGAGCATTCGCTAAATGGGGATTGGACTTTGTTGGTCCTATTACTCCACCAGCTTATCGTTCACAAGCACAATACATCATAGTGGCCACTAATTATATGACCAAATGGGTGGAAGCAAAAGCCACAACGGAAGTAGACACTAAAACCACGGCACAATTCTTATATGAATATGTGTTTACACGTTATGGCCTTCCAATTGAGCTGGTGAGTGATAGAGGGACACACTTTGTAAATGAAGTTATCGAACATCTCTTGACTGAGTTTATGGTAATTCATTGCAAATCTACACCCTACCATCCACAAGCCAATGGCCAAGCGGAAGCGACCAACAAAATCTTGTGTACAGTTCTTACAAAACTGGTTAGTGAAACAAGGATGGACGGGGATCAAATGCTATATTCATCATTGTGGGCTTATCGAGTTGCATATAAAACAACACTCAATGCTACACCGTTCAATATGGTGTATGGGTTAAATGCCATACTACCTATTGAATTTTTGATTCCAACACTAAGGGTAGCTAAACGGTTGGACTGGAGAGGCCATGAGCTTTCAGAGAGGTTAGATAACCTAGAAAAACTAGATGAGTTACGACTCAATGCGGTAGCAGCCATTTTTGCAAAAAAAAGGCAACAGAAAGAGTTTTTTGACAAACATGTAAAAAACAAGGACTTTAAAACCGGGGACTATGTCTTGGTATACACCCTTAAACAGCATGCCAAGAAGCTAAAGAAAAGGGGAATGGGGCCTTATTTGATCCAAGAAATCTCGTCTAGCGGAGCCGTAAAACTGTCGACACTAGATGGAAAAGAAATGCCGAATTGGATTAGTGGGTGTCGTTTGAAAAAGTATCATCTACCTCTACCTCCTGGGATGTTGTTCCAAGTGCATTATGGCAAAGCCTATAGACAGGAACAACAACGAGTTCATGACCAAGCACAACGAGAGACCAAGGAACGCATTGCTAAGCGAAAGCAGTTTCTAAGGACAATAAACATGGTCACACCAATGATGACTGAACAATATCCTCTTTCAACATTCCAAACAATCGAAACGGATATACAAAGCAAAGAATTAGCAAAGACAATCACAGACTTTATGGCTCAGGACGAGAGCACCATTGACACTTTAGAAAATACATGGTGTAGTCCTTACATAAAAGCATATGCAGGCACAGAACAAGTAGAAATCTATGCATTGCTTGACACTGGAGCGAAGTTTATTGTCATCAGCTTTGAGCTCTTTCAGAAACTTGGACCAATGACAAAATTCCCAGATACACACAGGTTGAAAGTAGCATCGGGTGATGAGGTGACCACGTTGTGGTCTATTATGTTAGCAATCACAGTGCAAGGACACACGTACACTAATAAGTTTCATGTACTGCCACCAATTAGATCAGCAACGCCGTGTATCTTAGCAGTGTCGTGGATGAAAGCTAACAGGGTATTCATTGATTGGATTACTAATGAAGCACTGTTCAGAAATGAAAACTTTTTAGAACCCTTCTTATCATATGATAAATATATGTCAATGTGGAGACAGGAGTCAATACATCCGCAAAGCATTAATCAACGACAATCAAAGTTTGGATGGCAAGAAATGTATTATCAAAAACCAACAATCATGCAGGGAACCAAGAAAGTTTGGGTGCGACGTACAGATCTAGCCGAGGCACAATTTCAACAAGGGCGGAAATATCAAGTTTGGCTCAAATAAGACAACTTAATTCCTGTAAAGGAGTTGACAGAAGAAATGACAAAACACCAAAAGCCGGCAAAGCTTCAAAGAACAATTATTAACAAACAGAATCCACAACGGACTATATTGGTATGGCGTCCAAAATTACCAATTCAGGACGAGCCAACAACACAGGTATGGATGCCAAAGAAGACCAACGAACAGTTGTCTACAACTATCAATGACAAGCTAGATCATACAGCCATCACGCGGAAACACGCAGCGTCCACAACAACAACCACGAGGATCTGTACAACCAAAGTCATTAAAAAAATATGGAAGCGAAAGAATGTTCGACCAGAACATGCAACAAAGAATACAACAATATCGACTTCAACGGAGGCACAAACACAAGTTCAAAAACCTTGGAAAACCATCCAACAAAGAGCGGTAGAATTACAACTTCTTATCGCCAAGAAAATCTGCTAGCCAACTCAGGCTACCAGAGGAAACCTCAACGACGAATGCCAATAAGCGAATCGCTTATACCTTTCTCTTACACCGCATAAACTTTTTCTAAATGCATTGACTGTGCATGCATATAGGGCTACCTTATAAGGCCTGCATTAGCACGAGTTCATGCCTATGCACAACCCTTGACGATACCCTATCGTCCGGGAGGACTCCAACCAGGAGGGGGGGAGGCATTCCAAATGCGAACTTACGTCATATATTAGAGGGCAATATTTGTTATTGATTTTTCAACCATTTTTGCGTTTTATTGTGTAATTTTTGGAAAAAGAATATGCCTTCGTAATTAATTAGAATTGGGGACCAAATGATCATATATGAGCCCCTAGGGATATGTATATACTATAAAGCGAGTCAAAACTCGCCAAAAACCGTCGAAAAACAGCAAAAAATAGGCCAAGGTTGATGATTGAGAGCGAGAATGTACATAGACGAGAGAAAAGTGAGCTACAAAGTGTTTTGCTATTTATTGATATTTTTATAGGTTAGAATTGCTATTTTTGGGTTATTTTGGGATATATTTGCTTTATTTTAGCCATTTGCTAGCAAATAATTTAGAAAAAAAATCCATAATCCAGATAAAAACACAACAGAAGAGACACCTGATCAGAGCAAGGTAAAGAAGACACAGAAAAAATATGGAGTGCGAATTTGACAGGGCAAAAATGACCACCGTCATGACGGGACCTCCAAAAGGAGAAATCTGCAAAAATTGTAGAACTGGAGCAAACGAGGTCCAAATCAGGAAATTTGCGAGCCTAAACCGCATCTCGCAGAAAGTTATGGCCACAGGTAAACGATGGGAAAATTTCGTGTCGGAGTCTCGAGTACATATAGGGGGGCTAGGCTAGAAATATCTCATTTAAGTCATTTTCCATTGTGAGAGAGAGAGAGCTCCCTACAACATTTGAGACTTCCAGGAGCTCATCCATAGCGCACGGTCACCAAATCGACATCAGATATGAGAGGTATGCTCGTCAACACCGACTCTAAGTGTTGTTTACTTCAGTTAGTCGCAAAATCTCGCCAGCACCACCATCACAACCTGTGCACACATACTGTAGACCGGTTGTTAGGAAGACCTAGAGGCCACCAAATGGAACCAAAATTGAAAGGCACAATGCCTACAGCTTAGGGATCAAGCCTATGACCTCGGAAAGCGCGAAGGAAGCCTCCCAAAAAACCCTAATTTCATAGGGCCTGCAGAAGGGCAGCTGACCCAAAGTGATCGGAAATGAGCCAAAACTCATAGGCAACAAGCCAATAACCTCGACAAACCAACTGAATGGTTAGACCATGAAAAAGTCAGTCAAAACTGAGCCTAAAATCCCTATCTGACGAAAATTGCGCAAAGCGTCACAATACTCGGGCCGACCAGGTGACCAAATGACACCAAATTTGACAGGGTACATCCAAGGGAGGTCAACTACGAGTTGGAATGTTGCCACTCAAGAAGAAGCACTTCCACGAGGGCAAACGCCAGCAACAGGCCAGAAAGACGTCCAAATGGTCGTCCTTGGTGATGTAAGCACCAAAAGTACAACCGACTGCTTCGACGTAAGGTCAAACGGAAAGGGAAGTCAGCCTGAGTCATACAATGACCAGAAAGTACGGCGACCATCACCTAAGTGGTCTACTTCGACTCCAGACACAGCTAAGTGCTACAAATAGGGAGTACACTTTTCCAAATTGGTTAAAACTTAATGTGTGTGTCTAGGAGAGCCTACTAACACCATTGTGGTCAACTAACATAAAAAAACTTGTAAAAATGACTAGATGTTGAGTCTATCACGATAGGCTTGCTCATACACTTAGACACATAAAATTTTGATTGTGACTTCATAAAGAGTACTAACAAGGCCTAATGACCCCAGATATCAAAACAACGTGCAAATTTTCTCTATCTTGACCAAGAAACTGAGTCTATCGCGATAGACCAACTACTCATCTTTGGGGGGGGGCTTTTCAAAAACTATCACAAGGATAGACTTGGGGAAGCATATAGAGGCAGTACACCAAATTTTGAGACAAGATGGACTCATATGACAAGAAGAGATAGACTTGACAACAGCTCAGAGTCAGAACAGGACACCTCAAGGGCAGATAGTTAAAATTCACAGGTGAGGGGTCAAGGAACCTTACATCAACTAGGAGAAGGCAAACAGATGACTACAGAGCCAAAATATAACAAAATGACACTAAGTCCTAGTCTATCGTGATAGACTAAGCAGAATGACAAAGGGCCATCTGATCAAAAATTGGAATCAACAGTTGGCTTCAGCATGATGCAAGAGGGCTACCCACAAAGTTTGAGCCCAAAACAACACAAAATGAGGGAGATAGACCAACATCTCCATGGAGGGAATCTGAAAAAATGAAAGTTGATCCAAAAGGGGGTCACTTGACATCCACTTGAGATGGAAATGGGATCAGATCATGTACAAGACATGAGGAACCAAATGGTGGAGTCACATGTGGAAAATATATCTCCTGTCAAAAGATAGCCTGTCTATCGCGATAGACCGAGCAGAATTTGCAAATGAGCCGATTTTCAATTTGTGACTATAGGGTGACCTTACATGCCCTATGCACATACACCACACAAAATTTCAAGGCATTTGGACATGTTCTCCTTCATCAACAACGTTAATTTGAAGCCGTCAGAGTCAGACACTGAAAGAGCTTGCCTATCTGCTAACATTTTTCCTTAACTCATCTTGGGACTAAGAAGGCTCACCTAGATACATGCTTAAGTGATAATCAATTTAGAAAAGAAGTACTATGTTTGTACATTAACCGTTACTTGTGAATACAGGATCCATGGACGCTTCTCCGGGAAAAAGAAAAGTCAAGAACCTGGCAACAGAGGGTGCAGTACCTTATACACTTCTACACAATTCATTGAAGCCAGCACCCACATGGATACCTGCAGACGTGCAACAGGCAGCAAAGTTTCCAAATCTACCAAGGTTCCTATGTGGATGACAAAGGAAATTTAGTGGATACAGTAATGATCCCCAAGGAGGCAGAAAACTACCTGAAAAGATCACCACAAAGGTCATGGCTGAAGAAAGTTGGCTTATGGAACTTTGTCTCCCTACCACCAGTGGGGATAGATTTCAAGAGGGTACAACAACTAATTGAGACTATCCAACATTAGGAAAAATATGAACCCTCTATGGGCCCTTTGGGATTAAGGTTAATTAGAGGCTAGCCAATGAGAAGAGGGTGGTGGACACACTCTATGTCCTAAAAAATGTAGGGGGACAAAGTAGTTTTACACTTCTTAAATGGGCTCTTACCTAGTGAGAAAGGGGGGGGGGGGGGGGGGGGGGGGCATATGGAACCTCCAACTTCCCCCCTTTTTGATCCGGTTTTGAAAAAATCCCTAAAATTTGAAATTTTTCAAAATTTTCAAAACTCAAATTTCATCTTCTTAAAACCCCCCTAAAACTATTTTATGGTCAAAACAGCATTTTTTGACCTCAAAAAGTCAAAACGTGCACCCAAAAACCCTAAAATTCATTTTTTTTAAAAAAAATTGAAAAATCTTTTTTTGCTATCCAGAGCTCCCCCAAACGTAGTTCTTAGGCAAAAAGTGATTTTCTCTCTCTAGAACCCCTTTTCCAACCCCTCCTTGGTTGCAACCATCACACTCATCCTCTACTCCAACACTCTCTCTCTCTACACCATCTCCATTGCTACAGCAAGGAAGCTCCTCTCTCCTCCCTTACCACCTTCCATTGCCACACCAAGCAAAGGTTATCCACCTTCTCCTCCCATTGCCACACCAAGCAAGGGTTATCCACCTTCTCCTCCCATTGCCACAAGGGTTAACCACCTTCTCATATCACTTTATCCCACCTACATTGTAGCAACAAGCAAGGTCCTTCTCCTCCTCCTAGTTTTCTTTGCTCAACCATGGCCAACTCTACTTCGCAAAGGCGGCCAAAGGATGAGGTCACAGCACTTGCATGCCACAACAATAGAGGTGTAGATGATGAGTGGGTGCCACAAGAGTTCACCAAAGGTGCTTGGGTATACATGCAACCATCTGCTATTAGCCTTCATCGTGTGCGAAATCATGCAAACTTGGATCTTCATTGGAAAGGAAAGTCCTTGGCTTCAAGAACCGCAAAGACAAGGGGACCGTAGCCATTGTGCAACATGTTTTCTCAATGTCAACCATGCATTTGCAACAACCACCTCGATTTCCAACACATTGTAAGTTCATGTTTTGAGAATACAAAGCTAGGTGTGAAATCACAGTGAAATGTTATTATGGATTCATACTTAAGATTTGTCATGCATTTATAGTCATATTTCCATCCATGTTGGTGGAGGAGCAGCCACTACATAGTCTCTCTGGCACATTCAATGCTATACATGAGGATATTGGAGCAATAATGTTCCCACATCTTTGCCCAACCAACCTGGTTCAAAGAAGTATTTTCTTCTATTCTCACTCCTATATTGTCCCTACTTCTACACAAGCGTTTGGAACGCTTGAACCCATCAAAGTAACTTCCTTATTAAGTATGGAGTGGCCGGTGCCAGATTTGTGGTCGGTAGCATCTTTCAAGCAAAAGATGATAATGGATGTCCAAAACTCTTTGAAATACTTTAAAGCTTCTAGGTCTGTGGGCTTGAGTTGGTGTTTGCCTATTCATTGTTTTGTGCACATTTTTAAGAGTTTGGATTTGTAGAGACTACCACAATGCGTGTATTTAAAGATGCGCATTACGAGGAATTAGGAAGGCTTTTAGAAGAGGATTGGGGTTTTGTGGAGGGAATGCACAACGGGGACCGGTACCGTTGTAAGGTTGGAGCTTCAGGTATTGGAATGCGCTATTTGAAATCTCGCACCTCCTTGTACATACTATTTCACTATGATCGTTGGATGTGCAAGCTTGGAGTGTGGACTCCCTTACAGAGTGTAGATGGCGCTATTGCAAGCTTTGACATTGCAGTGAAGATACCCAACGATGCTTTGAAGGCAGTCCAAGTGAACAAGCATTGGACTCTCAGTAATGTTCGAGAACATTTGGTTATTATGGGTTTTGAGGCCCTTCAACAAGCACAATTTCATTTACAAGGTCACAAGGTGAGAATCCTTCCACCACATTTTCAATACATCATGGTTTGTCTATCATTGGATGCTTATTGTAATGAATGTCCGCAGATTGGGAAGAGAATGGAAGACAAATGAGGACTTGGGGATGGATGGAACTATGCTATCGATCTTATAACTTTGTAACTCTTGCAATTTTCAAACTGATCCCCACTGTAGGCAAATCATGACTTTGAATATAATTTTTTGCATTGGGGATGAGAAATCATTTTTTGGTGAAAGTGCCTTTTTTTTTAATGTCTTAAAAAAAGGGTCCATTATAAAAGGGGGGCCACCTAACTCATTCACTATTTTCACTTTTGCAACTCTTGAGCTCCTCCACTCTCTATCTACACCCCATGCTAGACATGGATGCTTCCACAGTCTCTGCATCTGCAGCCACATCCACCCCTTTGTCACGCTTTATCCTCTTCCTCGAGGACACCAAATACAAAGGGAAGTTGGACCTCCACACCTTTTTTACTCGTCTCCCTGACCTTGATGCCACAGTTGCCCTTCACATAGATGCATTTGCCGAGATTTTTGCGTTCATGGAGGAGTACATCATAAAATATTATGTATCTATCCCCCCACATGTAGGGATCTGGGTGCCTTGCGATCTTTTGCACTATATACACAAAGGTGATCGCCCATTCTCCAAGCGGTTGCAACGATTCCAAGAAACTGCAATCGATGCAGGCCATTACTTGGACGAGCAAGCCCCAGGGGTGTCAGCGCTCAAGAAGCACAAGTTGGGGGTGGAGTACCTTTCTCGCCTCTGGGATGTGGCTATCCCAGAGGTAGAAATCAGCCGCTTCTCCTCAGTGTTAGTGGATGACGAGGAGTATGTGTTCTTGCATGATTTGGAGAAAGCATTTGGCATGCACATGGATGAATGCTTGAGCATGCTATGCAACAGCACCAAATGTCCCTTAGAAAATACGCCAGATGCCCTAGAAAGCAAGCTCTTGCCAGATGGGGACTCTATTGCTAACACTATTGCAGTTGTATGTGCGGAGGTCTTGGCAGCAGAGGAGTTGCACGTGGCTGATGAAGAATTCCAAGCCACGCAAGCCAAGGTTGAGGCTGCTAGGATGCCTATGCCATTATGTAACCTCCCATCTGATGATCCAAAGGTCGTATCTGTGGTGCATGGGAGCATTGAATTGGATGCAAAGGGAAACAGGGAGGAGGACGACAAGGAGCAGGAGGTAAACTGTATCCTAATTTTCATGTTACTATTTTATCCTTCATTGTTTTTTTTCTCAACCTTCATCGGTTTATGACAAGATGTCGTAGAGGTTGATGATTTTGCTACAAGGACAGGTGGCAAGCGGACGAGCTTTGGACCTCAAGCTTCCCTTGCGCATTACCTAGGACAACTACCCCTTGGCGATGTGGCCATTATCCATAATGAATTTACTCCCCAAGCCCATTTTATGACTTGGTCGTTAAAAGCTTTGAGCAAGTTTTTGTGTTTGAGCACCATTGCTCAAACTGTGCATCAAGTGTTCCTAGTGCGTAGATCCCTTGTATGCACAGCGTTTGGCACTGGCTTTTGTGGTAAAGTGCTTGCCCAGATAGGGATACATGTTTCCATTGGCTCAACTGACCCAAAGGCCATAGTGCAGTCCCTCTTGACTGGGGAGTTGCCTTACGCGCAAAATAGGCGCCAGGAAATGGTCAAAAAAATTATGAACTCCTCAGATACATGATGTAAAATCACCGTTTTGGAAGTAATAAAAAATATTTGAAATTGTCTCTCTATTTTGCAAATTCTTTTGTATGTGATTTGTCAATCTTGAAAATTGTTTCAATTGGTGATATGAAAATTGTTTTGATTAGTGACTTTGTAACTTCAAGTTCTGTATGTAATTTCAGTCAATTTCAATAAATTTAGGTATTTTATGTTCCCTAGGGGGTGGATAAGCCCAAAAGAATCCTGGCCACAAGGGCGCGCAAATGGCCCATCCATCAGTTTTGGATGGGCCATTTGCGCGCCCTTGTGGCTAGGCTTTATTTTGCCCCTAGTAGGCTTATCTACCCCCTAGGATACTTACAAAGCACAAATTTATTGAAATGAATTGGTTTTGCATCATTAATTTAGATGCACCCTTTTTATGGCAATCCCAGCATATGTTCACACTCAAGGACACTAGAAAAGGTGAAATCAATTATGAAATGAAGTTTCCAGCACACTATCAACTAATTTAGCTCTACCTAGTACACCCCTGCACCAAAAAGTCCAATTACATTGGACATTTGAAAAATCCAAATTAATGTTGCATAGACACTTGGTTTCACAATATGTTATTTTTTTTTATATCCTATAGGAAATTCAAAGCTTGAAATGGCCAAAAAAGGGTGTCCACAAGGATCCATGTAAAATAATGTTGCAAAACCAATAGGTTTTAGTAAATTTTTGCTTTTTAAGTACCCTTGGGGGTAGATAAGCCTACAAGGGGCAAAAAAAAGCCTGGCCACAAGGGCGCGCAAATGGCCCATCCAAAACTGATGGATGGTCCATTTGCGTGCCCTTGTGGTGGCCAGGCTTTTTTTTGCCCCTTGTAGGCTTATCTACCCCCAAGGGTACTTAAAAATTTACTGAAATAGACTGAAATTACATACAGAACTTGAAATTACAAAGTCATTTCATTACAAAGATAATAGACACAGTAGACACAACTGTTGATCATATTGTCATTGGAAAGTCAAATCATTACAAAGATAAGGGTGTGCAATACAAAAAGAGGGGTAACTTCGGCTAATGCTCAAAGTCTCGTCGCAATCGGCGTGCAAGCTGCATATCTTTTGGCTGTATTGTCACTCGCTTTGCATGTATGGCGCATAGGTTGGTATCTTCCAACACCGAAATGATGTGGGCCTTTGCAGCTTCTTGAATAGCCTCTAGCGCTATTGCTTGCATTCTATACTGATTTCCATAGCTTTGAAGCACCTCCTTCACAGTGCGAGCAAAGGGGGCACGTCGAATCAAAAGCTCCGTCGTCTTCTGGTAGTAGCGGATTTCTGCAAATGCCCTTGCTATTTTTCGGCGCCGTTGCGGTTGTCTTGGGGGCACTTGCACATTTGCTGGCGGGCGGTGTTTAGGCTTCTTGAAAAACTTAGACTTGCGCCTGTTTACATGCTTAGGGGCTGGTTCTGTAGCCTCTTCTGATTCTTCCTCTTCCCTTGGCTGCCAATCTTGTTGTGTGAGGAGAGCTCCCTGGCGTCCAGGAAATGTCTTCCCCCCAACGGCCACCCGGTGTGTGCGTGGTATTTTATCTCGCAGCCATGGTGGCTCACTCTCTGATTCAGTGTCTGTATGGACCACCCAAGTCCTGGATAGTCCTGCTTGTGATTGGTGGCGCGACGGCTGCTCCCTATCAGACTCTGTTGTTTGTTGGCCCTCTTCTTCTCTCCAGCGCTGGGCACGTTGATGCATTCTCCTTGTAGGTGTTATATCTTGAGGAGGTGGAGATTCAACAGTCCTCGATGACTCTCATGCCCTACCACCATGCCCACTACCAGATGAGTTCCTGGAACGGCCAGGCGTTCGTGTCCGTTTTCTTGTGCCTTTAAGCCATGACGGCTTCTCACATCCTTGGAGGGTGTTTTTGTGGGCAAGCAGATGCTCTTTCGCGGTTTGTTTGGTGCGCGTCATTTCGTTGGTAAGAGCTCACCTGTTCTTAAGAAATGAGTGGTTTATGAGAGCATACAATATTTATAAGGGCCCATTTAAAAAGGGCCCTGTTCACACTATTTTTTTTTAAAAAAGTATTATTTTTTAAATAAACATGTCGCTAAGAGTTGGACCTTGCGTTCACGTTTAGGGACTCGCGCAGTATCCACTTTGATCCTTGTCGCGCTCTGCATCGCCGCCATGCAGCATGCTTGGTGGGACCTTGCGACATTTGCCACTTGTTTCTATGCTCTTGACGACTCCATTTCCGCACTTTAATAACAATCTTGGATTGTCGCGCACCCTCCATTGTGAGATTACGAGCAAATGTTGTGCGAAAAAACCAATTGAACATCTCCTCCAAATAATTGGATTGCACCATTCCACCACCATGTCGAGTATTTTTGAAGTACACTCCCCTTGCTCGATAATGGGACTTCTCCATGCCTTGAGTGCTAAAAATTTCAAGCGATCCATACTTGTGCATAAAAAATGCACCATGCGCAAACAAGATATGTTGTTCACATGAGTAAACGATCCACATTATTAAATAAAAACAATCCCTTGTAATGAATACACCATGTAAAATGACTTACCATGTAACGTGTGATGTTATTTTCACCCCAAGAAAGGGTGAAGACCTTGGTAAAATCCACCAAGGCTTCTTGAAATGATTGGCGTTGTTCTTCTGTTGTGCTGTTAAGGCCCATAAGCTTGACCATTTTATCAAAATGTGCCCAAACTTGCTTGCACTTGTTTGCAAGCTCGCCATTTGAATCATTGTCGGTAGTAGCTTTGCATAACTCCTTCCAAAGCTCCCAAAGGTTACCTACCTGCTGGTTGGAGCTGTTTTGAGCATCATATCGACTTGGCTTTCCTTGGGAAACTTTCTTCAAAAAGTGTTTAGCTTTTTGTCCACTCATTGACACTTGTTGAGAAATTTCATGGGCCTCCCCTGTGTTCTTTGTAGCAATGATAGACACATTTCCACCGTGACAGCCAATGGAATTCAAGAGTACCTCTACTCTTTAGATCGCTTCTTGGGACTTTTCCAACGGTTTCATTGTGAAAGCATAGTTAATGTGGAGCTTCAATAGCCTATCAAAAATGCGCATGAATGCATGGAATGTACAAAAAAGTACATTCGATAGAGGAAATCGAAAGATTGGATTCCAAGCGTGGTCCTTTTGATCA
Organism: Adiantum capillus-veneris; assembly: GCF_014529385.1. Lineage (NCBI taxonomy): Eukaryota > Viridiplantae > Streptophyta > Polypodiopsida > Polypodiales > Pteridaceae > Adiantum > Adiantum capillus-veneris. The sequence goes on along the minus strand of NC_140940.1, from coordinate 132,872,623 downwards.
CGGTCTAGGGCATTGAGCATGGGACATCTCAGAATAGACGCTTCCCATTCTCTACCTTCATCTCCGGCATCACGACAATCTAACCCTTGTTCTCCATGCCCTTGTCATGGAAGCATGGAACCGGCCTTTGCAGTGCTCTTATGTGATTTTTGTCCATTAGGTTTGTACCCTCGAGTGCAAAATGGACAAGGCATGAGAGAAGAAGCCCCTTGTTTGCAGCCAAGCAAACACTTTATGGTCTTCAAATCCCCACCTAAGTGCCACTCCACATCATAACTACCAAAACCCTCAATCTCCAACTTCTGACCTGCAATTTGGGAGTGTATTACTTCTGTGATCCATGGAGTTCTCTCAAAAATCCATGAAAGTACTCCATTGGTCTCTTTGGGCACCTCAATAGCACCCAACCACCAAATGTCTTTCTCTGATTTCACGCTAAAAGATGGGGTGGGAGATGGCTCGACTGAATCCTTTCGCTTGGTTTGCAGAAGGGCCTCGTTCATTAGAGTGACACTTAGCCTCTCTAACCTTCGGCCTTTCACTATTTGACACTCATCGAGTTTCAACACAAAAGTGACTTTTGTGCCAAGCACTACAAAATAAATAGTGCTAAGACCTTAAACTTCAGAGTCTATGATAAGAATAATACCAAAGAAAAAAGTAAAGTGTGTCACCTTCAGGTAACTCGTAAAATCTACGCATGGCTTCTTGAAGCCTTCTAAGATCCACGAAAATATTGTTCCACATTGTGTAAGGAAAGCCCTTCTCCGAAGGTCTTATGGATTGTTCTTACCTTTTCCCCTTGTCTTTGTTGCGCACGAAGCATAAAGGGAAGTTGGCATTGTGTCCTCAATGTGTAGGTATGTCCCAATGCGAGAGAACATATCTTCGTTTGTGGCCTTCTTTGCGAGCTTGACCTTGTGAGGAACGGGAAATAGGTTTTCCACAATGCCATGTTCTTTGAGGGCATCCTTTAGGAGTTGGAAAATAGCTTGATAGGCTTTGGTGCTGATTCCAGCCTCATCACAAGCTTGTTGAACGTCATCATCACTAACCACATTTCTTAATTTACACATAAGGTCCTTGGTGACTGCATCCTTAATGTGCTTACGTCCAAGTGATTGTAAGATAGAAATCATGTCCTGGGTATTGAAATAACTAGTGAGAAGGTTGACTCGATCATCTTGGCTTGTTCCACCGCATGCCTCCTGGATAAAGTTTCTAGCAACAAATAAACATAAATGTTAGAAAATACTGTGAAGTAAGAATGCATCATGCAAGTAAAGACCAAATCACCTTGTGGCTGTAAATTGTCGTTTGCGTGCTCCTCCCGAATGTGCAAGAGTTTCAATGGATGAATACGTGCGTTTGCGTTCCCTTGCACCAAGGGGTGTTTCTTTCAAGTATGTGATGGTGTTGGTAAGCTTCTGGATGTGGGACTCCTTTTCTTGCATTTGTTGTTCAAGAGTTTTAACTACCCTCTCCAAAGAGGCAACACTCTCTTGTAATGCCGTCGTCTTGAGGTGAAGAGCTTGACATTCATGCATCCACATATGCAAAGAAGCACCTGCACCCATACACAACCGCTTGCAATAGCCTAACAAGCCTGCTTCTCCCCTCCCAAGAAATTAAAGAAATGTGGAAAGGCTATTAAACGGTGGATGGAAGAGGCTTATAGTATCGTAAGGGTACAAATGGCCATCCATCCAAATGTCAACATTGGTCTCACAAGCGGTGTGACATTCTTGTGATGACCTTTGATCACCTTCACTAGTGGTCTTCGGTGCAAATGCTGTGGGTAAGCGAATATGTATGCTTTTGGTGTGCGGAGTACGTGGTGGTGGAAGAAAACCATTTGTGATGTCCGTGAGCACCATGGAAGCTGTTGCGTGAGGAAGCAAATGATGTAAAGATAGAGGGGGAAGGGTAGAGAGGTTGAGGAAGATGGGAGGAGACAAGGAGGGAGGGGGGGGAGGGACAGATTGGGGAGGAGGAGGAAGGTAGGGGCAGGGAGGGAGAGGACAGGGAGAGAGAGAGAGAGGAAGGAGGAGGAGGAAGGTAGGGGCAGGGAGGGAGAGGACAGGGAGAGAGAGAGAGAGGAAGGAGGAGGAGGAGAGAACAAAATGTTTATTACTTTTTGGGGGAAAAGAGTTTTGAAAAAATGGACTTTCTAAGCTTGTGGGTTAAAAAATGGGTCAAAAAATGATTTTTGGATATGTATATATGTTGGGAGGGAGTTTTAAGTAAAAAACAAGTAAAAATGATTATTTTTTAAAAAAGTCAAATTTTGTCTCTTTGTGACCCACGTTTTTGCTGATATGGACACACCCCTATGCTTCCTTCACTTTAAAAAAAGCTAGAGAGAGAAAGTAACCCTTTAGGTCCACATCCTACATTTGTCTAAAAAAAAGGCTAGAAAAGCCTACTCAAAACTACCTTCTTCAATGCCCTTGCCCCCTAAACCCCACACAACATTAGCCTTAATCCTTAAAAATTAGGATTCCTTACAAGGCCCATGCAAGGTTCATATTTTTCCTAATGAGAAGACGGAACTTGCAGGGTTGCAGGCATGGATAATGAGATGATGGAGATTCAGATCACCTGTTGACTCTCCTCCGCATTTAGAGAGCTCACATCTGATGAGAGAGTTCCTACACCACCCAATGGAGAAGAAGAAGAAAGGATAGATGGCCATCTACACACTGGAACAGTATCAAACATCGATAAAGGCAAGCACATAGAGGTAGATCTGACAAGAGAAAAAGCTTTCTCCTCTCAAGAATTGAGTTGGAAGCTACTATAAACCTAGATTTACAGTCAATGGAGACTCTACTAAACCAAACGAGACTGCACAGTCGGTTGTTAGCCGATCAGGATAGGGCAAAAAAAAGGAAATTGGAAACAACCCATCAAGAGGTTCTGAAGTTGCAGGAGCAAAGAGATGACAACCTTAAACTGATCAGCATTAAAGATGCTGAGATCTTGGGTCTCAAAAGCAAAGTAAACCTCCTCAAAGAAAATTTACGGGAGTCAGAAAGTTTCAATACCATTTGTGAAGATACAATCAATGTGTTTCTTAAAGATGTCAATGACAGAGATGAACAAATCTAGAGGTTGATGGCAGAAAAGCAATATGCCCTGGAGACAATCAAAAATTTGCAAGTCGTAATCGATGACTTACAAATTGAAGTGAAGGATTTGAGAGCAGTAATAGACATATAGGCAAGGGAGATAGAAAGAGCAAAGAAACAAAAAACATTGCTACCAGCAACACCGGTGGTCCAACTGCAAGAAGAAGTGGCGGCACTGAAGAGAGAGCTGGAATTGGAAAGAAAACAGAGATTAATGATAGCCGAAAGTGCGCTTAGAGTTGAGGATCAATTGCAAAGGTAAATCTCGGACTTACAAAGTGAACAACAACAAGGACTAGCTCATGACAGTGAAATAGAAAGCCTCGTTTCCAAGTCCATCAAGGAAGAAAATGAAAATTTTCACAACAAAGTAAAAGAGTTAGAAAAGGATGCAGCCCAAAAGGAGATGGAATTTCAAACACTCCAAATCAATAATCGAACAATGGCTGCACAAATTGCAAGTCTCCAAACTGCAAGACAACCCCAAGGGCAGGTGCGGGTTCACATAGTGCAAGCGGCCACGGATTTGGCTGGCCTGGCAAAAATATATGGGGGAGATGATGAATATGAGGAAGGATCAAAGGACCAGGGGGCCGCAGATACACAGAATGATCAAGTTGGCTCCACCAACCAAGAAGAAGACGAAGATTTAATCACAAAATTTGAAGAGCAGAAGCTGGCCAAAGAATGGAAAAGCAATCAGAGATGATGTGGTACAAGGCCATGAAAGTAGAGAAGGAGATGCTACAAGGACTCTCCAGATCAGGCAAGATAGCAACAGAGCTATGGGAAGAGTGGAATGCCCCGATGTTACCATATGCTCTGCTGAAATATGAAACACTGACACATCAACGGCAGCTAGCAAAGGAATAACAAGTGCCACTATTTGAAGGAGAACAACAAAGCAGAATCGTAGATAGCCAGCCAAAGTGGAGGCTTCAGTGGCTTTTGGATCATCCTAACAACCTGATCCACTTAGTCAATGCACCACCTGAGCTCAAAGATGATAGAACTTTCTGCCCAACACCGAGAACTTATACTTACAGCCAACATAAAGTTTTACAAAGCAGAAATCCCACATGGCTGAACTATCCAGTTTTCCTAGGACCGGCTGAAGGAGAGAGAATATCTGGTTCTGACATGGTGAAAACCCTTCAGGGCGCCATTGCGGAATTCGGAGGCTCTCCCGACCTGTCCTGCAAAATGCTTTGTAAAATAGCTCGAACTTTTTGGCCTGTCTCACAGCGTTTTCAGAAAGCTAGAGTTCAGAGTTCATGAATACAGAAAGAAACATATCAGAGCTATCATATGATCTAAGTGGGCCACCTACAGAACCAGTTTTGTATGCATACTTCAGACGGCTCATGTTTTTGCCTAGCTACCATCTCCAAACATTCGAAGAAGCATTTTACCTTGGCTTCTTCATGTACAAGTCAAAAAAATTTGGCCCATTAATGGCGAGTGAATCTATGCGATACGATGCATTTCTACATCAAATAAACTAGGAAGACAGACAAAGACATTGAAGACAAAGCCAGTCATGTCGTGGTAGACATGAACTAGAGGGGGGAGTGTTGGAGCCCAACTTGTCCAACTTTTGTAATGAGCCCACTTTGTAAAGCCTATCAAATTCCCATTTTTATGTCAAAGATGTCTTATCATTTTGATCCACTTGTCTGGGTTATGTAAAGATTAATTAGTCAGTCGAGACCCAGATGCGTTTCCACTATGTAATTATGATGAGTAGAACCCCATGTACATTTTTTGAGCTAAGGTGACTAAAGTATAAAGGTCACCTTAGAACCATTTTTTAAGGATAACATTTTCAATGATTAATCCTGTGTCATACGAGTCTGAGAGAGAGGGAGAGAGAGTGTGATCTTACCTCTTCGCTATGCGCATCTCCCTCACCGGATTCACGAAGCGACCACACCATCGTGGTAGCCTCTCGGAGAGCTATGCGCCCACGCCACGCATTTGCATCTTCGAGCTGTTCGCGAGCGATCCTTCCATGAGCTTGTTTTGCTTGTAAGTAGCACAAACATTGTCTGTTTTCAACAATCAAGTACTTTATGGAATGAGGGAGAGATTAGCTATGCATAGATACTCATAGACTTAGGTTTCTCATACTTTTAGATTATGACCTGTGAGTCTATCGTGACTGTATTCGAGATAACTAGGGTTAAAATCTGGTGAGATTAGACTTATAGGTAAGTATATCCTAGTGAGAGGATGGTGCCTAGCAAGTTTGAAGCGATTCCGAGTTCATTTGATGTGTAAACGGTTTTATGAGCGTTTAGGGATATAGTGGGTTGCAGTCAACAAGGGTTATTGATTGATCCATCATAGAAGTGTGTATGTGTAGGTTGGTCTCAACGTGACAAGCTAACGAGATTGCGTCTGTGCACCTACGGGTTAGTCTTGTCATCGGATGATAAGTATGTTGTCTGTGTCGTGCTTGTGAGCATGAACACGGGAGTAGTTTGCCCTAAAACAGTAGGCATGATAGCCGTGGTGTCATCAAGAGAAAAATGAGCTAAACTTGGAAAGGTAAAGCTATTACTTGTGGGCTCAGATTGTATTGAGACACCTGGAGAAACAACATATGGAAGATCCATCGGACTTATCAAAGGAGTCTCCATTTGCAATAAGGTTGGTTGCCTAGACTTCCCCGTATACAAGAATCTCATGAGACCTATTGAAGGCATGTGGATCCCTTTGTTCTACCTTTGTAGCTCAATAACCCTATGGATAACATCACAAACTCTTCTTTGTTGATCCTCTACACTAGTAGCACCCGTTGTGGATTGTAGGACGTCTAACCAACCCACATGATAGGTGCGACCTGTGTATAGGTCGGTTAGAGTCTCTATTTGTAGTTCATACTCCGAGTTCTCATTTAGAAATGATCCATCTAGGATTGAGGTGCTAGGGGTGTCCTTTGAGCTAGATGTAATGTGGCTCTCTATGGGTTGGCCCTTAGTGGTTGCTAAGTCAGGAGCACTCGATTGCTCGACTGGTTGATGACATAAGGACCTTTGCCTTAAGCTCTCTCCATTGCTCTGCCTTGCGTAAGCTCTCAATTTATTTTTCCCCTGTAGCAAGGATATACCGCTCAACCTCTTGCATTTTGGCAAGGCTTCTACCATCAGCTAATATAACCTCGGTGGGGAATAGCTCTGAAGAGTCAGGGGGTGCAGTGAATGGAGTATTCACTTGCACACTCTCTAGGACCATGGGATTTACATTGGTAAAAAATGACAAATTTACCTACCCACCCCTCTCATTTACATCGCTAGCTCCATGTTCGGAGCGAGTGGCTCTACTAAAGGTTTCCTTCAAGCGGCCAAGTACACTCGGCCCCCGGACCATGGGCCCATGGCATGAATGTCTTGGCTTGAGCTATCGGGATTAGGCATTGGGTAACCCTCCATGACGTCGTAGTCAGAGGAAGAGTCGCTAGTCGCTATGTTTGGGTCTTGGATTGTACTACCTTGGGTCCCCGCCGAGGGCCCGCAATCTAAGGTAGGTGGTATTGAGAACCCGCGTAAGTCAAAGTGCTCGCTAGTTGCTTAGCCTCTAGCACATGACCAGAGCGCAGATGCATGTGCCTTTGGCACCCTACAAGCATCGGCAAATACCCTCGAAGGTTAACCGCTTGATTTTTTGGGCGTTTTGCACCCCGTTTTCACTCGTTTTGATGTTTTTTAATGTCTTTTTACGATCGGTTTTTGGATTCAAGTGTGTGATAGCTCGAAACAAGCATATTACTCAAGGGGTCCTAGTGTGCTTTACAACACAGCGTTCGGTTACCCGAAGCTTCGTTGGTCCTCAAAAGGGTCGATTTTTACTTAGGTGTGAGGCTAAAATAAGTAATTCTAAAGGAGCGTGGGCTTGGGCTTGGGCCTGGGGAATATTCTCGATCATGGTCCTACCTTTAAAGATTTTCTTTTTGTGGATAAAGTTGTCGCGGTCACACACACCTAACCTACCTACTTGAAACTAACAGAGCTATTGTTACACACTAACACAGTACTACATCAACTAATTAACTAACATAACTACTTACTGTACCTTATAAATCTAACATTATAGATCTAATACCTTAAAGCTAACACCTTATCAACAGAAAACAGTACCTTACAACAAAAAAGCTAACACCTTATTAACAGAAAACAACACATTGCACAACAAAAACAAGGGTCACAATTCCTTCTCAACAAGCCTCACACCTTCTTTCTCTATCTTTCCTACATTTCATAATGCACCACAAAGTAGCATAGAGTGCTATTTGAGCTTAGTGCAGGGCATTTCCCGGGCAAAGACGCCAAAAATGTGCAGATCTGTTGCACGTGTCAAAGCAAGGGACTTGCCGTACACTATGTGCGAGCACACAACCACACTAATCTAGCAAGCTCAAGAGAGGAAGGGTGTGTCACTCACCACCCTACGCTTGCCTTCTTGGAGGATTCCTCACCGCGAAGAAGAGGGAGCTACCGTCGTGTCGCGCTCAACTGTCTCGCCGCCGCCGTGCCCTCGGAATGCTCTCTCTCTGTCTCTCTCTCTCTCTCTCTCTCTCTCTCTCTCTCTCTCTCTCTCTCTCTCTCTCACACACACACACACACACACACACAAGGAGATGAAGAAGAAGAAGAAGATGGAGATGGAGCAAGCGCACTTTTGAATTGCACAAATGAGAGAACGAGTGATTTTTAGGTTTAGGTGACTTTTATATGAGCTCGCTCATTCACACTTAGACACCCATGCTTAGCCAACCAACCCTTGAATGTTTGAGTTAGAGTGCACCTCTCATCGGCGATTACTCTTACCCTTTTCCTATTGGACCCACAAGTGCAGCCCATGACTACTAGAAGTGGACGCCGATGGTTAACACCATGGTCGGGAGGTTTTCATGTTGTTTTTCCACAAGAATCTTTTTTTTTGTTTTAAGAACTCTTTCTAGTGACACTTAGCCATCTTAATAAGTGGGAAATTGAAGGCAATATAAGGGAGCATGAATGAATTTATCACTTTAATCTGGCGTGGGAATGGGAGAAGATTATACTCCCACCTTCTCATTTTTGTTCTAAATTTTTCAAGGACCCAATGGAATCATTGTTTGTGAGTTACATCCACCCCCAAGGAAGCTCCCAAGTGCCTGAAGATATTCCCTTTTGAGACAATCTAACATGTCCAGTCAGAAGGTTGAAGGAGTCGTTTTCCAATAGGGAGATGAGCCTCATCTTCTCTATATTACGCTTGGAACCCAAGGCCACATCAAATGTTTGCACAATCTCCAAAGCTCTCCTCACAAGCTGGGGGCACACCTTCAAGATGAGGAGCAAGTCATCTGTGAAAAGTTTCACCAAGAAACCACAAGAACGGTTAGAGTTTTGTCAAGCTCAATATTTGTAATCATACAAGATATCAATATTATGAATCCTTTGTTGTTCTATTTTTATGCTTTAAAAAAAAAACATGCAAGTTTTCTTGCATGGGAGAGTTTTCAGAATCCTCCCCAAATTATCATATTACGTGGAAACATGCCATCCCATTGCAGCATGCAATTTTCATTGCATTTGTCTGCTACATTATCAGTGTCAAAACTATAAAAAATGGTGGTGCTTACTAACAGTGCAATCAAATGCCTCTCGCCGATGGAGATAAGTTGCATTCAAACTTTCAAGTGGCCTCACTATTGGAAATGAACATGATAGTGAGGTGGAGTGGCCAATGCAAATGTTGAAGCTGCTTCACCAAGATTTGGACTTAGAGAGATCTATTGTAGTGGTAGGGGACCAAAATGAGCAGGGTACGCACACATGATCTCCTGCAACTAGATTTTTCTATCTTGGAGATACTCAATATCTCTATCAACAAAACAACAGCTATGTCCTGGCTGCTTCCAAGAATCCTTGTCAATTCTCATGCATTTAATGTTTTGTACCGCATCTTGTATGCCAGCATTATGTTTCTCTAATTCTACTACATGCTCAAAGACCAATCATCCAATGTCCACATTTTTGCTATAGCCCTTCACCACCATTATGAAGTAGCCCACTATTGCACATCTCAGTGTGTATCCTACTTTTTTGAAGTAGCCCAATGTCAAAAAAGATGAACTCATTGCTTTTGACTCCTCATCAAGCTCTTCTTGTTGATGCTTGAAAACTTGTGCATCAATTATTGCTTCGTCCCTTGATTTTTTGTGGATTTTCCATCGCTCTGTGGACACAAAACCTGTGATGCTTATTGGGCATTCAGCAACCAATAACATTGAGCATTACGGTTCAAAATGGCTAGAAATGAGCTATTTGTTAATTTAAGGATTAAATAATAGTCCAATAGACATGCATACAAAAGTATGGCACTCTTGTCTTCTCTATCTTGGGTCTTGATGGTCCTTTTTGGTGGAGAACGGCTAAACATCTTGGTTACTTGATCAAAGCTACTATATTTAGGTGGTTTTGGTGATTAAACCCATTACATTTGCGGCTTAGAGTACTGGATTTTGACCTTTTGTTCTATTTTATCTTTCTTAACATCATTGCCAAAAGATACGTAATCTCTCTTTGAAGGCTATGAAAACCCTTAAGGTCGTTAATGACAAATCAACTACTTTTTTAAAACCTTGATAAACCACTTTTGGCGTGTACAAAGTAGCGTGTCTATGCATGGTCATGTGTACAAAAAGATGTAAATACATGCGTTTGGGATCTTTGAAAAGTGGTTTCCAGTTTAAAAAATGATGCAGCATGTACACATTGTGAATAGTCAGGTTCGCATGCGAGTAGTCGAGCACACGTCCATGCCTAGATAGGGTATTGAGGCCTTGGATATGGTTCCAGGTGGCTTATTTTGGTTCTAGGGAATGTGTTTAAGCTTTCTAGAATGTAAATAATGCAAATGGGAGGTGTGAGCACCCTTGTCCCACCCAAGAAGTTTGGCACATGCGGTAACTATTTATTTGAAGTGTCTGATCTACGATGATGCATGGACTGCCCTAGAAGTAGTCAAAAATGGAATGTGGGGATGTGGAAAAGTACTTTGGATATCAAGGATTATGCGTACAAAATTTGGTGAATTTTGGAGTTCGTTTGGGGTTTTTCCCGCGAAAAATGCCCGTCCGTGGTCAAAATTGGCTAAAACTGATGAGCCTAGAAAAGTTAAACAAATGGTCAAAAATGGTGTGAAAAGGCTGAAATTTGACACATCAGTCACAGTGCCATGAGTGTTGAGGCTGAGTGAGGACTTTTGAAGTGGAATATCAGCACTTTCACCTCTCAGTGTGTGGGAGAAAGCAGGGTTCCTACTACAGGTGGTCTAGTGCAGTCCCGTCGCATTCGCGTCCTGTTTTTGATTGTGTGGAGGAGTGAATAACAGCTTTCTCTCTTCAATTTTTCACTTGGGAGAGTCTATGGAAGTTTTGAGGTTTCCATGGAAGTGTTTGTGCGAGGAATTGAGGGAAGAAGGTGCGGCTTTCGACAAGACTATGTGACCCTGTATCGGTGCCATTAGGGTTCGCGCTACTCCAAAGAGTCCAACAGAGTGGATTTTGATGAAATTTTTTGAATGAGGCCTTTTGTGTCAGGAGTTTTTGATGGTTTTTCTTGTATATTTCGGTCACCATCAAGTGTGATTTCAAGTGTTTATCAACTCGACTCACCTTGTAGTGTCTGCGGGCAAGCAAGGGCTTGTAGGTCGAGGTGTTTGGAGTTTGAATTGAGCTTGTGGGTAGTATTTTTATTGAGCTCTTGAGTGGTGGTGTGTGTGTATTGGAATTTAAGTAAATTCCTTGTGTGGTGTCGAGTTGTCTGGGTGTGTGAGTGTGCACATGACGTCTTTTTCTCCATCAACGACTACTTTTTTCACCTTCCCTCCATTTTATGAGAGATTTGCTTAATTCTGTCACTGTATTTTCATTTTTGATATATCGATCTCTGAGTTTCCATGGTGTTGGTGCAGCCAAAGTGTACTGAACCTAGCAGATAGGCACATGCAGTGGTATGTATGTTTACAGATGCATGGCAAGATGCTAAAGCATGTATGGAAGGCTTGGGCAAGCAAGTGGCAGCAATGATGTATGCATTATTTGTTATTTTAGACCAAAAGGGATTCAAAAATGAAGTGTTGAGTAAGCAGGTCCAAACGGCTCATCAAACAGAGCTACATAGCCCAAGATATTTGAGTTTTAAGCTAGAGGTGTTTGTAGATCCGAGACGAGAACAGAGCAGGTGATGACAGATGATCATAGCTAGTTTCAGCATATGGATGTAAAGAGCAGAGTTTGGGATGTCAAGATATAGCAGATGAAGTTTCACCAGGGGGAGGGGGCAATTCCGTGTCGGTTTGGTTGTCTCAATAGGTGTGTCATTTGAGGATTTTGGAGTTTTGTCAGCATTTGTATGGGTTCTATATGGAAAGTGAAGGCCATGGGATTTTATTGCTCGTCAATAGGACACCAGATTATTGAGATAGCACTAGACTGATAATAGGACACTTTTTATGTCCTTGGACATTTTTTATGTCCTTGGACACTTTTGTGTCCTCTTAAGTGACCAATTTGCTTCAATTATTTCAAGAGTATGAAAGGAATTTCTAGGTGCTATATATCCACAAAGCTACCTTATGAGCTGAAAAAAACTTGACTTTTTTTTTTGGAATATCGATCTCACCATTAACCTTACTCTTGCACAACATTTTTGAACCTAAATTGTGTGAAAAAACAGGTCCTATTTTTGGCTTTTTTTTTTTTCAAATTTTTGCAACGATACCACTCTAAACTTCATGCTTGTGAGGTTTAGATTGCTAGAGGAGAAACCTTCGTAGTTCTCAACATGTTTCTATGCTTCTAGAGAGAACTAAGTGTAAAAATTGAAAGTTATGACCAAATTACAAGAATTGCCTAATCCTGTATTTTTGGCCAAAATTAGCCCTTTTATGATTTTTTTGGTGGCTTTCTTGATACCCAAATAAAATTTTAATTGTGTAAGTTTCATGTACAACATAAAGCTAATCATCCTTGAGTTTTGGGGGACCTATTATGCTATATAGCGTAGTATATGATGATGGTTGAGTTTTTTGATTGCTGAAAAATACGATATATTTTAGTGTAGCAAGTGTAGCTTTCTCAATATTCCTAGTTTCTTAGGCCAATTGTGTGTATTTTGTAGGTAATAACCATATCTAATCATAAACTAAAAATTTGGCTAGATATTGATGTTGGAATTAGGGTTGCAGAGAAACGCACACAGCTTGGAGAAGACGAAGGAGGCTCAAGGCACACAATAGAGAGTGTGTTACTTAGTGTGCAATGAAAAGATAGATAGCCCTAGAGTGATGGGCGTATATACAATGATCAGGGGGGGAAAAACCTCCTAAGGAGGGAAAAAATGCCTTGCCGGTCCTAGTGTGTTCACACACATCACTACCACATGTATATGGTAACAAATCCCCCCTGGAGTTATGCGGTGAACGAGAGTTGGCACATGAGTAAAGGGAAGTGCCATGCCCTGAGGACATGATCAGTCCACAAACGGGAGTACGCCCAAGCTTTGCGAAAAGCTTCAAGCCGCTCATGAGACAATGCCTTTGTGAAAAGATCTGCAAGGATGTCGATCGTTTGGCACATAAGCCAAACGATCTCTCCTGCTGAGAGCCTCTCCTTGACATAGTGGTAATGCACCACTATGTGCTTTGTACGAGCATGAAAAATTTGATTCCTCACAACTGCCAATGCACTCTGACTTTCAGTGTAGATAGTGTTGGCAGTGTCCTGTCCAACACCCAAATCAGCCATAAGGCATATGAGCCATACACACTCAACCGTAGTTGTGAAGACTGCCCTCTACTTAGCCTCACAACTAGAAGTGGCCACAGTAGGTTTCTTCTTGCTCAACCATAATATACATGAACTGCCAAGCATGAAACAAAAACCACTTGTGGACACTCGCGTGTCAAAACAACCAATCCAATCTGAGTCCAAAAAATCATGTAAATCTGGCGGCAATGATCCCCCCTTGGGATAAAACAAGCCACGATGTAAAGTGCCACTAAGGTAGCAAAAAATCCTCTTGACAGCCTGCCAATGCTTAGATCCTGGGTTATGCATAAATTTGCTGACCAGTGAGACTACAAACTAAATATATGGCCTCGTGTTGCATACATAAATAAGGCATCCAACAGCAATTTGGTAAAGAGTGACATCTGCATGATTACCAGCATCATGTAGACTCAATTTCAAACATGTTTCCATGGGAGTGGCAATAAGTTTGCAATCCTCAAGTGCAAACTTACATAGCAATGTCTCTATGTAACTTTTCTGACACAAGGCAATACCACCATCACGCTGCTTAAACTGTATACCCAAGTAATGATGCAACAGCCCCAAATCTTTCATCTTGAAAGTAGCATTCAAATCAGCCTTACATTCAGCAATATGTCTCTCATTTGGTCCAGTGATCAACAAATTATCTACATAAAGAACCACAATGAGAAGTACATCACCCTCACGCTTTACATACAATATGCTTTCTGTTGGACTATTACGAAAGCCTCGTTTGACCAAATGAGTGTTAGCTTTCTCATACCAAGCACGAGGAGATTGCTTCAACCCATACGAAGCCTTGTTACATTTGCACACTTTGTCCTCTTTTCCTTTCTTGACAAAACCTCGAGGCTGCATTAGATAAACTTCCTCAAATATGTCACCATTCAAGAGAGCAGTAACAATGTCTGATTGATGTACATCCCAACAAAATTAAGCTGCCAATGCACATAGAAAACTCATAGTAGTCATACGACAAGTGGGAGCAAAAGTCTCTTCATAATCTATGCCTTTTTGATGTGCATAACCCTTTGCAACAAGTCAATCCTTATGGCGATCGATCTCACCATCCGGATTGCGTTTCAACTTGTAAACCCACTTCGTACCAATGGAATTTTTGCCAGGAGGGAAATCACATAAAGTCCATGTGTCATTTTTTATAAGTGCATCATATTCTGATTGCATGGCAGTCATCCAATATTTTGAATTTTGTGCTTCATCAAAAGACAGAGGTTCCTCAACATCATGTAAGCTAGACACAGCCAAAGCATAACAATCTGATGCATAAGATGCATGGCGAGAGCCTGAACGAGTACGACTAGACAAAGGTGCATCCAATTTACTGTCACGCAAAGTGTGCACCAGCCATTTTGGCATACCTCTAGCCTGCTCATTTTCAGCCCTTTCCTCATCAAGTACATCATGTACATCTGCATCAGTAATAGGCTGATCTATAACATTTTTGGAAACCCCCATAGGCAGTACATTTGCCTCATTGGAAATTACATCAAACTTCCACCACTGAAAAGAGGCAACAAAGTGTCATAAATGCCCTGTGAGCTTACATTACTGTCTCTAGTACATGATATCAAGGGTTGAACAGAATCTTCCACAAACACTACATCCCATGAAACCAAAATACGTTTTGTTTGTGGATGATACAAACTGTAACCTTTGATTTCAACACTATAATCAACAAAAATACATTTGACAGCCTTATCATCCAGTTTTCTGCACTGCACTTGTGGCACTAAACCATAAGCCAAACAGCCAAAACCACGCATGTGCTCAATAGATGGCTTTCTATCATGCCAAGCTTCATATGGAGTCATAGACTGCAACGCTTTTTTAGGAAACTTGTTGAGTACATAAGTGGCACACATGACAGCCTCGAGCCAAAACGAATGTGGTAAAGCTTGACTCTTGACCATACATCTTGCCATTTTTGTAAGAGAACTGTTTTTCCTCTCAGCATCACTATTTTGCTAAGATGTATATGGCACTGTACATTGGTGTTTTATCCCATGCCTAGCCAGAAATGCATTAAAATCATGAGACATATACTCCCCCCCTCGATCGAAACGGAGGGTGCCCATAGTACATTTCGATACATTTTCAGCCATAGCCAGAAATTTTTTGAAGCACATAAAAACTTTGGACTTCGCTTTAAGAGGAAATACCCATGCATGCTTGGAGTAATCATCAATGAAATTCACAAAGTACAAGTAATTTCCCAAGGACGGAGTTTGGATGGGCCCACAAACATCACTATGCACAAGCTGCAACTTGCATGTGGCCCTAACTAAACTATCCTTTGGAAACTTAGAACGTTGCATTTTACCCAAAATACATCCTTCACAAACATGTTTGACAGGTGCTTCAAGAGGCTGTAAAGAAGCAACCATATCAGATTTCTGCAAACGTAGCAAACTGGCAAAATTCAGATACCCAAAACGTGCATGCCAAAGTTTTGCATCTGAAATAGCCCTTGAATTTTCAACTGCATTTGCAAAATTTTGTCCACACTTGTCATACAAAGTGAGCTTATACTGCCCATGGCACAAAAGGCCAGATGCAACAATTTCATCACCAAAACTGAAATCATGAACTGTACATCTGTCATCCACAAATTTGACTACAAGTCCAAGTCTAGCAAGTGCGGATATAGACAAAAGATTCTTCTTGATCCCAGGTACATAAAGTGCATCAAAAAGTGTGAAATAACTTCCATTTGCAACAGTAAGCACAATCTTTCCAACCCCCTGGACCGGATAAGAGGCATTGTTGGCACAAGTGGCTGAATTCCCATGAGGGACGAGGTGAACAATTTACGATGTGAGGTAATGTGCTTTGTAGCACTGCTGTCGAAATACCACACATGTGCATCTGTAGCAACTGACAAGCATGCATCATGGACATCAGGATTGTAAGTGCACTTTGCACTAAAAGCCCATTCTGCATCAACATCAACATCACAGTCTCCTTTTACTGAAGACTCAATAATGGTTGCATTTGTAGTGGAACCAACATTTGTAATGGAACCACCCTCTTTCTTCTTAGCCTCTTTGGCCTTCAACTTAGGACACTGCTTGATCAAGTGATCATTAGCTTTACAATAATGGCAACGCATCTTCTTTTTGCCCTTATCACCAGAATTTCCAGACGAATTGCTGCCAGCAGAAGCATTAGGAACAGAAGTTTTGCCACTCACAGCAGAACCATAAGAAGTGGCTGCATTGTTGTTACCACCCTTTCTTTGAGAAGTAATAAAAGCCTATTCAGTTGCACGCTGCCTAGTCCTATTTTTTCTGGAAAGTGACTCTTGCAACATCAATGTGCATAATGCGTCAAAGTTGACAACTTTAGGATTTCCTTGGGTCATAAGTCTCCAAGTACCAGCAAAAGTCTGGTAAGAATCTGGTAAGGCATCAAGAACAGTCTGCACAAGGGAACTGTATGAAATGACTTCACCTCCAGAAATAAGTTGCTCATTGATATCTTTGACACCAACAAGGAAAGTGTCCATATCATCTTCCTCATGCATAATCTTCGACTCTAAATCTTTACGCAGCAAAGCAATTTTAGCCTCATTGCGACTTGCATAAAGACCAGCCAAAATATCCCAAGCCTATTTTGCAGATTTTGTTGAACGAATGTAAGGAACAATGGTGCGCTTCACAGACAACGCAATCAATGCATGAGCTTGTTCTGTCGTAGGAAAAACAACTCTAATAGTAGCAGTTCTTGCAGCAAGACCTGCAACATCCTCACAATGCGTACATCAATGCCTGCACAATATTCTAGACGCCCTTTGACACCAGAACATGTTGCATCATGTAAGCCCACATAGGGTAACTGTCCCCATCCAATCTGTCCTCAGCAGCAAACATCTTGAGCACATTTGTGTTGTTGTTAGCCATGGTAAATGCTGCACCTGATGTGAAAACTATCCAAAAAGAGGAGAAACAAAGCGGAAACAACACGTGCTATATAGCACAAGCGGTAGTAGACTGTAAGGCACCTTTTATGCAGAAAATGACACTGACAAAAATTTTGCACAAAATGACAAAATAGCCTATGCAATATTGTTTGTAGTGGAAACGGAGGTCAAAGTGAGCCCAAATCAAAAATCTGGGCTACGAACAAAATTTATGAAATTTTGGTCGACCTGCGAATGCTCGCCAAAGCTCACAAAAATCGGAGAAAGTGAGCAGGCGTGTACTAGAGCTGCTGGCGACTGAGCCCTGGAGGACGCAACCTGCTCTGATACCAATTGTTGGAATTAGGGTTGCAGAGAACACACACATCTTGGAGAAGACGAAGGAAGCTCAAGGCACACAATAGAGAGTGTGTTACTTAGTGTGCAAAGAAAAGATAGATAGCCCTAGAGTGATGGGCGTATATACAACGCTCGGGGGAAAAAACCTCCTGAAGAGGGAAAAAATGCCACGGTGGTCCTAGTGTGTTCACACATCACTACCACATGTATATGGTAAAAATTGAGTAGTTTCTATGGGATTCTAGAGGTCATAATGCTAAACCCAGTTTTGTCATGTTTGTTGTATTTAACACTTCATCATTGTCCCCAACACTCCACTTAGTAATAGATCCATTATTCTTTTGACATGCTCCATGGATCCTTTCGGATTCAAAGAGCCAAAGGGAACTAAGAAAACATGTATATGTTATTTGTATTAAGTGTGACTATAGAAACTTTTATGATAGGTCTGCAGAATGGCAAAATGTAACTTTTTTGCACCTACTTTTTTTCCCCAAAAATAAAGTGAGGCAAAAGTAACCATATATTTTGATCACCAAACCATTGAAGTTAACGGAGACTATTATCTCATGTCCTACAAAAATCCCTACTCTTATTTATATGCAATCAACCGTAAGAAATGGTTGTTTTGGGCAAAATGCATTGGTCCATCAACTTTGGAGGCTTGTTGTGACCAAAACATGAGAAATTTTACAAATTTCTCCTTTTTGCCATATCTAGTAGTCTTTGAACTATAAGCTCATGAAAGGATTTTTCAAAATGAGTGGATCTACTATGGTTTTGGAATTTTTTTCGAAAACCTCAAAAGGACACTTTTATGTCATGTTATCTTACCAAACTAGTGCTAAAGGTCAAAGTCGACGACAGTTGCCTACCAGGCGGTGCCAAATGAGTTTTCTCAATTTTGGATGGCTCCATTGGGGCAGGCCTATCAAAGTCAAGGCAAAGCGGGGATTATATGGCTTGAAGCTGGTGTTGTGGACTTTTCATGGAAATTTACGGCTCGATGATTGGGGTGCCATGCCACAGTTGGCAAGCAATTAAAAGCAATGGAATTTTTACTTTTTTTGAGGTTTTTGTGGAGAGCTTGGAGGTACTAGACGACAAATGGAGGGCTGATCAACATGTGGTGCATGTAGAAAACCCATATACGGGTGTGCAAGCCAATGGGAAGGCTATATACACTGCAATGTGAAGGCCTTAATGGTATCCAACTGATGAGAGGCTCTTGGGAGCTTAAGGCATGGCCTCGCTATGGAGTCCAACGGAGGTGGCACTGCTCTGGCGACGGATGGTCGATTATTTTGACAGAGATGGTGGCGAGGCGACAGCGCCCATTGTTGCCAAGCGTTGAATGAGCATGAGCGGTGCTGTTCATGTGGCGACTTGGAGGGATTTTCCACGGCCATATGCCAAAAATGGTTTTGAAGAGAAAGTTTGGAGCACCGATGGCGTCGTCAGTGCCTCACTTAGGGGATGATGCACACGATGCTTGAATCTCAAGGCAAAGTTGGGGCCACCCACAAGGGATCTTGCATGTGGTGTATTGGAGAGGAAGGCAAGCCAGAAGTAGAAATTTGACCAACAATAAGGGGCAATGCCCACGCCCATATATGGGCCATCTTTTGCAATTTGGGGGGGCTCTCTTTTTGGAGAAGACGCAGTTCAAGGAATGAGAGAGCTCCCAAAGGAGAAGCGGAGGGTTTGCAGAGGGTTTGCTTTGGCACCAACGAGGGCACCAACTTTTTTCCTGACACTCTCAGCGAGGAGAGCCGCATGGAGGCAAAGCCAATGATTACCAAAGTTTATGCGCTTGTCGTGGTAATGTCGACAAAGCCAGTTATAGCAGGTTTTAATAGTGTTTGTAGAAGGTTTTTTATTGCATTTGAAGCAAGCCATAGCCCAAATTGTCATTGTTTCTTCCCCCTTTTCCCTTCTCATCTTTTATCTGTTCCAACTATCTGGTGTCAGTTGTGTGTGCGGTGTGTACTCCCCGGGCCTTTGTGTGTGTGAACGAGAAAGAGCGAGTGGTGTGTGTTGTGTGATTGTTGTAAATGGGAAAAGTTGGTGTGGTGTGTTGTCAGTTGTTGGTGCAAAGCATGCATGCATTGGTATGCATACAATCGGTGATGTTTATGCAAATATAGAACTTTTGAAGGTGAACTCTAGTAGATTGGGGTGCAGTGAGTATCTTGGGCTATAGAGAGGCAAATTGTTTATGTTCCGGGTGTGTTCCCCTTTCCCCCTATCCAGCGTCTTCTACACATATCCCTTCTCATAGCATACCTTCTTGTGACTTTCATAACATTAGAGAGGGTGGTCTTTGGAAACCCATGTCTTTTTGTGTGAATGACTAGGTAACAATACGTCCTTCATGAAAACATGTGCACTGGGTGAACCGAGCAGCCTTCTATTGAGTTGTGGCATAGCCAACTAGTCCATACGAGCCAGAAAGAATGAAAATACTTCAATGTTTGTGCTACTTACATGTGTTAAACTATTCTGCTTTCAATGTATGTGAGCATTGCATCTATGGCAAGCAAACTAGGCACACTGCCTCGCCATTACATGAGAGTTGGGAAACCCTCTAGATTTGGTTCATAGCAATTTATGTGGGCCTATGCCACAAAAATCTCTAGGAGGAACACCATATTTCTGACGTTCATAGAAGACTCTACTTGGAAGGTGTGGGTCTACCTCTTGAAGAGGAAAGACAAAGTGTTTGCTACATTCCAAAAATTCTTAGTCATGGTTGAGAACCAATCTGGTAGAAATCTAAACGCTTTTCAAATTGACAATGATGGAGAGTATGTCTCCACAGAGGTCAATAATTTTTGTAGCAAACGAGGGATGTGGTGACATTTTACTATGCCATACACACTTGCTCATAATGGAATTGCTAAGCATATGAATCGCAGGATTCAAGAAAGAGTCACAATCATTTTATCTATGGTGGCAAGAAGCCAAATTATGATAGGTTGCATGTGTTTGGGTGCAAAGCATTCTCACACATTCCCAAATAACTTTGCAAGAAGCTAGATCCCAAATCACACAAGTGCATCTTCATTGATTATGGTGCAGATGGGCAGATGGGATATCGTCTATGGCACCTAGAATCTACAAAGGTTATTTGCAGCTCACAAGTGATATTCAATGAGTCTAAAATGCATAGACGACTTGTTAAAGAGGCTGAATATTGGAAAGTTAGATTTGAGGATGTAGCCTCCACAAATTTGGGAAAACCAACTCAGTCTACTAGTGAAGTTTCTACCACTATTAGTGCTCCAAAGAGAGTAGAGTCTAGCAGTCATGCAGTGAGGAGATCTATGCATGTATCTTGTGCCCCTAAGCAGTTTGAGCCAAAATTGGATTGTTTGTTAGTCATTGACTAGGTGAGCCAACTTGTTATAAAGAGGTTATTCAGATGGAAGATAGTGTGAAGTGGGAGAAGTCTGTGCAATCCAAGTATAACTCAATTTTGGCCAATGAGACTTGGGAATTGGCAGAGTTACCAGTGCGACGGAAGATCTCGAGAGTAATTATAAGGCTCGATTGGTTTCTAAATGCTTCAAGCAGAAGAAAATCATAGATTTTGACGAGATTTTTTCTCCAGTAGTTAAGATGACTACACTACGTCTTGTGCTTGGTCTAGTAGCCATTAAGGACATGACATTGGTCCAAATGGATGTGAAGACGACGTTTCTTCACGAGGATCTTGAAGAAGATGTCTACATGAAGCACCAGAGGTTTTGAGATCAAGCTTGAGAAGCCAACAAGGGCAGAACTGGTGTGTAGACCCAAGAAAGCTTTGTATGGAGTAAATCAAGGCTCAAGGAAATGGTATATCAAGTTTGACAAGTACATTCAATCCCAAGGTTATGTACAAAGCCAAGAGGATCACTGCTTATACACAAGGAGGTTGAATGATGGTTCCTTCGTCATTCTCATCTTGTACGTGGATGATATTCTTATAGCCAAGAAGTCCAATGATGAGATTGCACTTCTCAAGGATGCCTTAAGCAAGCAGTTTTCCATGAAGAATTTGGGTGATGGACATCATTTTCTTGGTATGTGTATCAACAGAGATCGTAAGTGTGGAATACTTGAACTATCACAGGAAGAGTATATTCACAAGGTCTTGCAACATTTTAACATGCAAGGGGGGGAAGCATTGAGTACCCCAATGGTTTCATATGTAAAACTTAGCAAGTTTGATTGCCCCAAATCAGATGCTGAAAAGACAGAGATGGAAAATGTTCCATATTCTTTTGTAGTTGGCATTCTCATGTTCGTCATGGTTAGAACGTGACAAAACATTGCATTTGCAATGGGAGTGGTCAGGAGGTATATGGAAAATCTAGGGAGAAAGCATTGGGAAGTAGTGAAGTATATCTTGAGATACATCAAGGGTTCAACCAGCAAGTCATTAACGCTTTGGGAATAGTGCTGCATCCATAGTTGGATACATTAATTTTGATTATGCGGCTTGTGTGGACACTAGGAAATCCACATCTGGCCATGTTTTCTTATTTGATGGAGCAGTAGTCTCTTGGAGATAATGTCTCCAAAATTTCACTTCTTCTTCCACCACGAAGGCTGAGTATGTTGCAGTTTCCAATGCCAACAAGGAAGCTGTACGGTTATCTCGTCTAGTGGGAGACCTTGGTATACATCAGACTCTATGCTACATTGTGAGTCATGAAAGCCAGAGTGTGATTGCATTAGCAAAGAACCCCGAGTTTCATTCCAAGTCAAAACACATAGAGGTTAGGTATCATGTGATACGGGCTATTTTGACTAGCAAATGCATTGAGTTAGCCAAAGTTCACACGGATGACAACCCTAAAGATGCTATTACGAAGAGCTTAGCCTCAGAGCGGTTCACACATTGCATTGAGATGATGGGCATAGGGTGAAGCCTTGTGATGTTTCACATTTGTACAGATTTGTACTAACATAGGCCACTTGGGCCACTATGGCCTTCAAGTGGGAGATTGTAAAGGTGCAGACCATACTGACTAGGCACCATCCATTACTAACTTTACCTTATTCATTACATAATAAAAAATAATAAGAGGCAGTGGATTATTATCCATTTCAAAGCTCCACACACACAGCAATGCTCCTGCTTTTGCACTCGCACTCACGCACGCTCTTGCTCGCCTCATAGAAAGCTCTATGGTATAGAGCTTTTAGAGAAAAAACTCAAAAGACATCATGCCATCATGCTTGACAACTACTACATAGTTTGTGGTTGGTTTCTTAATTTCTCTTTGCCCAATGACTTGTGTCATAACCAAAAGGGCAATGATTACATTAAGAAAATCATTTGTGATATTTATGTCAACATCAAAGAGTTGATTTGGCATGGTGCTAAATACAAATGTCTTGTTGAAGACATATACAAATGGGTTAAACCAAAGTACCAAAAGTCTAAGATAGACCTTAGAGCTAGTCTCTTTTTCTATAATCTGATGAAAATATGATTAATAATTCTATGGCTTTAATTAGGATTTGATTTTGAAAGAGGAAAAAAATAGCCTTGGTGAAGATGCAATAAGCAATGATATGACCAGAGTTGAGGTTTGTTTATTTTCTAATGGATCATGTTTATACTAATTTATTAGTTTTATCATTTATTCACACTTTGCCTTCTTCTTATATGAGTTTTTCTTTTAGGATTCTGATATCTATGTTTCTCTTGACGTGGAGAAGGAACATAAAATTAAAGATCATATAGAGGTAAAATTTAATATTTTTCTTTATTTATTTCATACAAAGTATGTATAATACTTGGTTTTTTTAATCTTTTGAACAACATGACTAAACCAACTTTATGAGTCATGGAGGTTTTTGTGAGGTACAATTATTTTAGAGTCCTATCGTGTGTTCTTTTTTACGTAACAACCTTCAATATTGAAAGCTCTAGGTTCTTATGTCTTGTAGATGGACAAATTTTTGATAGAGATCAAAGGTTTTGAAGGTCTACGGTCTACAATAGTATAAAGAAGAGGTTGATTGAGAAATCTTTCTTGTTAAAATTAGACATTCACAAATGTGTATCCATGTATGTTGCTTGGATTTGTAGGATGAGGATGTCTTAGATCATGAGTTGAAAATCTAGTATACTGAGCTCCTTCAAAATGGCTTTTCGAAAAAAGTGCAAGCAAACCGCTACTCTCAAAGGCGGCCCTTCATTTGACATCTGCCTCAATTCTGACTCATATCAACAACAACATGAAATAGGAGGGGGGGAGTCTTGGAATATTCCAACAACAGTGAAGACCAATTGTGCACCAAAATAAATCTCATCATATTTGATAAGATTTTGGATGCCTCAGATGAAGGTAGTCATGGAGCCCAATATGTAATCTCTAATGCTATTGTGGCAAAATCCAACTTTTGTACCATAAAACATGAAGCCATGGTATAAAAGGAAACCTTGTAAAGTTTTTGAGATGAATCATTATTATGAATGAATGAGCAAATAAGGACTCTCTGTACATCGTGTGTCTTCTAATCTCTACTATGAATTTCAATTCCTTGCATTGCACCACATGATTGTCGCATCAAAATTCCAAGGGCACCATTGTGCTCGTCTCATTGAGCTCTACATGTGGATACCCTAAATTGCAAGCACTTGCAAGGATTGAGCAGTGACTTCTACAATCTTCCAAGTGACATATCTCACTATCTAAGTGCCGTATTTCAATTTTGTCAATTGCATGGGTTTCCTGACACTTAGGAGAACCTACTAGGCAAGTCAAAAAGTCAACTTGCATCTGGCCTGCAAAAGAAAATTGAATTTTTCTCTCAAAATTTAATTGCAATTTGAAGATTCAATTCTGTTTTGTATAGTCTCAGGAAGTTTCCTATTGAGTTTGGAGTCAATTGAACTTGATTTTCTTAAAGATTTTCATGTGGTTGTGTGAGAGTATTAAAGGATAGAATCCAAGATTCCAGTGGTTAGAATGCACATTGAGTGTGAAAGTGGAGTGTACTATGTTTAGACAAGAGATTGACAGCCTCTTGGTGTGCCTCCATGCCCTAGTTAAGTCACTTGCTTCCCAGGATTGACATTTTGTCTTGGTTCCATTTGTGATAGGTGTTGACCTTTATGGTCCCCCCAAGCAAAAGACAAAGCCGTTTATGCAAGGAAGATGCTTGTATAGCATCTAACCTATGAAATACATTCTTGTAGATCCAATTTCTAGTGGTGATTCAATGGACTTGACTACTTTTGTGATGCTTATAATGATGATGAAGACTTAGTTATGCATAAAACCCCTTATTATGAACAAGGAGATGAAAATGTTGTAAAGAGTGTGTTGTAACATGGAAATCACCATGAGAACTTACACTTGGGAACTATACATCATCATAAGGAACAAAGAGTTCTTTATCTCAAGCTACAAAGGTGTGATGTCCATTCTCTTGTGTGTGAGGGAAATTCCAAAGGTGCAAGCTCTTGTTTAAAGGGGGTGAAAGATGATGTATAGCCACATACTCTTACAAATGAGGGGAAGGATTGTGATGATGACTTCAAAAGAGAAGTGAATGCTATGTTTTTGACTGAGTTATGGGTGGAAAAAGGGAAAATACTTGAAAGAAGGTGAGAGGGTTGAGAAAAAGGGTGAGACAAATATGGCCAATATGCATTGCACATGTGATAAAAATGTCTTGGAAAATGGGATATGCTCTCTAGAGGATCTTCTTGAAGAGGAAAAGCTAGAAGTCATGTGTCTTTTGGATGAATCTTTAAAGGATTTGGATGCTACAAACAAAAAGGGTTCTCATCAACATGATCTCATACATGACTTGGGGAAGGAAGATTGGAGCTTATGGCTCTTTTGGATGATTCTTTGGAGATATTTGACATCTCTTATGACAATGGTATCAAGAAGTATGATGGGATATGTGACCTAACAAAAGAAGGAGATGGGAATGATGAAGATCTTATGAGATTTTTGTATAAGGTTTTATAGGATTTTATGCCTATGAGAGAGGTTATGGATGCATTCTTTGAGGTACCAAATGAGGTGATGGCTATTATGGAGACTAATGACCTAGGGATGCATGATGAGATTTTGGATACTAGAAAGTGTAAGTAAATACTTCCTATTTATTGTTATGTTGGGGATGTGCTAGTCGTTGATGTTACCATATGACCTTGGAGGAGCAATTGGGGGGCTAGGCACTGGTGATGAGGTGCTTCTTCTCAACAGTGTCTTCTTTGTACATGTTCTCCTCTGCCAAGGCTCTTAAGCACAAAGCTTCACCAAGGGATATGATACCATGTCAAAGTGGACAATGTAGAAGCGTAGAGACCAACGAGAGTGAGCAATAGAGAGAGAGAGAGAGAAATTGCCAGTAAATTGCCCTACCCAGACTTTGACAAATAAGTAAAATAAATGACTAAAAGCCAAAATAAATAATGTGTTTACATCAGGCAATTCACTTGAGATGCCAAAACTCTAACATATGTGACCTAACAAAAGAAGGAGATGAGGATGATGAAGATCCTTTGAGATTCTTGGATGACGTGTTATAGGATTTTATGCCTACAAGAGGGATTATGCATGCATTCTTTGAGGTATCAAATGAGATGATCGCTTATGGAAAGTAATGATCTAGGGATGCATTATGAGATTTTAGATACTAGAAAGGGTGAAGTAAATTCACTAATACTTCCTACTTGTTGTTATGTTGGGGAGGTGATAGTCGTTGATGTTACCATATGACCTTGGAGGAGCAATTGGCCAAAGTATGATCGCACATAATGATACACTATTGTTTCCCTTTGATGTGAGAGGGAAATCCAATGCATATGAATACATGGGTTTTAATTGAAAAATTGCCTTTATTCTACATGATGTCTAAATGCCATATGATCTCATGATGTTCATAGTCTTTGTCAAATTGCTTGTTTGCCCATTGAGACAAGGGAATGCTTTGATATTAAAATGTATGTCCCTATAATTATATGCCATTTGATCCACATGGACTTATTCTTCTATGTTTTGAATTATTAATTGCTATAAGTGAGTAAATTTGTGGTTGAGAAAACATCACTAATCCCCTTCTTGTTCAAAGCTTCATCATGGTAAAAATCTTGGCACATGTTGAAGGATGTGCACGTTCAGAGGAGGTGAATCTCATGTCATGGTACGTCTATAATCTAAATGACTTTAAAAAATATTTTCTCATGGTTTTAGGTGCATGCACATAGTGCCAGGTTCTTGTCAATGATTGTCGGCATGTATATACCTTATAAGGGATTTTTGACCCCGGAAGCGGCTTTGCTGGTGTTTTCAAGTTATAAATGATCCATTTGATGTTCTTAGTATGTTCATAATCTATGAGAATGGTATGTAGACACTCATAATACCTCTGCTCAATATGGTTCATGTGAGCATTATCTGTATGTGGTAATTGGCATGTGTAGTTGTCCAAATACATCAAAAGTGGGCAAAAAAGAGATTTTGATCCACAACCATGCTTTTTACCATGAGAGGAGTGATGCCAAAAATTTGGGATTTTAAAAACTTTGTTTGGTAGCTTGCATAATGTCTATCAAAATAGTCAAAATAATAAACATTATGCAAGGTTACCCCAAATTCTCTCCACCCAAAGGCAAGGCTATTAGAAAAGTATACGCTAAATACATTGACAGATGCCATAGAGATCTTCAAGAGGATTCTAGATGTAGCTTGCATAATGTTAACTAGGAAAGATTCAACTGTGTGCCTAGTACCAAGAGTGAGGAGTGGGATAGCCACCAGATTATCCTAAATGGCGCCCACTATAGTAGGCGGTGGTTCTTGCACCATAACTTTTGAAGGCTAATAAAGGTTCGGCGATGGCTCCATTGTTGCCCACTTAAGGAGTGATCTTGCGTGGTGTGAGCCTCAAGCAAAGGGCCGAGAGTAGCAAGGGTGGTCTTCACATGCAAAGGAGGGTCCAAATATAGAGAGAGCTTGATATAGCAAGGCTACACAATCCCTAAGGGGCCCATCTTTTTGGGTTTTTGAAAGGGCTCGGAGCTTGGTAGAGGGGGCAGTTTTTTACCGCGGAGGAGGCTCAACGAGGGACCAAGAAAGAAGAATCTCGGTAGGGGTCGGAGGAGCAATGAGGGCACCAAGACAAAGGGTTTTTTCTTGTTGCACTCTCAGAGAGGAGAGCAACACGGAGGCGAAGCCAAGGATTGCCACAGTTTTGTCTCACTCGTCAATGTTGTGCCGATGATGGAGCCAGTAGCAGTAGAGATTTTTTTGTTGTTTCTTCCCCCTTTTCCCCCCTTCTCCTCTTTGCTCTACTCCAACTGTCTGGTACCAGTTGTGTCAGATGTGTGTGTCTCCTCGGGCCTCTGTGTGTGTGTGTGTGTGTGTGTGTGTGTGTGTGTGTGTGTGTGTGTGTGTGTGTGTGTGTGTGTGTGTGTGTGTGTGTGAGAGAGAGAGAGAGAGAGAGAGAGAGAGAAAGAGAGAGTGGCGTGTGCTTTGTGAAGGTTGCAAACGGGCAAGATTGGTGTGGTGTGCTACCAGTTGTTGGTGTGAAGCATGCATGTGTTGGCTGTAGACCTTGATTTGTATGTCAAGGTGTTGAGTTTTGAAGGTGAACTCTAGTGGATTGGGGTGCAGTGATTATCCTGGGCTATAGAGAGGCATCGTGTTTGTGTTCTAGGTGTGTTCCCCTTTCCCCCTATCCAATGTAACCAAACGTGAAACCTGAAATCTTTGTCCTTCCTGTTGTTGACAAATGACGTCGATGATTGGTGTGTGATTGAAATACCATTTCAAGGACTTATGTATCTCATGCGGGAGATGAAAAGCTGCCAACCACCAAATATTCTTCTTTGATTGAATACCTAAACATGTTTTTTCCTTCTCGTTAGCATCTAGCTCTATATCAACGACCACAAAGGCCTTGTTCATCAGTGTAACGCTTACCCTTTCAAGTTGTTGATCTTTGACAATCTGACACTCCTCAAGCTTCATAACAAATATAACTTTTCCATCACTCTCTACCTATTTCAACCCATAAAATCTGATCATTGACTCCTGGAGCTCAACAAGTCAACATACACATTTTTGAACTCGTTGTAGCGGAAGGATTTGTTGTCTTCTAATGGCATGACATCCTCCACATATGGAAATCCACCTAACAAGCTTGCAACATCGTTATTGGCGTATTTTTTTGCAATGTTGATATAGTAAGGTGTGAGTAGGAACCTAAACAGTCCTTTTGCTCTGTGTCCTAGTGTGACAATTTTGTACAAAGCTTCGAAGGCCTTGAAACTTATTCCTACATTATCGATAACACACCTCCATTATCTCTTGAGGTGTCACAATGCTCTTGCATTCACGGAAATACTTCTAGCGCAAAACTTTGTCAATGCTAGCATTGGATGGATCATCCAGTAGCTCCACCAAGCCCTTTGGCTTGATGATATGCTACAGTAGAGTATGTCCTATCGTTTGATCATTTGAATCGATTCGCATCATCATTTGAACCAAATTCATGCGTATTGAAATAAAGTTACAGCAACATATAGAAAATCTAGGAAATCAAAAGCTTGCATTCTTATGCTTACGTAGTTTGATGGATATGTATCTTTTGAGCTCCACCACTTGAAGATAGCATAGACATCCCTTGTCTCTTACGCTTACAATTGTGGTAGCCCAAGGGAACGTTTGTGAGATGATCGATTTGTTGGTGCATATTACGTGCAGTGTGCTATAGTTGAACGTAATTGTCCAGCCGACACTCTTGCTCTTTTTTTTGCTGCTCTACTTTTTAATTAAGCATCACCATCTCATCATTCAACTGCTTCATCTTCTCATTGGCTTCCTCTCTGACCTGTTGAATGTCCTTCACGTACTTCTCTTGCAACACCGAATATGCAACAAAGAGCTATTTTCTTGTTTCTCTTTCATTGACAAGAGCTGAACACAATCTCCATCAATTATAGCCAAATAGTCTGTCTCTTCCATCTCCTACAAAACGCAGTAGCTCAGTGACATTTTGAAAGGGTGGTGATGCATTGGTCATTGGATCGCTAGGGTAAATATGTCCATCAACTCATAAGTTGATTGCCTTGCATCCAATGTTTTGTAGTTGATCTTCAACATTGGGATTAGATGTACCAAGTCGCACATTAACGTACTCCTGCTCCAAACTAACATTTAATTGATATCATTTTGTCTTATTAGTAATATCTTGCACACAGTGGAAGGGGATTGAATGAAATTTGTGTTAGCTAATTGAGAACATTAGAGAGAGAAGGTGTAATGGTGACTGCTACAAGTAGAGGAAGCTGGCTATGGAGGGAAGAAATGGAGAGTACTTAGAGATATGAGAAAAGTATTATGTTGTGGAGGGACAAAGAGAGGGAGTGCAACTTTATCTCCTTTGAATTCAAATTGTCGGTCATGAGTGTTTTAGAGAGAGAAATGATGTTGCACAAAGAGGTAATGCAGTTTCTCATTGCTCTCACCTAGAGTTGGAGTGGGAGAAGCATGAAACACACACACACACACACACACACAGGGGGGGAGGGAGGGAGTGGGAGATAGAGAAAGAAAATAAAGTAAGAGAGAGTGGGAGAGAGATCATGTCTGCAACCTTGGAGGATCTACATTTTTGGTCAGAAGTGGCAGCATAGAATGTCCCTTCAATGATTGGAAGAGAGAAATGACAAGAGAGAAAAGGGGAGAGAGAGAGAGAGAGAGAGAGAGAGAGAGAGATTTGGCTTGCATTTTAGAGAGAGAATACAATGAGAGAATGTGGAAAATCTGCTTTTCTGGCAAGGGGGTGGCTGAAAAGTGTTTTCTTTAATGAGATTTAAGTGAGAGAGAGTGGTTTATATATTAGAGAGAGAGGAGATGGATGGAAAAAAGACATTTTAAAATTCAGTTACCCACCTCTCTTTTGAGTTAAAATAGTCTATTTTCAAAAGCAAAATATAAAAATGGCATATTAAAAAATCCCAACATAGCCTTTTTGCCCTCTCTTTTGGGCTTGGTCAAACTTGGCTTAAGCTTTAATCATTTCCTTAAACTGCCAAATAAAGAGGCCCTCATGTACCCCATTCACTTCCTAATGCTTCAAGGCATGTAGCTTTGCAAAAGATGTTAATATGGGCAAAAGAAATTACGATGGTATTTCTAATCAGGGGTTGTTGAAAGAAAACGTTGTGCTTGGCATTGCCTTGGCTAACATGCATGCAAAATGTGGTCCACTTCACAAAGCACAAAAAGTGTTTGAGGAGCTTCCTAGCTAGGATGTCATCTCTTGGAATGTACTAATTGTGGGATATGCCGAGCTTGGGCGGGCCAAGAAGCTCTGGGTTGTTTTTGGTGGATGCCAAGCGAGGGTGTCTCTCCAAACACAATCACTTACGCTTGCATCTTGAAGGAAAGGGTCATAGTGAGGAAGGTTTGGGATGTTTTCAATAGACACAAAGAGAGGGAATATCTCCGAATACAATCATGTACACTTACACCTTGAAAAGCATGTAGCATTGCGATATATGCTGATATGGGCAGAAGAAATCATGATGATATTGTTAGTTAGGGGTTGTTGAAAGAAAATGTTGTGCTTGGCATTGCCTTGGTTGACATGCGTACCAAATGTGGTCCACTTCATAAAGCACAAAAAGTGCTTGAGGGTCTTCCTAGCCAGGATTTTGTCTCTTGGAATGTACTAATTGCGGCATATGCCTAGCTTGGGCAGGGCCAAGAAGCTCTGGGCTATTTTTGGTGCAAGGAAGCGAGGGTGTCTCTCTAGATGCAAACATATACACTTACATCTTGAAGGCAAGGGTCACAATCAGGAAGCTCGGGGCTATTTTTAGCAAATGCAGAGAGAGGGCATCTCTCCAAACGCAATCATGTACACTTGCACCTTGAAGGCGTGTGGCATTACTCAAGATGCTAATATGGGAAAAAGAATTCACGGTGATATTGTTAGGTAGGGGTTGTTGAAAGAAATTTTCGTGCTTGGCACTAGCTTGGTTGACATGTATTTCAAATGTGGTGCACTTCATAAAGCACATAAAGTGCTTGAGGAGATTCTTATCCTAGATGTTGTCGTCTCTTGGAATGCACTGATTGTGGGATATGCCCAACTTGGGCAGGGCCAAGAAGGTCTATTGAGATGCAATCACATATGTCCAACTTGGGCAGGGCCAAGAAGTTCTCTTGAAGGCAGGGATCGGGGTCCAAAAGATTTGGGTTGTTTTCAGCAGATGCAAAGACAGGGCATCTCTCCAAATCCAATCACGTACTCTTGCATCTTGAAGGCATGTCGTCTCTTGGAATGCACTGATTGCAGGATATGCCCAGCTTGGGCAGGGCCAAGAAGCTCTCTAGTCTATTTTCAGTGGATGCGAAGCGAGTCTTCCCCCACTCTTCATGACACAAAACAAGGACTCTTCAAACTGCCCATAGTGAAGCTCGAAAGGCTAAGAAAGGGAATCGCCTACACAAGAAGTTTTGGGCACATTCTCACAATAATTCTCACATTGTGACTTACCTCAACATCATGAGCTTCTGTGAGGGAGGCACTGCATACCTAGCTAGGTACGATTGGGGACAGGGGACCGCCAGCCCAAGGAGGGGGGGGGGGGGGCCAGGGGTCCCCTGCCCCCAATCGTACCTAGCTAGATATGTGGTGCCTCCCGAGCAGAAGCTCATGATGTTATGAATTGTATGAAAAACAATGAAAAATACTCCACTAGGACTCCAAAAAACACAACTCGCTGTCAAAATGTTGACGCATTATGTGAGGGATGGACACCGAGGAACATGCGCAAGGAGACAACTGGTCATAGCATGAGATAGATATCAGATTGCACTTATTGGAGGTTAGGCAGCGGAAAGAAGCTTTGAGCAAAGTGAGGGCCTTTGTGCAAATATGCAATCATCTCCCGGTTTGCACTTATTGAAGGTTATATTGTCTCCGACGGAAAGAAGCTATGAGCAAAGTGAGGGCCTTTGTGCAAATATGCAATCATCTCCCGGTTTGCACTTATTGAAGGTTATATTGTCTCCCACGGGCAGGGTGAAGAAGCTTTGAGTTATATTTGTAGAATGCAAAAGTAAAGGCCTCTCAGCAAATGCTACCAAGATGTCATCTCTGGGACTTTTTTGGAGGTTATGCCCAACATAGACTTGAGGAAAGAAGCTTTCTTGAGTGGTTTTTTTGGAACTTTGCAAAGTGTGGGCCTCTCTAAAAATGCCATTACATGAGGCTATGCTTGCATCTTGAAGACATGTGGATCTTTAGAAAAATGGTGACAATGTGCTTGGCATTTACTTTGCTTGACATGTATGATGTCATAATTTTCCTTGGATGGAGTACATGGAGGAGTACACTATTGTAGGGTATGACCAACAGGCATAGGGCCAGGAGTGCACCAAGGAGCACACTCGGCTCAATATGAAGTGAGGTGTTTTCTTGCTCCAAGGCATGTGGCATTATGCAAGGAGCTTACACCATGGTTAACATATTAATGATGAGGTTGTTAGTTCATGACTCTTAAAAACATCTCCATGCATGGGATTGCTTTGACTTTGTATGCTAATATTTTTAAAAGTGGTTGTTTTAAAACCGGATGCATAATAAGGGATCATATTGTTCAATATGTGTGCCAAATGTAGAGTATCTTGGGCTAGTTTCAATCTAAGATGCTATTTCTTGGCATGTACATGATGCTTTCTTTCGTGACCTCTCTAAAACCCCATAGTGATGCACTTCTAAGTTTTGAGACCACAAAAACTTGATTCCAAGAATCTTTGAGGATGTCATCTCTAGGAATGCACAAATTGTTATGTTCAACATCGGTAGACGATGCATCTTGAAGACATGTGGCATTATGCAAGAGCTTGGAAAAAGCAGCATTGTGCTTGCTACCCAATGCTTGCTACCGACGTGCTCTACCATCAAGAATTTTTTCGACTACACATGCAAAGAGAGGGCATCTCTCCAAATGCAATCACGTACACTTGCACTTTGAAGGCATGTGGCATTACACAAGTGCCTTGGTCAACAAGTATGCCAAACGTGGTGCACTTCATAAAGCACAAAAAGTGCTCGAGGATCTTTCTGTCCCAGATGTCGTCTCTTGGAATGCACTGATTGTGGGATATGCCCAACATGGCCAAGAGGCTATGGGTTATTTTTGGCAATGCCAAATGAGGGTATCTCTCTAGATGCAATCAGCAGAGCAACACCAAGAAAGCAACAATATCTGCTACACAAGCAAACATGGAGGGGAAGAGCGCACTGCCTTGGTTGACATGCATGCCAAATGTGGTGCACTTCATAAAGCACAAAAGTGCTTGAGGAGCTTCCTATTTGGGATGTCATCTCTTGTAATGCAATGGTTGTGGGATATTCCAAGCGAGGGTGTCTCTCCAGATGCAATAAGCAAAGTGGCACCAAGAAAGAAGCATTATCCGCTACACAAGCAAACATGGAGGGGAAGAGTGCAACAAGTCCTCGACGAGCTTCCCGTCTGCAATGTTGTCTCATGGAGTGCATTGATTGAATGATATGTCCAACATGGTTAGGGTTAAGAAGCTTTGGGTCATTTATAGTAGATGTAGAGAGAGGGCATCTCTCTAAATGCAATCATGTACACTTGTACCTTGAAGGTATGTGGCATTGCACAATTGCCTTGGTCGCCATGTATGCCAATTGTGGTGCACTTCATAAAGCATAGAAAGTGCTTAGGAGCTTCCTGTCCAAGATGTCGTCTCTTAGAATGCACTGATTGTGGGATGTGCCCAACTTGGCCTAAAAACTCCGGGCTGTTTTTCGTGGATGCCAAGCGAGGTTGTCTCTTTAAATGCAATCAGTAGAGCAACACCAAGAAAGTAACAATATCAGTAAATTAGAGTGGAATAGAAGTTTGTATATAAATCTTCAACAGCCCTTGATCTCATCATAAATTCCCTAGCCCATGTGAAGTTCTTGCATAAGGCCACATGCCTTCAAGGTGCAAGCATAGGCAATTGCATTTGGTAAAAGGTCTTCCCTTCGCATTTGATTCAAATAGCCTAGAGCTTCCTACCACAACCGTGTTGGGTAGATCCAGCAATCGACATGATTTAAGAGGTAAATTTTTGAACAAAAAAGCTTATTAAGAACTTTATGTGCTTTTGTAAGGGCACCACATTTGGCATACATATCGACCAAAGCATTGCCATGCACAACATGTTTTTCCAACCCCCTTGATCTCAATGTGAATTATCTCACTTATGTGGAGGTCTTGCATAAGGCCACAAGCCTTCAAGGTGCAAGCATTGGCGATTGCATTCAGGGGAAGGCCTTCCCTTTGCATTTGATTAAAACAGCCCAGGGCTTCCTTGCCACAACCAAGTTGGGCTTATCTTGCAATTGACGTGTTCCAAGAGACCACATATTGAACAGAAAGCTCATCAAGAGCTTTATGTGATTTTGTAAGGGCACCACATTTGACATACATATCGACCATTCTTGGGTGTGACATGCAATTGATGAAGGTACTAGAATATATTGTAGAGCTATTTAAGTGGGAGCTTGGGCATTTGAACGTGTTTTAGAGCTAATAGGTTGGATCAAAACAACTCATGTTTTAATATTAAGTATATACCACTACCTCATGTAGAGCATTCCAATTGTAAACAAGTAATTTTTAAAAATATATAGATAGAATGCTTTAAAGTATATATTTGTACATGAGTACGCATGCGTGCAAAGCATGCCCTCCCATCCCAAGAAGGGAGAAGCAAGGGCAATTTCAATGTGTATTCGGCCTAAGTCTTGAAACGTTCATATCTATCTTCTTTTATAAGCACCTAACACCCCGATCACAAGAATTTTTGGACAAATTCTCACAATAGTTCCCACATTGTGACTTACCTCAACATCATGAGCTTCTGTGAGGGAGGCACCATATACCTAGCTAGGTACGATTGGGGGCAGGGGACCACCGGCCTGGTTGGGGGGCTGGTGGTCCCCTGCCCCCAATCATAACTAGCTAGGTATGCGGTGCCTCTCGAACAGAAGCTCATGATATTATGCATTGTATGATAAACACTGAAAAAGACTCCATTTTCCTACATGAGAAAATTTCTATATTTTCTTGTGGATGCAAGTAAGCAATTCCATACGGAAAATTAAATAGAAAATGCATATGTTGAAGCATCCACTACCCAAAATAGGTGGCCAGCACATCCAAAGATGAACAAGTGATTGATATCCCGTTAGAGCAGAGATGAAAAGCCAAAACTTAGCCATAGCCAATGAGGGACCTGCAGCATTTGGAACACACTTTCAAATGAAATGTTATAGGGTAATGAGGCTAAGATGTATAGGTATTTTATAGCTAACAATATGATTTTAACGCGAAAGGAAATGAAGATGTTGCAGGAGCATGCTCTCCAATGTTGTGTTTGACTCTTCCTAATTGCAATCATGGTGATAATTGAAAAAATCATGTGCATGACCACAATTTTTTAATATCACCAGTATGAACTGTCTAAGGTACAAACCTAACTTTAGGAGGCAACTTAAATGGAAACCTTGAATGATGCCATAGAGCACAAGAATGAAAGTACAATGCGACTTCTTCACATTTAGATGAAAGATGAAATTGTGAGGAAATCCATCGTGAACCCGAAAGTGGATTGGTAGTCACTCTCCAAATCTATCTTACATTCTTAACTCTGTTGAAGGAGGAAGGAGTTCAAGGACTATTGAAATTTGAATTCCTTTAGAGATTGATAATCCTTTGTATATGTTCGTGATGTGAGAGTAGGCAAGAGAGAGAGAGAGAGAGAGAGAGAGAGAGAGAGAGAGAGAGAGTCATTGCATGCAATTAGAGGAACCCTTGGCCAACACATATGCCATGTATGGTTAGCATTCATGATGGCAAAACCATAGTTCAACTATTAGAAATTCCATTGTAATATGTGAAAAATTATAATGCAATTAAAAATAAGAAAATTCAATTGACAAACTAGAAATTAATTCATTGAAGTATAGCAACGATATTGTAAACCAGCATAGTAATTTTTCTAAAAGGTAGTCATTAATTTTTTTTTTTGTGAGATTACTTCTGAAAAAACACAACAAATCCACACTAAATATAACGAGGGGAGGGATGTCAGCAACCCCTCCCCCCACATGTCATCCGACAGGTGTGCAGTGCTCCGGTCCACCATTGTTCCCTTTTTCGTTCGCCCCCCCGCCACCCCCCCACTATCTCCTTTATAGATGGCATTGCCTAATGAGAAAGTGTATGAAAACACCTAGAGTAAATTGTTTGCTACAAAGGAACATGCCCGTGCGGCGTGAAAATATAGCCAATGTGACTAAACTAGTTTGCCTTGATTGCTTTACTGTGCAAATGGTAAGAATTCAGAAAGCAGTAGTAGTGTCGCTTTTACCTCATAGCATAGCTCATTTTGAAGGTCTCATAGCATTTCCATGGAGGTTTTTTCAAAAGCTCTATAACCTTGCAATAAATGAAATTTGGCATTAACAGAGTGGAGGAGAAATTTGTATATTGTAATTTTTTAAGATAGAGGAAGATGCATGTCGTGCATTGGGATGCTTGTGCCCATCAAAAAAAGAAAAGAAAGACTATACATACATGTGTACGTATGGTGTAAAGTTGATGACACATTTCTCCACGTTTACAATAATACCGTAGGAAACATGCCCTTTCCCACCACTTTTATCCCCTCCACTGTTGAAAGGGGACTTATGCTTCTTCTCGAGTGTTGGAGGGACTTTCTTATTATAAAAATATTGCACTTGCACAAAGAAGAATTTATTATCGTCAATATTACGCAGTGTTCGATCTATAACCGCCTACAACACTTTCTTGGGATTGCATTGCATGCACCATTGTCACGATACTTTACCATAAACATTAACTCTTTTGTCACAAAAGTCACATACCTTGCACAAAGAAGACTTCATTATCGTCGATATTACGCAGTGTTCGATCTATAACCGCCTTCAACACTTTCTTAGGATTGCATAGCATGCACCATTGTCACGATACTTTACCATAAACATTAACTCTTTTGTCACAAAAGTCACATACCTTGATTGGATAACTTTTCTCATTGGTAGGTTGTGAAATAGCTCCCGCAAAACAACTTCTACAAAAACATCAAAAGACAGAGGTTCCTCAACATCAAGTAAGCTAGACACAACCAAAGCATAACAATCTGATGCATAAGATGCATGGCGAGAACCTAAACAAGTACGACTAGACAAAGGTGCATCCAATTTACTATCATGCAAAGTGCTAGAAAAAAACATACTTACAAACCTCTTACCTTCCGTATTTTCTTGTAAGTGTTTGGACTCTCTTGTGCAAGTGATAATCTCAATAACTCCAATCTGAGAGAGAATCGAAAGCCTCCCCAAGGAAACCTAGGGTTCCAAGACCATTTTCTAGCTCTACCATGTCATGTAGCTGTTGAAGTTACTGTTAACAAAAGAAATAAATTATGATGCCCACTCAAGCAAAAAATTGACACCTTCAATCGTAACTAAAACCTATATATAAGATCGTCGTGAATCTTGAGAGGTTGGCCACTGTCGTTCCTTATCCTTCTTACCTTAAAACAAGCTAATGTCCTATGCTGAAACCCGTGCATTTGAAGGATCTGATTATCCCCAACGTTGAAGGACCTCTCCATTTGTTTCAAGCACATCTCAACAGAGTAATCACCATAGCTGCCACATGGTTTGCAGCCCACAAAATAAGTTACAAAAAAGCCACCTCTCATCTCCATCGCCCGGATGATGCATTTCCATAACCTCTTCAAGTTTTTCCACAATTGCAATCTAATAGCGATGCCAATCGTAAGAGTTTTCGAGATAAACCTTGTCCCCCACAGGTCTCTCTGTGTTATTAAAAGATAAATAAGAGCTGACTGCCTCAAATGCAGGCCAGGCCCCTCAGTAAGAACTTTGCCTACCTCCTCTCTAACTTTTCCCTTTGGCCCCATTGGCGCCCATGCATCAATAAGATCCAAAGACCACTGGCAATTCCTTATGAATAAACTGCCATTATTCAGCCCCACCCATGCGTTCTATTCATAAATCTGTTTGTCCCATCCATGCATAATAAAATTGTAATCTTTGTACTTCTCCAATGGAAGCTCAAACACCATATCTGTGAGCATGGTGTCACTGCCCATCCACCATATCCATTCCAACTCGGGATGTGCAAGCATTAGCTTCCTAAGTATGGGAAGCTCAGACCAATAACCAGCCATTTCTGCATCCAAGTGGGCTAGTTGTAAAATATTTCAATAATGTGCACGTGGCAGTAGTCTATCTTGTTCTTAATAGACTTGAGTAGATAATGATCTCCTGCTTGGTTGTCACAAGGCTTGGGGAGAGCCAGTCACAAGTAAAATTCGAGGTTTCCCATTGTGCAAATTTAAAGATTCTCCGTCAACCAAGCACGCCTTTGCTTGTCCCAACCTGAGATCGTTGGCCCAATGATGTAATTATCATTTAGCTCTCTCTCAAACTCTACTTCTTCCTCCTCCTCAGCATCCATGGCCTTGCCCTCTTGCATTGTCTTCGTGGAGTCTTCTGATGCCACTCCACCACCCACCAGACCAATGGTACCCCTCAGCACCAAAATTGTTACAAACCCACAGAGCGAAAAGTGGTACCCCTGCTGCCTGTCACATCCTTACATACAAGATGATAGGTGCATATTGTATCGCCATGAATGCCTCCGTAAGGGGAATTTGCATCCTTCAATGAGTAATCTGGTGAATCAGTCCCAGGATGCAGGCATGGGGAATGTTTCTCTGTCTTCTTGATTCCGTCTCTTAACCTCTTCTTTCTTGGCTTCTTTCTTCTCTTCTTTTTTTAACTCTGCCTTTGATTGATGATTGCACAGGAACATTACAACAAACCGCCACATCTGCATAATTATACAATCTGCCCATCTGAGACATGAAAAGCATAATAAATTCTGATGCGGGTTGATCATGCCTTGGCATGTGAAGCTAAAACTGAGTGCAAATGCTCTGAATACGATTGGGTCCCCATCATAAAATTTCACTCACACAGGGCAACACCCACGCCCTCGAATAGACCACGTGATATTTCATTAACATGGCATCAGTTACATCGCATCTACTGGCAAATCAGTAGACCCTTGCAAATTGGCCATCAGGACATAAGCTGCTGCATCACTCTCATCTACTAGGACTGCCCTTTTTAAGGCCCACTTCCCAACATTCACATCTCCCCACTTAATGCAAGCATCCAACAGGGCAGACCATACTGCAGAGTCATCATGTGATGGTAGCACCTGGATCATTTTGACTGCCTTATCAAGATGGCCTGTACGTCCAAAAAGATCAATCATGCAAGTATAATGCTCTATACCTTGCTTGATGCCATATTTTGTGCTCATTTCTTCGAAAAACGTGAAGCCATCCTCAAGTAGGCCCAAATGATTGCATGCACTGAGTGCACAAGCAAAAGTCACTGCATCTGGAAGACAGTGCTCGTCTTGCATGCGCATGAAACACTCCAGTACCTGATCACATAGGCCTTGCTGGGCATATCCAGCAATGAGTGCATTCCAAGTAACAGTATCCCGAAATGGTAGATCCTCTAACACTTGTGCTGCCTTTGCAAGAGCACCACATTTGGCATACATATCAACAACAGCAGTGCCAAGCATTACATTATCACACAAAAGTCCCTGTCTAGAAATCTCATCATGAATTTGCTTTCCCCTATCTACAGCTCCTAGCAAACCACAAGCTTTCAAGATGCAAGTAAGGGTTACTGGGGTTGGAGAAAGTCCCTGACCCTGCATGGTATCAAAGGAGGTCAGCACCTGCTCACTTCGACCCTCTTGAACAAGTCCTGCCATATATGTATTCCACGTGACAACATCTTGTTGTGGAAGCTCCTGAAGGACACTTTTTGCTTTCTCTAGGGCTCTGCAATTGACATACATTCCCACTAAAGCGTTGCCAACCACAACATTGTTTTGTAAAACACCACGTCTAGAGATTTCTTGGTGAATTTGTCCCCCCTTCTCCAAAGCTCCTATACTACCACATGCTTTCACTATGCCAGAGAAGGTCACTGCGTCTGGAGAGAGGCCCTCATTTTGCATCCTTTCATAGCATTCAAGTGCTTCCTCGCCTTGACCCTGGCGGGTATATCCAACAATTAGTGCATTCCAAGTAATAGTATCCCGATCAGGTAGCTCTTCAAGCACTTGTTTTGCTTTTGCAAGGGCACCACATTTTGCATACATGTCAATGAGAGCAGTGGCAAGGGTGATATTGTCTCGTAGCAGCCCCTGTTTAGAAATCTGGTCATGAATCCACTCCCCCTTCTTACTTGCTTCTAACATGCCACACACTTTCAAAATGCATGTGAATGTCACTTCATTCGGAGTTAAATCCTCCTCTTGCATCTGTTCGAAACAAGTCAAAGCCTGCTCACCTTGACCATTTTGAGCATAACCTGAAATCAGGGTATTCCAAGACACAACATCCCGGGAAGGCAGCTCCTTAAGGACTCTATGTGCTTTCAGGAGAGCTCCACATTTTACATACATGTCCACCAAAGCATTACCAAGCACAATGTCTTTTGCGAGCAATCCCTGTCTAACAATTTCATCATGAAATTGTTGTCCTTTGTCAACAGCCCGCATACAGCCACAAGCTTTCAAAATGCCAGAGTAAGTTACTGCATTCGGAGAGAGGCCCTGCTCTTGCATATGCCTGAAGACGTTAAAAGCATTGTAACCTTCATCCTTCCGGGCATATGCGACAATGAGAGCATTCCAAGGAAAAACAGTCTTACATTGATGGATGTAGAGCAACTCTTTAGCTTTAGAAAGCTGATCACATTTTGCATAAAAGATCACTAAGCCATCAGAGCACTCTTTGAGCAAACCCCTTTGCTGTATAACGTCATGTATTCGCATGCCTTGAGACAAGTCTTTCTTCTTGGTGCAAGCCCTGAGTAAGGCAGTGAATGCGGCACTATCATGGCTGCCAAGATGCCTTTTGCCAGTACTCTTTTCGTAGAGCTTGGAAGTAGATGACCGCGGCTGCCCAAATCCACT
Source organism: Adiantum capillus-veneris (assembly GCF_014529385.1). NCBI lineage: Eukaryota > Viridiplantae > Streptophyta > Polypodiopsida > Polypodiales > Pteridaceae > Adiantum > Adiantum capillus-veneris. The sequence continues at coordinate 132,831,260 of NC_140940.1, read as the reverse complement.
GATCGGAGAGCGCCCGACATTACTACTCGGAGGGTCCTCAAGAAGTCTGTGCTTGAAGCGTGATTTTAATGCAGGGATCGCCCTGCTGCCATTGCTATCATAATAGCCCTGCAGCTGGCCGCCTTCGGGGAATAACCCAACATCCCATGGCTGAAGGAGTCCACCCGCCATTGAGAGATTGTAACACTATGACACATACTTTCACACACACACACACACACACACACACACACACAGAGAGAGAGAGAGAGAGAGAGAGAAGAAGAGAGTTTTAACGTCGTAGGAAGACATCTAGCCAACGAGGAGTTGAACTCGAGACTTGTTATGATAGAGAGAGAGAGAGAGAGAGAGAGAGAGAGAGAGAGAGAGAGAGAGAGAAAGAAGAAGAAGAGACTTCCTAGGAAACTATCCCAAGAGATCTAGCCGACTAAGAGAGTTGAAATCAAGACCTTTTAGTCAAGAGGGAAATGCCGTAACCAATCTACCACACTTGATGGCTCTTAAAATGAATGAAAATTACCTATCCCGTATCAAAATGGTCATGCTAATTATATAGAGGATACTGTCAATGGCTTGGCCATTTGATAGGGATTGGTGCCAATAAATTTTTTGGCTTTCTAATTTATCTATATCTACGTTTATGCTAAAAAATGTCCCAAAAAAAATATCTTTGCTTTTAGTTTTCAAGTTTTGGTGAATGGAGATTAGGTTTATAAAATTTAGGTTGTATATTTTGTGTGATGAGGGCAATGGTGTTGTACCAACTTGGAAATTTGTAATGCAAAGATAAGAAATCACAATCTCTTGGATACTTGCAGCTTAAAAAACTAGTGTTATGTGAGTGAAGCATATAGATCTTAATCTCAACTTACTCAGGCCACAATCTCTTGGATACTTGCAGCTTAAAAAACTAGTGTGAGCAACTTGAAGTTTTATGTGAGTGAAGCATATAGATCTTAATCTCAACTTACTCAGGCCACAATCCCCCAGTTTGGATAAAAAAATTGGTATAGAAAAAAAACACTAGTCTTTGGCCTAACTTCTAAGTTCTCATAGTTTTACGAATATTTACTTTAGCATGATTTTCCAATTTCTCAGTTGCTTTCCTCTAATTTTTCAATTTGGTAAGAGCCAAATGAATTTTTAAAGCATGGAATGCAATGTCAATCCCTCGATAATTTTTAAGAATGATCAGAATGAAATCTTGGGGATTTGAACGGTGATTCTCTCTACAAGCTAGAGACAAAGTACTTTTTAACACCTGAATTAGTGTAGTGAAGTTAGCAACAATAGTAAATGTCCATTTCGAGGTTTTCATACCACAAGAAGTTTTGGACAAATTTCTCACAATAATTCCCACATTGTGACTTACCTCAACATCATGAGCTTATGAGATGGAGGCACTGCATACCTAGCTAGGTACGATTGGGGGCAGGGGACCGCCGGCCCCGAGGGGGGGGGGGGGGGGGGGGGGGGGGGGGGTGGTCCCCTGCCCCCAATCGTACCTAACTAGGTATGCGGTGCCTCTCGAGCAGAAGTTTATGATGTTATGCATTGTATGAAAAACAATTGGAAAGACTCGGTTTTCCTACATGAGAAATTTTCTAAATCTTCTTGAGTACCCAAGGACCTAAGTCTGCAACATAGCCACATTTGGCTTTCATTACTTGCTTACCTTTGCCACTCCCTCTTGTTGCAAGAACACAACCGACGAAACCCAAGACCCACAAATTCTTTATAGTTATCCAAAGTCTTGATTCTATTATTGCTTTGTAATCCCATTTGTAACATGATTGTTAATGAGAAAGTGGTCACTAGACTTCCAGATTGTAATTACGCAAGTCTTCCATGAGTTCTGCGAGTATTTTTTTGCTAATCCTTCTCAATCCCCAAGTATAAAAGACATTTTTAACTCATTGTTTATGGTCGTTATCTGATCTGAGAAACGCTACGTATGATTCTGTTTAGCTACTTAAATTACGTGATTTATGCTAATTGAAGACGAGCTGTCTTTTACCTAAATCCATTGATTAAGTGGTCTAAACACTATGTTTTTCACTAATTTTTAATGGAGAAGAGAAGAGGTATTCCTAAGTGATTTTGATCACTTGAAAAATGAAGGGTCGTCATTTTTTGCGCACTCAAAAGAAGCTTTTATGAAGCCCATAGGGGGTATTACCCTAAGATACAACTCCTCTTTAGCTTCGTTGCATTCCAATCTCATTTGCTCATCAAAACTCCCAATCTAGTTCGCAGATAGTGTAGTTGAGATTGTAAACTTATGGGTCTTGATCTGCTAGTTTTGTTTATGAGATCTGTAATCACTGTGGATATGCCATTTCATTGGGTCTGACAAGGCGACATAATCTCCATGCCTCAACTGGGTTAGGTCACTATGTATTGAGTTGTGTATGTTACTCTGCAATTAGGTACATTACATCCTCTCTGCGATGAACCACTAATATTGAGCCATTGCTCAGGAGTGACTCTAGGTTGGTAGAGAGAAATATTCTTAGCTTAGATGCCCTCTAGGCTAGCTAGAGTTCCATTATCCATTTATGCCTACAACAGGAGCTAGGAGCAGGGGATGCTTGCCAATTCTTTTGTTTGGGAGCTTTTGAATGTTTTTAAGTGGTTTTGGGTTTCAAAAATTCATGTCCATTGAATAGTCACTTTTGAATTGTCGTTACGACTTCGTATTTGCTTAAATTTTCTCTTTTGTTTCTGTCTTTTCAAGTTTGTTCATTTTGTACCATTAAAAGTAGGGTAGGTAGGCTCATATTCATCACCAGCTACCTCTAAATAGACATCCAAAAACATTGGTTGACCATTGCCAAAAATCTATGACTCTAAAATAGTGCAAAAGAGTGTTTTCCGCATTTTGAAAATCTTAAAAACCATGAAACTGGCCTCTTCATACCTCAAGGAAGAAATCTGATAAATTTGGACAAACTATGGCTCTACACATGGATCGTGATGTGTGGCAAGCACCACTTGACCTAAGACTCATACCATAGCTTGTGATCATCCTATGGGGCACATTCTTAGAGTATGAAGAATTTAGATAGCATTAGGAAAGGCAAAAGGTGAGAAACATCACAAAATTTAACAAATCATTACAAAATTGGGATTTGGGGTGTATTTGGGGTCAATACCTTCAAACTCAAGGCAATTAAGGGAACAAGGATGTGAAGTCTCACTGCTATTTGAAGTTGCACATGGATCGTGACCTATCAATCATGTCATAATAATCAATATCTAATTCTCCTAAATGATTTTCTCATATTAAACTGATCATTTAATGTGGGGAAGTGCCAAGGGAGAAAAAGCTAGAATATTGGTTAAGTTAGCAGACCGGCCACAGTAGGGATCCAAAGGAGGGAAAATAGGGATCCAAAGGGGGGGCCATCTGCAAAAGAGCCATGTGAAACAACGGGCTAAAAAGACCCTAAGGTTCAGCCCATTAAGACTTCCAAAATGCTAAGGTTCCAAAATTCAAAGGTTGTGTCCAAAGGTCAACCTTAGGGAAAATTGGATGCTTAGTGTGTGTGCCCAAAAAGTCTTTCTGCATCCCTACATGGGAGGGGGCGAGCCCCAAAGCTAGGGGATGAGAGAGAAAGCTACACACACACACACAGGCTCCCTTTACACAAAGGGAATGAGGGACACATGTCAGCTCCCTAGGCCAGATGCCCACAAGGTGTGCCCAATTCCTATTGGAAGACCCTTGAAGTGGACCAATGAGAATTAAGCTAGAGTAAATCTAGTTTAATTAATTTAAAAACATTTAATAAAAGAAACCAATAAGAATTAAGTGTCGTAGAAGACTATTGGGCAGTCTCCCAAGGGGTCCAATGAGCATTCAGGAGCCCCATGGCTTGCCTGATTCCTATTGGCCAGGAGGCAAAGGGGTCCAATGAGAGTTTAGTTTAATTATTTAATTATCTAAAGCTCTCACAAAAGGGGAAAGGGGGACACATGTCAGAAGGCTATCACTTATGCTGCTTAATCCCTATTGGCTTGACCTGGGGAGGTCCAATGAGGAAAAAGCCAGCCTAACTTAGCAGCTAGGGCTCGCCCAAGAGAGAGGGGGGGCTGATTTTTGCTTGGCATTCACTCTCACATTCTCACACTTGACCATGTGTGAAGGAAAAATACTCTATCTCCTTCCAAGCTTTAATGGAGAGCTCATCACCTACTCCAAGCTTGTGAGATAGAAGCCTACATCAACACTCTCTTGGCATGTGGATGCAAATCCAACCAAGAGCCAAGCTTCAATGCATGCTCATCTCCTCTACCAAGCTAATTACTAAGCTAAGCTATGCTAATATGAGTGATTATGTGAGGAGATGTACTTCTTTCTCGTAAGATACTTCTTTTTCCTCTCAATCTACTCTCATACCCTGCTAGCTCTCACCATCTTCGAAGGTGTGTGAGGTCTTGGGTCTGAGAACGGGGATAATTCAAGTTGTGTTTGATTAAGTGTTTTGCTTGGTGTATGAAGCTTCCATCTTCATTGCACTAGCTAGTCTTGAAGGAACACAAAGAAATGTATTGTACAATGTCTCTCTTGATGGGAGAAACCATAATACAAAGCCTTTTGGAGGGGGGACCGGCTCCATGCAAATCCGGTCCTCAACTGTTGTCAATAGTTTAATTGCTCTCTCTTTTGAAAGTATTGTCGATGCTATCTAACTAGGTGTTACGCTTTTTGTTGCTCTCTTAACCCAAGCACTCTTGTAATTCTCATTAGGAATCTATTCTAATGAAATGCCCACTATGTTCATGCTAATTTCCGCTACAAATAAGATTTTAGGCCATTAAATGTTACATTGGTATCAGAGCTCAAGGTTTCTCTTTTCTTGCTCAAGAAGGGAGGTCCTCAAGCTAGCTACAAATGGTTGGTATTATTAATTGCCTGTGAGTAAGTAGAATAGGGATTTTTCAGCCTTGCAGTGCGCCTGCCTTTGTGCAGTTAACGGGGCATCACCGTCGAGAGCTATGGTCTTAATAGTGGAGTCCTACGGGGCTTGCCTACGGCTTAACCACTATTGAGCTATTAGAAGCTTGACAGGAGCCGGTGCTGTTTTGGTGTCGAAAGACCCTCTCTTCTATTCCTTGCAATTAATGGTATTCGAGCCGCGGGTACAGTAGCTTGAGTGCTTTTTCTAAAGGGGTAAAGAGGAGTAGCAACTAGGGCTTGAAGTGCCAAAGTACACCTAAAAAGTTTACACCTAAAAATTGTTAGAATGGCTGACAATATTAAAGAGAGTGAAATTAATGTTGATAACTTTGATTTTGCTCATGAGCAAGCTACTAATGATGCTTCAATGCTTGTTAATTATCTTGTTTCTAGACTTCAACAAGCCATGGGCAATCCATCTCTCCAAAGTGAAGTGCAACGGCAGCTCCGTGCTCACGGGATTCTCCAAGCTCATCACCATGACGAGAGAACACCTAGGAAGCCTCCTTGTGAGACTACCAAAAGAGGTCTCTCTCCGATTCGGGAAGAAGAAGAGAATCCATATGAAGGGCTCAAGAACTTACTTCTTGATGATGCATCTCCTTCCCAAAGGAGAACTCAAGAGCCTCCACCGAAGGAACGAGAAAGAAGCGAGTCTCCCGCCACCTCGGCGGAGATGGCTCCACGAAGACGGCGGGCTAAACGCTCTCCATCACCACCAAAGCGGAGAAGACCATCACACTCTTCTCCACGCCATAATTCAAAGAGGGATGATAAAAAGCAAGAGAAGAAAAAGGCGAGAAAGAGGACACCCTCTTCTCCATCTTCTTTATCCTCTTCCTCTTATGAAAGCTATGGTGAAGACGACAAAGATCAAGACAAGAAAAAGGCGAGAAAGAGGTCACCCTCTTCTCCACCTTCTTCAAATTCTTCATCTTCTGAAGAAAGTGATGGTGCAACTTTTGAACCATCAAAAAGAAGAGGCCATAGGAAATCCTATGCCGCATGGAAGAGGTCGTCCAAGCTGAAGAAATTCAAAGAGGGAGGGAAGAGCATCTCTTTCCTTACCTATGATGGCACCTTCGGTGCTACAGACAAAGTTTTGGCCTTTATCCAGCAATTCGATGCGGCGTTTGGAGATGAGGGCTTCACGGAGTCCTCTAAGCTACGCCATGTAGCTATGCACTTTCAAAAGTCCGCCAGACAATGGTGGTCTAGCCTACGAGCCAATGGTGAAGCTCCACGAACATGGAAGGCTTTAAGAGCTTCCATTATGAAGCAGTTTTTGGCCACCGATGCCAAAGACAAAGTACTCACCGAATGGCGAAGCTTAAAGCTCTCTCCCAATGAATCCATCCACAAATATGTAGACAAGTTTTGGGACCTACAACTCAAAGCCACTGTCTTCAAAAAGTTGGATTTTGGAGAGCAAAAGCAACAATTTTGTGCGGGCTTAACCGAAGAAATGGCGGAGTATGTCAACTCCCAAAGGCCACGTACCATATCGGCGGTAATACACCATACTATGGTGGCCTCGCGAATCAATTTCCAAACGGGGGGTAAAAGAAATAATAAGCCCCCGGAAAACAAAGGTTACCAATGAGCCTAAGGGGAAGGACAATGTCCAAAAGTCTCCTAAGGGCAATTCCAACAAAGCTAAAGAGAAGGGAGTTTACAAAGGAAAGAATAAACTCTCTCCTGAAGAGCTTGAGCGTTATCGTAAAGATAACCGGTGTTTCAAGTGCGGCGAACAAGGGCATGCGTACCGCGCTTGTCCCCAAAAGAACAACCGCCAAGATCCTCCTAGAGCTTCTTTGGTTGAAATCCAAGAGGAGGAGATTCACCAAACTCACCACAAAGGATCTCCTCTATGCCATGCTTGGGGAAAGGTAAGAGAACATGATGCTTTTATTCTCTTTGACCCTGGTTCTACTCACAATTTCATATCTATGGAGTTAGCCACCAAGCTAGGCATACAATCCTACGAGATGGGAGATATCCTACCCGCAGACAGTGCCTTCAAGGGGCAAGAAGCTTCAGTCACTCCCTTAATCGGGAAATTGAGGCTTCATGTCCAAGGCTATGTGGACAAAGAGGATTTCTTTATCTCTCCTCTCAAGCATGAGGATGTAATCCTAGGGGCACCATGGTTTGACCGTCTGGCTGCCCATGTTAAATTTTCTGATAGGAGAATCTCCTTTAAGTTCAGGGAAAAGGACATGTATATAGATGCTAGGGAAATGGGTAACACCATCCCCATTGTACATACACCAGCTTTCAACAAGTCAATAAAGAGCTCTATTTCCGTGTACATGATTTTTGTTAAAGATTCTCAAAATGAACCTAATGCTTTAGCAAAAGAAAATAAAAGCAACCAAAAGGAATTAGAGTTATCCAATTTTCTCAAGGGGTTTCAAGATGTCTTTATTGACGACATCCCTTGTGAGCTACCTCCTAAACGAGGTAATGACGACCATGCAATTGAACTTCTTCCAGGAAGTTCACCGCCTAACAAACCTCCTTATAGAGTTTCTCAAGCTCAACAAGAGGAGATTATGCGGCAAGTGCATGAGTTAATTGAGAAGGGCATGGTTAGGCCTAGCTCATCTCCATTTTGCTCACCTGTGCTATTAGTGCAAAAGAAAGACGGCACATATCGTATGTGTGTCGACTATAGAGCACTAAATAGGATCACTATCAAGAATAGGTTTCCCGTTCCACGGGTAGAAGACCTATTTGATAAGCTACAAGGATCGACCTACTTCAGTAGGATTGACCTAAAAAGTGGCTATCATCAAATAAGGATAGTTGATCAAGACATTGTAAAGACCGCATTTCGTACTACATTTGGTCTTTACGAATACATTGTCATGCCTTTTGGCTTGACTAATGCACCAGCCACATTTAACCGCTTGATGGAGAAGCTGTTCAGGCCTCATCGAACCTTCACTGGAGTGTTCTTTGATGATATTATCATCTACTCTAATTCATTGGAGGAACACAAGCAACACCTCCAGGTAATATTTCAAGTTTTAAGAGAGAATAAACTTTATGTTAATCGAAAGAAAAGTGAATTTTTCTTGCAAGAGATTCAATATTTAGGTCACATTATCTCTCAAGATGGAATCCAAATGGATCCATCCAAGTTAGAGGTAATAAAAGGATGGCCTAAACCAAGGAATCTTCATGAACTAAGAAGCTTTATAGGTATGTGTGCATACTATAGACGCTTCATAGAAAAGTTCTCACAAATTGCGGGACCATTACATGACCTAACAAAGAAAAATGTTAGGTATACGTGGTCTGCTAAGGAGAACAATGCTTTCGAAAAGCTTAAAGAAAAGCTTATCTCTCAACCTGTGCTTACACTACCGGATCTCTCAAAACCATTTGAGGTCCAATGTGATGCTTGTGGTGATTGCCTTGGGGCTGTTTTGCTCCAAGAAGGGCACGCCATAGGCTATGAGAGTCGAAGGCTCGACCCTGTTGAGCAAGCTCTAGGCATATACGAAAAAGAACTCCTTGCAGTTCTACATGCCTTAGACTCATGGAAGCACTATTTATTGGGGACTCCTTTTATTCTGCGAACGGATCACCAAAGTCTTAAGTACTTCATGACGCAGACCAAGCTCTCCGACAAACAAATGAGGTGGGCAAATTTCCTTTCGCAATTTCATTTTCATATTGCTCACATTGCTGGCAAGCATAATCAAGTAGCCGATGCACTCTCAAGACGACCGAGAGTGAATGCGGTTTCCATAGCAACTCACAATGATCTATCTTCAATGATAGATGAGTATGCTATTGATCCCGATTTTAGAGATGTGATTTCAGCCCTTGCATTAGGGAAGAAAGAAGAACCATTTACTTTACAAGATGGTTATCTTCTCTATGGCAATAGACTATGCGTTACTAACTCACTACGTGAGAAAGTAATGTATGAATCTCATGCTCCCCCATATGCGGGGCATAGAGGGATTCAGTCTACCCTAAAGGGAATTGAAACATATTTCTATTGGCCTACCATGAAAGTGAACATACATGAGTATGTTTCCAAATGTGTGGTATGTCAAAAGACAAAATTTGATAGAGGGAAGCAACTTGGATTGCTTCAACCCTTGCCAATCCCTAATTCACCGTGGGAGAGCATATCCATGGATTTTATCTTTGGATTGCCTAAGTCTATCCATGGGAATACGGGAATATGGACGATAGTAGACAGGTTCAGTAAACAAGCTCATTTTATACCTGTCAAAAAGACTATCAAAGCCCATCAAATGGCAACCCTCTTCATTTCACAAATTTTCAAGTACCATGGCTTGCCAATGTCCATAGTGTCGGATAGAGATCCTAGAATGACCAGTAATTTCTGGAAGGGTCTCTTTGAGAATTTAGGAACAAGGCTAAACTTCTCTTCGGCCTATCATCCACAAACTGATGGCCAAAGTGAAATAGCTAACCTAACTATTCTCGATCTACTAAAAGCCTATGTAACGGAAGTAGATCAAAGATCCCAATGGGAGAAGTACTTACCCTTAGTAGAGTATGCTTACAATAACACTGTACATACTTCTACAGGAAAAGCACCTTTCGAGGTAATTGAGGGAAGATCAAAAAGTCCCTTGCTACTTAAGGTACATGGGAAGATCTTCGCTGCAGATGAGTATAGCCGAGACCTACAAGAATCTTTCCAAAAGATTAAGGATGCTATCTCTATCTCACAGCAAAGGCAAAAGGCTGCTGCTGACAAGCACAGAAGAGCCCAAGCCTTTAAAGAAAACGATTGGGTCTTGTTAAAGTTTCCCAAGGCTCGCTTAAGGCACACGACGGGCAAGAATCCTACGGGCCACCAAAAGTACTATGCTAAACTAGCAAAAAGGTACTATGGTCCCTTCCAGATTCTTAGGCCAATCAATGAGATGGCCTATCAACTTAAGTTGCCCAATCATTGGCTCATACACAATGCTTTTCATGTGAGCCTCTTAAAGCCTTACAAAGGAGAGCCACCTCAAGAACCAACTATTGAAGACCCACCGGAGATCGAGGACCACGAGGAGGTGCTGCAACCCGAGTCCATTCTCCGACATGAAGACAAGGTATTAAGAGGCGGTAAGACTATCAGACGATATCTTATTAAGTTTAAGAATTATCCTTTTGAAGATGCTAGATGGATGCAAGGCATACAATTAAAGGATAACCTAAACCTTGTCAATGCTTACAATGCTTCCCAAGAGTAAGCAAATGTACAAAATGTTAAAAATGAACAAAATTTTTTGTCTTATAAGACTCTCTTTTTCTTGATTTGTGCACAAAAATGAAGTAGTATGCATGCTTAGATCAAGTTTGCGGGGACGACGTCTCCCAAACACCAAAGTAGAGCTTGTCAATCTACTATGGAAGACTGATAGGACTAATGTGCAGACATGCTTGCGGCAGCCTCAGGCTCTCAAGCGCCAAATGGACTAGTCATCCATTATGGAATGATGTCGTAGGGTAACATAGGGATCCTCTACCCGCTAAGAAAAGGACTCATACATATGCTTTATCTTCTCTACACCATAGTCGAGGACGACTATGATTTCAAGAGAGAGGTAATGTCATAATAATCAATATCTAATTCTCCTAAATGATTTTCTCATATTAAACTGATCATTTAATGTGGGGAAGTGCCAAGGGAGAAAAAGCTAGAATATTGGTTAAGTTAGCAGACCGGCCACAGTAGGGATCCAAAGGGGGGGCCATCTGCAAAAGAGCCATGTGAAACAACGGGCTAAAAAGACCCTAAGGTTCAGCCCATTAAGACTTCCAAAATGCTAAGGTTCCAAAATTCAAAGGTTGTGTCCAAAGGTCAACCTTAGGGAAAATTGGATGCTTAGTGTGTGTGCCCAAAAAGTCTTTCTGCATCCCTACATGGGAGGGGGCGAGCCCCAAAGCTAGGGGATGAGAGAGAAAGCTACACACACACACACAGGCTCCCTTTACACAAAGGGAATGAGGGACACATGTCAGCTCCCTAGGCCAGATGCCCACAAGGTGTGCCCAATTCCTATTGGAAGACCCTTGAAGTGGACCAATGAGAATTAAGCTAGAGTAAATCTAGTTTAATTAATTTAAAAACATTTAATAAAAGAAACCAATAAGAATTAAGTGTCCTAGAAGACTATTGGGCAGTCTCCCAAGGGGTCCAATGAGCATTCAGGAGCCCCATGGCTTGCCTGATTCCTATTGGCCAGGAGGCAAAGGGGTCCAATGAGAGTTTAGTTTAATTATTTAATTATCTAAAGCTCTCACAAAAGGGGAAAGGGGGACACATGTCAGAAGGCTATCACTTATGCTGCTTAATCCCTATTGGCTTGACCTGGGGAGGTCCAATGAGGAAAAAGCCAGCCTAACTTAGCAGCTAGGGCTCGCCCAAGAGAGAGGGGGGGCTGATTTTTGCTTGGCATTCACTCTCACATTCTCACACTTGACCATGTGTGAAGGAAAAATACTCTATCTCCTTCCAAGCTTTAATGGAGAGCTCATCACCTACTCCAAGCTTGTGAGATAGAAGCCTACATCAACACTCTCTTGGCATGTGGATGCAAATCCAACCAAGAGCCAAGCTTCAATGCATGCTCATCTCCTCTACCAAGCTAATTACTAAGCTAAGCTATGCTAATATGAGTGATTATGTGAGGAGATGTACTTCTTTCTCGTAAGATACTTCTTTTTCCTCTCAATCTACTCTCATACCCTGCTAGCTCTCACCATCTTCGAAGGTGTGTGAGGTCTTGGGTCTGAGAACGGGGATAATTCAAGTTGTGTTTGATTAAGTGTTTTGCTTGGTGTATGAAGCTTCCATCTTCATTGCACTAGCTAGTTTTGAAGGAACACAAAGAAATGTATTGTACAATGTCTCTCTTGATGGGAGAAACCATAATACAAAGCCTTTTGGAGGGGGGACCGGCTCCATGCAAATCCGGTCCTCAACTGTTGTCAATAGTTTAATTGCTCTCTCTTTTGAAAGTATTGTCGATGCTATCTAACTAGGTGTTACGCTTTTTGTTGCTCTCTTAACCCAAGCACTCTTGTAATTCTCATTAGGAATCTATTCTAATGAAATGCCCACTATGTTCATGCTAATTTCCGCTACAAATAAGATTTTAGGCCATTAAATGTTACAATCAACACATTTGGCAAAAGCCTTAGAGCCACAACGTCACACAAACATAATTAACTCCTCCCTAAAACCATTTTGCATTTGCATAACTTCACAAAAAAGAAACCAAAACAAGTCTGCAAAATACGCAAGTTGCAAAGACTCAGAAATTGAATTTTGGAAGGGAAATCTAGATCCAAATTCATTGTGGAACCTTGGGAAACCAATAGATAGGGCCAGGCAAAGAAGTTGGCGCAAAATTTGACTTTGTGGAGGTGCATGGATCACAATCCATTGGCTTTCATGGTTTGTCTTGAGATCTATACCACACACTCCTCAAGCTTAGTATAAGTGCGTGGTGAAGTATCACTCAAAACAAGCATCCAAAAGCTTGTGAAAGTGCATGGTTTCTAGTCGAAGGTAGTTGTAGAGTCAAAATTGTCTACATCAAGCTTTCAACCTAAAATTTTGCAAGAAGCTTTGCCCATGAACTTGGTGAAGCAGTAAAGATTAGAGATTGCTAAGGAAATCCTTGATTTGTAGGTTTTATAATCAATTGGGAGAAGAAAATGTAGAAGAATTGTAAAATAGCACTACTACAGTACTTGATTTATATTTCTGTTAAAGAAAACCCTCAAGGGTTGAAGAAAATCACAAATGAGAGGTAAAAACAACAATTGTATTAATGGTTGAATGTATTCACTGCTTATAACCACTGATGAACCTTAATTTTGGTAGACTATCTCCCTTGCAAGAAACCAAGATTCACATCACCTAGCCATGCCACACATTCTATAAAAAAAATTACTCTCTTACACCTACTCACACACTATTTCTTTGTTGCACCTTCTCATGCACATAGTTGGAAGATCAAACACAACATACTAAAACCAACACGAGAAAAGGAAAAAAAGAAGACTTATGGCATTATATTTTTTGGAGAGAATCTCCATGATCGTACGATACCATGCAAATGCCAAACATTTGGTACATCCCAAGTCTTCAACGGCAACACTTCCATGATTGCTAGAGCACTAGGAGTGTACATTCCTAGAGCATGTTGTTGGGATCGTGGTCTTCGGTCTAGCCGGAAAATGAATGTGTGCCTATCTACATGGCATCCTAGGTGGTCTGGAGCATGTGGAGCATGTCCCAAAAGTGGTCCAAGTCATGTTACTACCCATGGGGGAGTTTTCTATGCATAGTAAACCCATTTTGGAGTAGTTTGACTAGATGGCAATTGGAGATGCCTCTTTTGTGCTATATTAAAACCTTTTGTAATCACTCTTTCAAGCTAGTTAATTCATCATTTGAGTCTACATACTCTCTCTCTCTCTCTCTCTCTCTCTCTCTCTCTCTCTCTCTCATCTTGTGTAATTAGCAAGTTAATCAGTGTGTGTTAGTATGAATGCTACTCTATTCAATCCCCGTTGATCCAACAATTGGTATTAGAGCTATTGGTAATAATTAGCATCTCTTTATCATTTACCTATGCTAGGTCACATTAGCACTTCCTCTCTTGCTAATCGTGATCGTTAATTAATCTTCTTTGCATTGCATATTAGAGCTGCACTAATCTTCTTTGGAGGTTTGATAATGATGGGATATGTACCCTCATTGAGGATGTTCCACTACCCACATTGTTAAGCTAATGAAATAAGATTAGCATTAGCATTAGGAATTTCTCTTCATAATTATTTTTACTTAGTGAGATTCTCCTCTGCTCCAGCTCTCATTAGAGCCCTCAAGCTCCAAATTTGGGCATCATTAGCTCGCTTAATTATCCACCTAAGTTTAGGTGTGTGTGTGTGTGTGTGTGTGTTATTGTGTGAGCCGATTGTAAAGCCAAGTTTAAATACACTATCTTCGAAATTGTTTAACAACAAGGGCTTGTGGCCACTTGGATAGACCCTCTTAATAAAGCTTTGGCCCTGCGGATGCACTAAGTTCAAGACGTGAATCTCGCTCTAAGTTTCTGGGTGCCTTTTCAGCTTTGCTCATAAGCAAAAGCTTGTCATAGAATTTTTAGCATGTTGTTGCATGTCATTATGATGCATGGAATAAAGCTTGAAAGAGGAAAGAAGCACTTGTTTGAGGGGAGGATACAAAAACAAAGACAAAGCATAGGAGAAGATAGAGGTGCTCTTGGATTAGAGCAAAGCAGACATTTCTCAAGATTTTGTTCTTGGATTAGAGCGTTGTTTTTGCTCCTAGATTGGAGTGTGGATCTTAGATTGGAGTGTTATGTTGTTTGTCTCCTGGATTGAAGATGCATGTTGTATGTGCTCCTGGATTGGAGTGTTGTCTTTCTTCATCAAGTTGTAGCCCAAAGCCCAAGGCGAGGGTTGTTGGGATCGTGGGCTTTGGTCTAGCCAAGAAATGAAGGTGTGAGAACACCCCCTACTATCTACATGGCATCCTAGGTGGCTAGAGCATGTGGAGCATGGCCCAAAAGTGGCCCAAGTCATGGTACTACCCATGAGGGAGTTTTCTAGGCATAGTAATCCCATTTTCAAGTAGTTTGACTCACCTAAAAGTGCCCTACAAAGGTGGATCTGAAAATCCAAGCTCTCTTTTTAGTAGATGCATGTGGCAAGTGGAGATGTCTCTTTTGTGCTATATAAGCACCTTTTGTAATCACTCTTTCAAGTTAGTTAATTCATCACTTGAGTCTACATACTCTCTCTCTCTCTCTCTCTCTCTCTCTCTCTCTCATCTTGTGTAATTAGCAAGTTAATTAGTGTGTTTTAGCATGAATGCTACTCTACTTAATCCCCCTTGATCCAACACATACTTTGTGTTCTTAGATCGTTGCAACTCGGAAGCTATGGCTAACTTGCAATATTCAAAAAAGCTATGGATAACTTGCAACATTCAAAACAACTAGTGCGAGAAAGGCAAAGTAAGAGAGAGAGAGAGAGAGAGAGAGAGAGAGAGAGAGAGACAACTAGTTCGAGAAAGGCAAAGCAAGTGTGTGTGTGTGTGTGTGTGTGTGTGTGTGTGTGAGAGAGAGAGAGAGAGAGAGAGAGAGAGAGAGAGAGAGAGAGAGAGAGAACTAGTGCGAGAAAGGCAAAGTGTGTGTGTGTGTGTGTGTGTGTGAGAGAGAGAGAGAGAGAGAGAGAGAGAAACAACTAGTGCGAGAAAGGCAAAGTGTGTGTGTGTGTGTGTGTGTGTGAGAGAGAGAGAGAGAGAGAGAGAGAGAGAGAGAGAGACAACTAGTGCAAGAAAGGCAAAGTGTGTGTGTGTGTGTGTGTGTGTGTGAGAGAGAGAGAGAGAGAGAGAGAGAGAGAGAGAGAGAGAGAGAGAGAGAGAACACGCAATGGGTGCAATCTCTCCACACAGAAGAGTGAGTGTGTCACTCTTACAGATATTTAATTTATAGGCTAGATCGATGCTCAAAATGGCTACAAATATTCATAAGCATAAAACAATTATTGCTCACAATGAGCTCACAAAAATAATAACCAATGTACCAAAAATTCTAACTAATCCATTGGTATTTTAAGGACAATGGT
The DNA here is from genome assembly GCF_014529385.1 of Adiantum capillus-veneris. Classification (NCBI taxonomy): domain Eukaryota; kingdom Viridiplantae; phylum Streptophyta; class Polypodiopsida; order Polypodiales; family Pteridaceae; genus Adiantum; species Adiantum capillus-veneris. The sequence goes on along the minus strand of NC_140940.1, from coordinate 132,815,641 downwards.
ATAAGGTCCCAACCTAGAGATTGGAGTTACTTGATTGTTGGCCTTCCTTTAATTTAAAATTCCATTGATGATACCTTACTCCAATTTAGAGACGGAAATATACGAGCAATAGAAGTGAGTGAGGTCCCTATCGGTCGGTTGTGGCTGTAAGGGTCCTACAACACAAGTTAGGTCAATAACCCAAAGGTTATGATAAGAGCTAAATCCTATTTCAGTAAACTAATATCTCAACATACTTAGGATCTATAAACAAAAAGAAAAAGCCAATATCATGAGTTTGCCGCTACCTTAGACTTTCTTCGTTTAACCAACAAAGTTTTGAAAAGGTCTTCTTATTTGCTAACCGCGAAGCCGGAAAAACATTTTCCTCTTCCTAACCGCTATGGATATCGGTGCATCATAAGATACAAGTGTTGCTAACCACATCTTATTCTTTGCTAACCATGATATTTCCTCGCTAAGGGCGAATTCCATCTGGCAAGGAGATACCCTGTTAGTAACTTCCTTTTCAAGGAATAACTTTTAATAGTGATCAAACAAGTTTTCCTTAGATCAAACAATACTTTTCCAATAACTCCTTTAACTTAATTTAGAAAACACATGCTTGTCTCTTGTGATGATAATCACATTCTTGGACGTTTTTGGCGACATTCTCGGCTTTTTGTACTAAGGTTAACTTATGTATGAACATTGCAAAAATTGATAATTTGGCTTACCAAGATTGGAATGGGTGTGACTATAACCTGCAGCTGAGGATCGCAATTAGAAACTTTGTTCACTAGTGCCACATATTGAGGATCCACTTGAGCATCAAGCACAACATTGGAACTTAGCGTTCTTTTTCTTGGTGGATGGTAGAGCTTAGGTAGATACGAAATTCAAGATTAACCCCACATTCTTTTAAAGGGATAGATGGCAAGGAGGTTTAACTCAATGGTTATCTACCTTGTGGTTGGTCAAAATAGTACTAAGATGGGTAACCTCCTGGTAACTTTTGAGTTCTGATAAATGGTTGTCCCTTGCATGTAACTGACGGTGCCAACAAAACCTTCATAGCCTCATTGCCAAGTATGCCAAGGACTATGCCTTAATCGCTGCATGATTTCCTTTTTTGGGGGGGGGGAGTGGAGGGGATGGTGTGCTCTCACCGTCGTGCAAAAAAAGTACTGCAAAGTTCTCTTGCTTTCTGTATATAATGTGCTCACCCTCTACCCCTTTATATAGGCCTCTAAGGTGTTTTATTCTTGGCACGTGCTTTTTGGCTTCTTGCCTTATATATCTCTAATTTTGGCTACACATCTCTTGTGTCACTACTTTTCATGCAGTCAACTATAGTTATCCTTCACTTTTAGTGAATTCACATCAGCCTCTCTTCTTGAGCCTTTTTTCTCGGTTATTTGAGAGCCACAAAATATTCAACAACCACTTTCTTAAAAGTAGGGGATTCTACAACCTTCCCTTTTCCATAAGATCTAAAACATAGAATTAACAAACTAGTCGTTCGATTCATGGGTGAGGAATTTTAATAGCGGTGTGACATTGACCAAGGCCCATTCAAATGGCAAGGGAAAAGAAATTGTGTGTGTGTGTGTGTGTGTGTGTGTGAGAGAGAGAGAGAGAGAGAGAGAGAGATAGATAGATTGAATTATCGTCCATGGAGGTCATATATGACCTATAGGACCAGAACAAAACAGTACAAAGGATTTCGTCTCATACATATCAGTTAAGGACTGAGAGTCCATCGAGTGGGGAGAAAAAAGATAAGGTGGGATGAACAAAAGTCTAAGATGAGGTAGGTGAGGAGGAGGGGGCCGGTTTGGGAGTTCGAAACTCTTGGATGATGGCTTTGCCTCCTCGGTAAACTGCCCATTTCCCTGCTGTGCGCGCTTCTCGCATCTTTTGGAGTTCGGTCTTCTTTTGTTTGAGTTGGGTGGGTGTGAGATCTTCAGCAAACCAAATTTTTGTGTCCTTGAGAAGCTTCGATTGCTCAAGGAGCTTGACTCGATCCGCTTTGGTCTTGAAGGTAAGAATTGCATGGTTGGTGCGATGCTCGTGAGCGAGAGTGGTGATTGTCGTTGGATCCCATTGTATCATGGGGGTTGTTGTTCGGATGCAATCGAAAGACTTGTGGAACTTGGGGTCCTCTTTTCCTTGCCAATCGCTCGGGAGTCCGCCAATGCGGACATTGAGAGCAATAGCATCTTGTCGTTGTTGTTCGCGTAGCGTAGACGCCACACGAACTTCGACTTCGCGAAAAATGACATCCTGTACTTGAGTTTTGACCGTCTCTGTGAGGGTGACTTCCGTCTTCGTATTGAGCTCGATTTCCTTTTGTTCCGTCTTCCCCTTGTTGGAGTCCTCCACTGTGGTGAGGCGAGACTCAATGGCTGCGAGTCTTTCCTTCAAAGCGTCATTTTCCTTGCGAAGTCTTTCGACTTCATGTTGAAGCCGGGCCATGCTGTCCACCTTTGGGGGTGTTGCCACAACGTCGACGAATGTGGGCTTCACGCGAGAAGAGGCTCGAGTGGCCATGGTGGGCAGTCTCTCAAGAGAAAAAATCACCTTCAAAGGCTTATAATCAACTTTAATTAAAGGAGCTCTCTCTGTGTAGCAAGTCGAGACTCGGGTGAGCAGAGGCTGAGACTGGCGGGCTTCAACATGGGCAAGGCTGAGACTGAGACTGGCGAGGCTGAGATTGGCCGGGCCTGGGCATGGGCCGAGACTGGCGAGGCTGAGATTGGCTGGGGTGAGCAGGGGCTGAAACTGACGAGCTCTAAAGAGAGCGAGAGTGCACGCGAGCAGAGCTGGGCGGGGTTCCTACTAGAGATGGGGAGCAGGGCTCTGTGGCCTCCCCTAGGGTTGCCCCCTCACCCAAGGGAGACCGGAGACACAGTAGGCCGCTCAAGAGAGAGAGAGAGAGAGAGAGAGAGAGAGAGAGAGAGAGAGAGAGAGAGAGGGAGGAAGAAGAGTTTTAGGCTGCTTATACACCACCCATTTAGAGGTGGAAGCCTACCATCACAAAATGGCTGGTGTTGTGAGATGGACAGCAACAGAGATCGCGGGCTGTCAAGACCCCCTACCCAAGCTCGGGTAGGGGTTGAGCTGATGACACTCCTTGCCGTAATAAACGTCAAACCGATAACTAATAGCCAATTCACATTTTAAAAATAAAATCTTTTTTGTGTGTAGCACTTGCTCACGTATGCAAAAAAGCAATGGGTAGGCAGCTATTCTATATTTCAAAAGACCTCAACTAGAGTGCTTCGTTAACCATATTTGAGATAAGTTAATGTGCAGAAGGGGATGCAGATGGAAAGGGTTAAATTGAGTAGAAATAAGAGAAGTAAAGGTAGAAGCAAGAGAGGAAGGGAAATAGTACAACACATCCTAATCATATAATATGAAGTTTATAATACAAAAAATCCTTGTCTAGGTTTAAGCAGCAGGAAGACAGGATAGACAATTTGAAGAGTCCGTCCACCCTGTGTGACAAGCAAGGCACCCAAAGAAGTACTTTTGAGTAGCGATAAGGTAGGATAGAAAATTTGTAAGGTCCATCCACCCTGTGTGACAAGCAAGGCGCCCAAATAAGTCCTTTTTAGCCTTGTTCGTCGCCCACGTGTGACAAGGGCCTTAGACACGTGGATGCATGATAAGAGCAAGAGAGATTTGAATGTGAGTGTATGCTAACAAAGTAACTAGCTTGCTTTGTTAGTAGCATTCGTATTGAATGGAGAACAAGTGAAGCCGAACGAATTAAAAAAGAGAACTTCTGCATTTATTCTTGAATTTTAGACAATTATTATTTCTTTGATTCAATCTCACTATAGTGTTTGTGTTCTTGTCATTCGTATAAGAATGTGCCTACTAATTTGTGCTTGGATTATTTTAACATTCAACATGCATTTATCTCTAAACAAGAAGCTTGGAGAGAGACACACCAATGAAAATGAAATGCTACATTAAATGTCTTCAAAATGCCAAAATGACCAATGAAACTAAACTGATACAATCATGGGGGATCTAATACAATGTTTGCGTACAATTTAAAATTAATTAAAATAAAAGCTAACATGAACATCGCTGTCTGACATTGGGTGCTATCCGAGGATGTGCTACATTGCTTGTTGAAGAGCATCACCAATGTCCGCCTATGTAAATAGTCGTCTCCCATGTCATGCTAGAATAGTCTTGATCCACTGATGGAGCCTCTGTTGATATCGTGGTGGCTCTCATAGATGTGAACATCGAGATCTCCCAAGCTCAATGTCTCTATTAGTCAATATACCTCTGGTATAGGTGGACTTTGAAGTCTATTGTGAAGCTTGCTCATCTGATTGCCAAGTCTCTACTGTGAAGAACTCAATGATCTCCTTCTATGAATGTCTCCCACTATCTAATCTCTTCAAGGGACTCTCCCTATGTCCGTGCAGCTCTAGCATAAACAACCCAGGCATATTTGATCTTGATATCTCATGACTCTAGCCAGTGGTCCATAGCCCTCTCTGAATAGAGAGTGAAAACGGCCTATGTCGTATGTGATGTAGCTCTGTCTCTGGCTCTATATGACACAACTAGAAAAGTATGGCCTCTGTTGGTATTTACTCTCCTAAATGTGCAAGTCTCAGTCTCTAGCTGATGTGATGACGTACGTATCTGACCAAAATCACATCGTATACCATGGGATAAATGAGTGTCCATAAGGCAGGTTTGATCACATATCCATCCTCTATGAGCTAGAGAAGATGCTCTCTGTAGAAATCTATCTTCGTGCCAAGCTCTCGTGTCGGCTCTGTCCATGTCCTCCTAGTGTCTGGATCAAATCCTGTCTCCCTCATGAGGCGGGTAATATCGGTTCGTGTGAGGGACAAGGAGGGTGCATCCAACGAGTGGAAAGGGGGTAGTCTATCCATACTAAATTTATGTAGCTGAAACAAAGATGTAATTTGTGCATACCAACAAGATGTATCTCACCTTTTCTTGCTCAAATAGGCCGCGTGTGAGTGCTTGAACTTTTAATGCATATTAAATTTATTTAAATTAATTCGTATATTGATTAAAAAAAAATTCATGCTTTAAAAGAAATTATGGTTTGTGTTGTGAAATTCCGTTTTGAATTAGGAAAAAAAAATCGTTTTGGTTTATGAAAAAATCTTGTTTTCAATTGTCGTTTTTGAAATTATGTGATTGATGAGGTTTAGGTTTTAGGTTTCGGTTACGTTTAGTTTAGGTTAGGATATATATAGGTTATATGTTAGGTTTTATTTGCCGAACTCACCCTTCCCTTATGCACTAGATATGTTTTGAAAGGATTTTTAATTTTATGAGATTGGGGAGACCTATAGCTTGAAGTTAATATAGCCACCTAAAAAGGTTGAAATTTAGAGGTAAACTTTAATTTAGAAAGTAAAAACCTTTACAAGTTGGGACGAAATCAGTGTTAAAGCCTGCAATTACAGTAGTTGATATTCCTCTACACATTTCCAAGTTTTCAAAGACGACCTATTTTTTCAAGCACAAATATGAGCTACATTTACTACTAGAATTTGTGAGAGTTGAACCGCATAATCAATTTGTGCAAAACAATTGCGTCATTTGCAAGTCATAAACTTCAAGATCATGGAGAGAGAGACAGAGGGGGGGGGGGGGGGCTAAGGGAGATGATGAACCACGTGCTCTTCAAAGCTAGCACTCACCACCAATGTAACCTCCTACTCATTCTTTGTTTATTGGGATATGGTATGGTCACCATTTTGTGTGTGTGTGTGCGCGTGCGTGTGTGTGTGTGTGTGTGTGTGTGTGTGTGAGAGAGAGAGAGAGAGAGAGAGAGAGAGAGAGAGAGTGTGTCTTTGTGTGTTTTTTTTTGGTGTGTGGGGGGGGGGGGGGGGGGGGGGTGTTTGGGGTTGGGGTTGGTAACATTTAAGAAAAAGCAATGGTATGTATGTACATGTCATATGTACCCAACATGATATTAGGAACTAGAGAAACACACACACTAGACTAGTGTGTGCGCACACGCGTGCGGTATAAAGAGAGAGAGAGAGAGAGAGAGAGAGAGTCTTGGCCATGGACAACATGAGAACAATCGAAGGGCTTTAATATATCATTGCAACCCTGGGCAAATGCTGGTCAGTGGTGCCAATGGTGGTTGAATAATAAGCCCAAGTCTTGGGTGTCAAGTCGAACCATCATGTGTTGTGAGCCGGCAAGTGAAAGTCACGCGACGGGGACAAAATGCATGCAAGAACTTGAAAATCCGAAGGACCCAAGTAGTAGGGGCGACACATAAGATCATATGTTCACAAGAGCGCTCCAGAGGACAACACATGGACGAGTGGTAAGGGGAACCGAGCATGTTACCCCTTATATTCAATGACTCGTCGAACCAAGAAGGCAACAAACAAGCGCCTCTATTCAAATTGCATCATTGCATCCAAGTGCAAATCAAAGGCTACCCCACTTAACTTATAACCACTACATAAGAGTGCACCGGAGATGAGTCCGTCGACCAGCATGTTGTCAACTCATTGATCGATCGGAGCTGGTAGTTAAAGATAGTACAAAGGGAAAAAGAAAGGGCCCTATAATTTTTACCACCACTGTATTCAAGTTCTTGGAAGCCCCCTCGTTGTTTGAGCTCCCAAAAAGCAAAGCCTTTTCTCTAGGTGACAGTGACCAACTACTCGCAAGAAGCTGCAAGTGCCAAGCCATCTTTTTCTATTCTCTTCTACCTTGTAAAAAGCCTCTAGTTACTGTTATGTTGTCATACATGATAGTGCCCTTTGCCAATCTTGCATACATACATGATTACATTATGAAACATGCATCAAAAGTACATCCTCCTACATACATATATCTATAATTAAAAATTATATATGTGCAATATCTAACATATACATGTATACACCTATGCGTACATTCGCATGCCCTGGCCGATCCTTCTTCCCAAACGTGTCGGAGGCAAGGTTGACTTCTAATGGGCACACTATTCAAAACGGACGAAGTACCCAAAAACAAGTAAAATGCTATCAAAAAGCAACCGCCATTCGGGGGTTTCTAATGAAGCTCATAGACTGTCGGACAAATGCACTTCAAAAAGTCCAAACTCCTAGCCGTATGTCTAATTGCGTCGATGATAGGAATGGATCTTTGGGTTATTCACACTTATAAAGTCATTGATAAGCAAATCATCTATAGAAAGAAACTTCATTGTACATCAATGGAACCCAAGGAAGGGTTCATAGGAGGATAGTATCCAAAACTTCAAAAGAGCAACAGACTCTTTACAACATGGCAAACAGTAGCCTCTCATAGAATTACAAAATAGCCAGTTTGTCCTAAGATTTTAGCATTAATTTCACATAGAACTAGTACGGCCGGTCGTCTTCGGCGGCCTCTCTCTCTCTCTCTCTCTCTCTCTCTCTCTATCGTGCGCAGAGGAGCTTCTCTCGTTTTGAACTTTAGCCTTCATATTGCAATTTTTGACACGTGTAAAGAACACTTGCTCTGCCATTATAGAATACATATAGATTACAAAAATAGCCGGTTTGTTATAATTTTCTAGCACTAACAATTAGCTTCATATTAAACAAGCATAAATGGCTCACACATAAATAAAATGTATATAACTCTCTTAATAGCTTCAATATATATTCACTACTTATATAGTGTAACGACACACTAAAGAGAAGAAAACGCTGAAGGAAAAATAAGAATGAGAAACACATATATGACACAAAAAGTCTTTCTTTCCATTTTCATGGGTTCTTTTCATTTTCGAAACTCACCCTTCACTTATCAACTTAAGATGTTTTGAAAGGCTTTTCATTTTTTCTAGATTGGGCAGACCTACTTTCTTATGAGATTGGGGAGACCTACTAGGTTAGATTTAAATTAAAGGTTAAATTAAGTTATAAGTTAGGTTATAGGTTATAGGATAGGTTAGCTAGATTATAGATTAGGTTTAGGCAACAAGTTAGGTTATAGGTTAGGTTAGGTTAAGTTATAGGTTGTATGTAAAAAGTTAAGTTACGTTATATGTTAAGTTAACTCATGTTTAGGTTATAGATGGATGTTGTGTTCGGACAGCTAGAACTTATGTACTTTTATGTTAATTTAAACACTTATTGGTGAAACATCCAAACACGACCATCTACCAGCATCTAAACCATAACCCATCTAACCCTATTAGCAGACTGAAATGGCCAAGTGCTACACTAATTGGATTTGGAGCGACCAAATCAAAATTTGCCAAACCTAAGCGGATTTACGTAGCCTACCCTAACGCTCCAAATATAGTAATGTATTAGAGGCCAAAACAAAAGTCGCTAATCTAAAGCCGATAACCCTTATCAGCTACCCCTAAGAAGACTAAATGGCCTAATGATACCCTAATAGTTTTAGAGCGCTTTACTTTAGTGGCTTTACATAGTGTGCCCTAATTAACGTCCAAACACGGTGCGCCATCTATTAGCGGCCAAACCATAATCCATAGAACCCTAAGCGGCTAGCCCTAAGCGGATTGAAATGGAAAAATGCTACACTAATCCAATTTGGAGCGGCCAAACCTAGGCAACTTTACATAGCACACCATAACACTCCAAAATACGGCCATCTATTAGGGGCTAAACCAACAGTAGTCCTAAGACGCTAACCCTAGGTGGCTAGCCCTAAGCGGATTGAAATGGCTAATTGTTATCCTAATCCAATTTGGAGCAGCCTAACATAAGCGGCTTTACACTGTATACCATAACTTCTAACTGTCCGAACACAACGTCCATCTATTAGTGGCCAAACGAAGATGACTTGTGTACTTCTAAAAATGCAAACGGACTTCGGTTAGGTTAGGTTATAGGTTAGGTTAGGTTATAGGTTAGGTTAGGTTATAGGTTAGGTTAGATTATAGGTTAGGTTAGAGCTAGCGACAAATAATAGAAAAAATGCAAACGGACTTCGAAGATGACTCAAACGGTTTAGGTTATAGGTTATAGGTTATGTTAGGTTTAGGTTATAGGTTAGGTGAAATTATAGGTTAGGTTAGAGCTAGCGACAAATGAATAGTAGAAAAAACGCAAACAGACTTCAAAAGTAATTCGTGTACTTCGAAACATGCAAACAGACTCCAATTAGGTTAGGTTATAGGTTAGATTTAGGTTATAGGTTAGGTTACGTTAGGTTTAGGTTATAGGTTAGGTTAGATTATAAGTTAAGTTAGAGCTAACAACAAATAGTAGAAAAAACACAAACAGACTTCGGTTAGGTTTTGTTATAGGTTAGTTTTAATTTGGTTATAGGTTAGGTTATAGTTTACGTTATAGGTTAGGTTAGGTGTACACAAATTTCAAAAATACTAATATATAGTCATTGACCCTATGGTCCTAATCTCCGTGTACCTCTAGATTGAGGTTTGCGGGGATCGGATGTGAGATTGTTAGAGCTCGAACTAGCAGCAAATTGGACTTCAAAAGTGCACATAGACTTCAAGAACCTTAATATATAGTCTTTGACCAATAAAGACAAGGTTATTACTATGTGGTGCTAATTTCCATGCACCTCTAGACCGAGGTGTGCGGGGATCATGCGTGGCTAGAGTGTGAGGTTGTTAGAGCTAGCATGAAATAGTTGAAAAAACACAATCGGACTTCCAAAGTGCACACAGACTTCAAGAACCTTAATATATAGTCATTGACCAATAAAGACAAGATTATTACCTTGTGGTCCTAATCTCCGTGCACCTCTAGACCGAGGTGTGCGGAGATCGGACCTGGCTAGAGAATGTGAGGTTGTTAGAGCTAGCAACAAATAGTTGAAAAAATGCAATCAGACTTCCAAAGTGCACACAGACTTCAAGAACCTTAAAATATAGTCATTGACCAATAAAGACGAGATTATTACCCTGTGGTTCTAATATCCGTGCACCTCTAGACCGAGGTGTGCGGGGATCGGGCATGACTAGAGAATGTGAAGTTGTCATGTACTTAGTAGTGTGTAGTTAGAACAACTAGAATTTTATTATTTGTTGCATCATTGGTAGATAAAGTATGGATGATAGGATGGCGTGTCCTTGTGTGCATTGCAAGCATCAGATCTTTCGAAAACAAAAAATCTACCACCAACAATCATACGCAATCACGGTCTCTTTTCGATTGAGCAACTACAAGACCTACATTATTGATCTCATGGTCTAGAGACAGAAGGTCAAACTCCGCAAGTAGATATTGCTCCAACTTCATCCCAGAGAAGACAATTTTCAAACGAGCAACCATCGACTGAGTCCTCCCAACCAATACCTGATGTGGCATTTTAAGAAGTAGAGATGGAGCAGATGTTGGACGTGTTCATTGACATAGATCCCATCATTGAAAACATAGAAGATGACAACATTGAATGCAATACTGCGGACCAACATCAGTCATCCCATTCATATCGACAGCATGATAGCAACGATAAAGAGGACGAGATGATGCAAAGTCTTGCCAGCATGCCACTTTACGATCTCAGTTCTCTGTACCGTGTTGGCAATGCTTATTTTGGAGTCTGTCTACGGTTGGTCTGACTCCTCAATCATCACAGAGCTTTTCAGGTAAATACATTGTATCCTAAGCATGATAAAGTGCAAATTACAGTTTAATAATGTGATCAAGGGGCTGATTTGTTCATGTAATGACAGGTTGCTCAATGAGCAAATCTTCCCAGAAGAGAACCACATACCCCCTACCTGTCCAGCCGCTAAAAAGCTTCTTACTAATTTGGACTTGAATTATCAAAAAATACATGCATGTCCTAATGATTGTATATTTTTTTGCAATGAGTATGCAAATTTGGAAGAGTCCCCCAATTGTGGATCAAGGAAAATTTATCCGTGCAAAGGTCCTTCAACACTTTCCTATCATTCGAAGAATAAAGAGCATGTTCAGGTGCAAGTCCATAGCCGCTTTGATGACATGGCACTCAAATCCTAGATCGACAGATGATGTGATGTGGGTACCTGCTAACTCTCGTGCATGGAAGCACATAGAGGAAAGTTGTCCTACATTTAAGAACGAACCTCGATGTATCCGCTTTGGTCTAGCAATGGACGGAGTTAACCCATTTGGATTACGGAGTTCGTCATGGAGCATGTGGCTATTTGTCTGGTTAATTATAACCTTCCACCATGGCTAGCTATCAAGAAGGGGCATATGTTGTTGTCATTGATCGTCCCAGGAAAGTACAAAGCAAAGAACATGGACGTCTATCTGGCACCACTTATAGAAGAGCTCCAAATTTTGTGGATAGGAATCGATGTGGTTGATATGTCCCAACCAATCGGACGATGGAATGTACATGTGCAAGGTATTCTCATGTGGACCATGCACGATTGGCCAGGCTTCAGTGAGTGCTCAAGTAAGTGCCTTTGAAACCCTCACACACATGTGATTCTTGGCTATGCCAACGCTTTTATATTTTAATTTTGTGATGTTTCAGGCTTGAGTTACTCGAGCAATCATGCATGTCCGAAATGTGGTCCTCGACTTGGCTTCCGGCGCTCTGAGCATTTGAGCAAGACAGTTTACAAGGAGCATGGTAGATTTTTGCCTGAAGGACATGAGCTACATGTGATTCCTGGCTATGCCAACGCGTTTATATTTTAATTTTTGTGATGTTTCAGGCTTGAGGTCCTTTGAGCAGAGAGAGAGAGAGAGAGAGACTGATAGACTGAATTATCATTCACATAGGTCAGATATGACCCATGGGACCATACAAAACATAACAGTGTTTTCTTCTAAGTGAAGGGGTTTTGGTTGGATACATATCAATTAAGGACTGAGGGTCCGCTAGGAGGGTAAAAGAAATGAAAAGCCTAAGGGGAGTCAGGTGAGGGGGGAGTCCCTTTAGGAGTTCAAAACTCCTGGATAATGGCTTTACCACCTCTGTAGATGGCCCATTTACCTTGCTTGCGCACTTTGTGCACTTTCTCGAGTTCATGTTTTTTGATCTTGAGCTGATTTGTAGTCAGTTCCTGAGTGATCCATACATTTGTTCCTCTGAGGACGTGCGATTGGCATAGCAACTTAATCCGTTTCTCTTTATCCTTGAAAGTGAGAACACAATGCTCGGGTGGCACATGCCTATGTGTATCATTGATCCAAGAGATGGTTTGTGGCTTGACGTTAACTAGTTGAATAATGTCGTTGAGCTTAATAAGTGCTTCTTCGAGGGTATCCTTGGTGGTGCACCATGGTGAGGGTAGCCCACCGGTCTAGACCTTGAGGACGTTCTCTTCATGTAGTTGTTGCTCGCGAAGCTCCGTTGTCACACAAGTCTGCACCTTGGCAATGGTTGCCGAGTGAGCTTGGCATACCTGCGCTTCGACTTGCTTGACCTTGTTGTTGGCGAGATCGACCATGGAATCAAAGCGTGCCTCTAGCTCGCTAAGGTGAGTTTTGAGGTCACAGTTTTCTTCCATGAAATCAATCGAGAGCCGTTGAAGTTGATGCGGTCCAGTTTACTGGGGGCTACTAGCACTGTGGTAAAAGTCGGTCGTGCTCTGAGAGGGGTCCTCGGGGAATTTGTCATCCTTAAACTCGAATATAATCTGCTCCAATGTGCCTCAAGACTCTGTTCTAAGTAGACTCTACTCCAAGTATCTCCATACTGGACTCACTTTGCTCTGCTTTAAGTGTTCCTCTAGAGTATGCTCGAAGTGCCCGTTTGGAGAGCACCTTGAACCTCCTCTGATTGAGAGTACCTTGAGTACTGCCTGTGGTTGCTTGTGAGCTCTAAGGCTCAAAACATGAGCGGAATATAAATCAAAACTTGCTGAGACATGACGAATTTGACAAATGCTGACGATCAAAGAACCTGACGGCCTTGAGTCTTGTGTGTTGTGTAGAACCAGCCGTTTGATGAACTTGACAAACAGTGACAAGCAGAGAATCTGATGGGCTGAACTGGTGAACCTGTGTAGAAGCGAGGTTCCCTTGATCTTGATGGGACTGACTTGGGCGTTAATGCCTACCCCACAAGGTCACCCCTCACCTTGAGGGAGGCACACGAGGCACAGGAAGGGAAGAAGCTAGGGTTCGGGGGGGGGGGGGAAAGGGGGGGGGGGGGGGGGGGGGAGAGAGAGAGACAGAGAGAGAGAGAGAGAGAGAGAGAGAGAATTTTTTACTTGGTAACACTAACATGGTTTTGCAGATTCTTGAGCGGCCTCTTCTCGGCTCAAGAGAGTAGCTCCAAGATTCTTGACCAGAATCACATAGGAAGCAAGTTGGGTTTCAATAAAGTGACTTTCTTATTCGTAGATGCTTAGAGTTAAGGTCTATCGCATGATCTATCTATCTTTTTTTGGCCATGAAAAGCAATGCTCTATGCAACTATAACACACAAGGTGCGACACTGATTCTAGTTGGACGTGCACCGGCCCATGACTCCTCCGTCTCTGGCCAGGCGCCCAAGCTTACCCTATACATTTCTTCACATGCCTGCTTGCACTGCTTGCAGGAAGTGGCGGCCTCATGTATGGCTATGATCTGGTGATGGCAAGTGGCGTGTCCGTCATGGACGACTTACTTCATAGCTTGTACACCAGCGTCCACATGAGCGAGAAATATGTGAAGCAGGACAACTACTGCAAATACAACAACCAAGTGTTCCAACTCTACACCTCTTGTCTCTACATGGCTACTCTACTGGCCACATTCGTGGCAAGATTGCTCACATGCAAGCACGGCCATTGGAGCACCATCCTCATGGCAGGCATTCTCTTGAGTGTGGGGACCATCCTTGGAGCTACTTCCCACAATGTGGGCATGCTACTGCTTGGGCGGGTGCTTCTGGGATGTGGTTTAGGCTTTGCAAACCAGGCCATTCCTCTCTATCTCTTTGAGATTGCACCACCAAGCTGCAGAGGAGGCTTCAACACTCTCTTCTCCATCAACATCGCCCTCGACATCTTCCGAAGAAATTTGGTTAGTTCCTTGACATCGCACTTCCATCCATGGGGGTAGCGATTGTCTCTCGCAGTGGTGATGGCAGGAGTGCCAGCCATCACCGTCACCCTGGCAGGCCTCAACCTCATGGACACTCTTAGCTTGCACACACAAGCCCATCAACATCAAAGGACAAAAGCCTTGCTCATTATTGAAGCCCAACCATCTCCTAGCATTTTCTTTTCACACATCCAAACAAAGAAATAAGTCATTTTCGTGGTTCCCTTTCTTTGCTTTTGCTCCCTCATATCATGCCTGTTGCAGAAAATTGTAGCTCCAGCTGCATCATAGACTCTACCAACGCTGACTTCGAGGAAGAGACGATGAATGCAGCAGTTGTACAAAGCAAGGTGCTCTCAGAGATTGTGCAGCAAAATGCACAGACAAAGTACCTGATGTTAGGTTTCAGGCCAAGTGGCTGGTGGCCGGTTTGGCCGGGCGCCCGCCCATTATCACTTATTGGTTATAATGATAACCATAAGGAGTAGAGAGGTTCTTCTTCCTCTCTTAAGCTCCACCAAACCCTACTGTGTGTTTCTCCCCCTTGTCCTTCCCTCTCTTGCATCCTGCACTCACTTCTCCGCATCTCCCACAAGTGGTATTAGAGCATCCAGGAGCCCCGACATCACCGCTCCCCATCCCGCACGTGCAACCTTGCTTGGGAAGAGCTTGAGGGAAGCTCAAGTTTTGTGTAGAGCCAAAATCGGAAGCTTGGCTTGGAGAGCAAGAAGGAATTGAGGGCAAAGCAAAAGGTTCAAAGCTCTGCAGAATCAGGACTCAGGCAGGAGAACCAATCGAGCAAGCAATTGCAAGGAGTGGAGCCTGCTGGGAATCGCAAGGTAGCTTGGGAGTGTTTGTGGTTACACTCTCTCTCTCTCTCTCTCTCTGAGGGCCTCACACACACACACACACACACACACACACACACACACACACACACACACACACACACACACACACACACACACACTCAAAGGGCTCACGAATAGTGAGGGCACTCACACACAATCAAGTGTGCAAGTAATTGAAGTAGCTGCAGCTCATAGCGAGGAACAAAAAAAGAGGAAATTGACAGTTGGCAGTCTCATGTTCACCATAGTTAGCACATGGCCAGACATTGCATATGCAGTGGGAGTGGTCAACAGGTATATGGAAAATCCAAGCATAAAGCATTGGGAAGCAATGTAGCACATCTTGAGATACATCAAGGTCTCAACTAGCAAGTGCTTACGCTTTGGGAACAATGATTATGTGGGTTGTGTGGACACTAGACGATCCATATCTAGCTATGTTTTCTTATCTACTGGAGCAGCATTCTCGTAGGAAAAAAGCATTAGCAATGAAACACATCTTGAGATACATCAAGGGCTCAACTAGTAAGTGCTTACGCTTTGGGAACATTGATGCATCGGTAGTTGGATACATTGATTCGGATTATGCAGGTTGTGTGGACACTAGGTGATCCACATCTGGCTACGTTTTCTTGTTTGCTGGAGCGGTAGTCTCTTGGAGATCATGTCTTCAGAATTGCACTTCGTCTACCACCACTGAGGAAGAGTATGTTGCAGTTTTTCGTTCTAGTAAGGAAGCTGTGTGGTTATTTCGACTAGTGGGAGACCTTGGTATACACCAGACTCCAGTGCTATATTGCGATAGTCACAGTGCAATTGCATTAGCAAAGAGCCTCGTGTTTCACTCCAAGTCAAGACACATAAAGGTCAAGTATCATGTGGTACGGGATATTTTGGTTAGCAAACACATTGAGTTAGCCAAGCTTCACACGGATGAAAACCCAACGATGCTCTAATGAAGAGCTTAGTCTCAGAGCGGTTCACACATTGCATAAAGATGATGGGTGTAGGGTGAAGCTATGGTCATGCTTCACATTTGTATAGCTGTACATAATAGCCACTTGGGCCACGTTGGCCTTCAAGTGGGAGATTGTTAGGTTTTAGGCCAAGTGGCCGGTGGTCGGTTTGGTCGGGCGTCCACCCATTATTGCTTATTGGTTATAATGATAACAATAAGGAGTAGAGAGGTTCTTTTTCCTCTCTTAAGCTCCACCAATGCCTGATGTGTGTTTCTCCCCCTTCTCTTCTTCCCTCTCTTGCATCCTGCACTCACCTCTCTGCATCTCCCACACTTGAGAGAGGTGTGCAGTTTAGATGGCCGTGTGGACGTCCTTTCCTTCAAACAAAGGGTGTCTATAATAATAAGCAAGATATGAACCACATTAGATTGGGAAAATACATTGATTTGACAAAACCAAATGGCCCACATACAATACCATCGAGGGGAAAGGCTTCACATGATTTTTGTTTGGCTGAAGGGTTAAAGGAGAAAGGTCCACATGATCTAACATGCCTTGCATTATAGGACACATCATCCTCCAAATGCAAAGAAGTTACCCTTCTGGAATTCCAAGTCCCAAATGCTGCATTATGTATGTCCATAGCACCTTCAATATCTCAAAAACGGGACATACCTTTGTTCAACAATCAATTGATTGAGCATCCACCTTCTCAAATTTATTGCTCTCCATTCTACCTCATTCGGGTCCAAAGTATACCTTCTCAACCTTAACCCAAGTAGCCAACACATTGCACGCCAAGGGGTCCTTCCACAATCTCTTTCGCACCCGGAATGCACTACAGGTGTCATAAAATCTAATATCTAACCAACCCAAATGATTTTCTCATATTAAACTGATCATTTGATGTGGGATAATAAACAGGAACAAGGGTTAGAATATAGACATGTGCTTATGGATCTGTCTCAACATGGGTCCAAGGTTAAAGGGGTCCAAATGAGAGATGGTATGTTAAAGAGAAATGCTACCTTAATGGAGCTTAAAGACCTTAGGGTTAGCTTCATTAAAGACCTCCAAAAGTTAGCATTGAAAAGTCCTTTGACCTTAGGCAAGTTAGGGTTGACCTTGAGGTGGGAATCCTACCCAAGCATGAGGTGCTTGTCGTGCTTGCTAACTAAGGTACTTAAGGTGTTTGTGGGAACCTTACCCAAGCTTGAGGTGCTTCTCATGCTTAAATGACTAAGGTTCTTGAAGTGTTCAATTCAATCATGATCTCTCAAGAGGCATAAACGATTTTCATGCTTAAATGACTAAGGTGCTTGAAGTGTTCAATTTAAACATGATATCTTAAGAAGCATGAAATACACATGTCAAGATCCTCCCCATTTGGCCCTGATGATGTGCTTGAATCCTATTGGATAGGCTTTAAAGGGGTCCAATGAGAATTTAAATGCATAGAAATAAATAACTAAGTTCTTTCTCTCAAAGAGGAAAAAGAGGACACATGTCCAAATGATATAATTAAATAATAAGAGAGAGAGAGAGAGGGAGAGAGGACGAGAGAGAGGTGGACCAAGCATGAGAAGGGATATACTCTCCCACACACACACACACACACACACACACACACACTCTCTCTCTCTCTCATTGTGTGAAGTGCAAAGTGCAAGAGCTCCATCTCCTTCTCCAAGCTTGTTAAGAAGTTGAGAGCCTACACCAACACTCTTGGCTATGGAATGCAAATCCAACCAAGAGCAATGATTAGAACATAAAGTTCATTCTGTTTCTCTTTAAGTTTAATATGTATCCTGCATCTTTTGTATTTGTCTTTACGCATGTTTTGTGTTCGACAGAGAGGACATATATTCATAGTAGTGGATGTTTTGATGTGCACAACTCAACACTACAAAGTTTGTTATCAATTCCCCATGCCTATGTGTTTGCTTGGCGCAACACATAAATGCTACGGGACAAGGCACGACTTTCGTTTCTTATAATTTTGGAAGAGATCATAGTGCCAACCCTCCACCATACTTTTGTATGGTACTTCTGCATGACGTGCATTGTATATTTAGCATTTTCACTTTGTGACGCTTCATTGCAAGAAAAAATGTTAAACTATTCACATTGCTTTTATGTAGCTTGACTCAAACATTGTCCTCCGGCTTGCACAATTGGACGGCATCTGTATACGATTATCAGGTCGACAGTGCAATTTAATTTTTATAGTCTATTGATACTTTTTGCATTTTTTGAGTTTGTCACTCAATGTTTCCTTAAGTTTAGTTTAGCCACATGTTTTCCTCAGTAGTACATGCTCAATCTCGATCATCATATGTATATATCAAATAGATT
This sequence comes from Adiantum capillus-veneris, assembly GCF_014529385.1. Taxonomy (NCBI): domain Eukaryota; kingdom Viridiplantae; phylum Streptophyta; class Polypodiopsida; order Polypodiales; family Pteridaceae; genus Adiantum; species Adiantum capillus-veneris. Next base: position 132,797,503 of record NC_140940.1, on the reverse strand, counting down.
GTATGTGCTTCTTTTCTCATAGTTGGACAATTCAACTTATGTACTGCAATACTCGATGTACATGTTTACTTTTTTCCTAGGTGGTTGATGTCAATCTACGTATGTTCTTATTTGGTGATGGATGCATCTTATATATTGTAAGCCAACGTTCTCCTTTGCATAACCGTTCTGTAGCACGAAGACAAATCTTTATCCCAGTGTTTTCCTCCTCAATATGCTTTGCATTAGGTGCTGTGATCGATAGCCAAGACTCTCCAACTATGACAACATCTCTCTCTCTCTCTCTCTCTCTCTCTCTCTCTCATTCTATGAGAAATAATAGAAAATTGACTACGCTTGATTCAAAGTAAGATGGGTGCCTCAAAGATGGGTATCCAATCTAGAGACTAAATGGCCGGCGATATTACTAGGCTGAATGGAAATCTACAAATAAACCAAAGTAGGTTAAGGAGAAGAGTTTAAGCATAATGATAAGTTGCAACCCTTTGCTCGATTTATTTATCCCCTTTATTAGCCCTTTGTCGTATAGTGAGTCCTATAGGACATAACTTGCTTCTTCTCAATGGTCATCAAGTCCCAATCTGTTGTTGCCTATCAATTGGTTGTACTCATCTGTTATGTTCCACAACAAAAGTTGAAATGACAACAATCACAACCAACCAAGTAACCAATTGCGTTCAAAATCTATCTTGCTCTCACTGCTCAAAACAGTTGTAGAGAAAACCGTGAAATTGGACCATTTTAGAGACACTAATAGAAGCAATCAATAATCATATCATATATGTTTAATACATACGCAATTACTTTTTTAAAAAACACCAATGCACTTTGTACTTGTTATTTAATGTTAGATGCTTGATGTCAAGCTGCGTATGTCTTGTTATGTTCTATAGCAATGCCCACCAAGCAAAACTAGTTTAACGCCGGCAAGCTTTGAACCAATCTACCATCATGCACTGTGCACTTGACAAAGAGAGCGTGAGTGAGGAACAGAGAGAGAGCTCCTGCGCGCACACAGTGAGGAGGGAATTTGTGTATGTGAAGACGGTGAATGGGGTTGCAGGAGGGGAGTCCTCCTTGCTTAGAGTTGATTCCTGGCCTGCCTGACGATTTAGCAGTGCAATGTCTGCTGCGGGTTTCACGCCTGCATCATGGGTTGCTTCGATGTGTATGTCGCCGCTGGTGCAGCCTACTCAGCATGCCCACCTTCTTCGATCTCCGCATCCAGCACAAACTCGCCCAGGAATGGCTTTATGTCATGCTCCGGACATCCAACGGTGAGTACAAATGGTTCTCCTTTGTTGAGGACACCCACCTGTGGCTTCCTCTTCCCCCTCTCCCTCAGAACACCATAGGTGCTGCATGCACCGTGGCTGGTGGCAAGCTCTACATGATAGGAGGCTCACAGGGAGAGCGTTCGAGCAGAAGTGTTTGGGCTTTCGACCCACGCTTCAATTCATGGCGAACTGTGGCCTCCATGAAAGTAGCACGCGAGTTTGCAGCTGCTGGTGTGATTGCAGGCCAGATCTATGTATTGGGTGGTTGTTTACCCGGCTCGTCTGTTCGCACTTCTGCGAATTGGGCTGAAGTTTATGACCCGCGTTCAGATGAGTGGAGTAGTATTCCAAGCCCACCAGAAAAGAGGTACAAATGGATGCATGGGAATGCTGTTCTTCACAACAAGCTCTTTGCGGTTGCCGATATGGGTGGCATCATATTCGACCCGTTTCACTCGACATGGGACTGCATATCTGATAAACTTGATGCAGGCTGGAGAGGGAGGGCGGCAGTTATTGACGACATTCTGTTTTCATGCAACAATGCAGGCAAGTTGTTCGGGTATGACTGCCAGGAAGATATGTGGCTGGAAGTGCAGGGGTGGGAAAAAGATGTACCCAAGTTGGTGTCATGTGCCATGCTTACAAACGTAGGGGGGAAATTGTATGTGCTATGGGAGATACCTCAAAGTGGTTGGGAAACCAAGTTTGCCCTTGCGGCTTTGGCGGTGTCGAAAGGACCCAGGCTTTTAACAGGAAAAGTTCTCTGGTATCATGTAATCTCCTGCAGTATGCTCATTGGGGCAACCATTCATTCAATATCAATTGCCTTGTAAATTTACTACGTCGTGCAGTGTTATTGGCTAACTTAAACATTGTTACAGAGCTGTCGAAGCCTAGTTAGGTCGTTTGTGTGTAAAAACTGTGCTTGGTTGCATGGAGACTGAGCTTATGCAGTTGAGGGCTTGGTGTTTTTGTAAAAGCATCTTGGGGTGCATGCATGCGTGTGAGCGCGTGCGGGTGTGCATGCGTGCGCTTGCGTGCTGTGGGGCATAGGAGGACCGGTAACTTCCCAATTTCGAGTCGTTTTTGCACTTTATGGAGTCTGGAAACTTAACTCTTGTTATCTGATTTTCCCTTGACGCTCTTCGCACGTGTCTCTTCTATTGATCCATGATTTAGTGACTTCTTTGGAGGCTTGCTGATTGGTCTGTAAGGTGGTCGGTTATAGTTTGCCGATGGAATAAGGACTACTTCAGCTAGCAAGCCTCATATTAGGATTGTGGATACCTCCCCAATGTCGTTTGTTTCAGAGCCGAGTTAGAGAAATTTAACTAGGCAGATGAGCTCCTAGCTTAGAGTCCATTGGATTGGAGTAGAGCTTTCTGCCATTTGTTGAAGATGGAGACAGGGCATGGATCTATTTGGTCGATGCGAGGGTCTCACAGTTACAATGAGGTAAACTGGTCCCTTTGGATTGGAACAGAGCTTGCTACTATTTATGCAGATAGAGACATGGCATGGATCTATCTGGTCTAGGCAAGGATCTTGCAGTTACATTGAGGTAACCTAGTCTCCTCTTGGAGTTTGGTCTGTATCTTTAAAAGATTAGGAGGAGCCTTTGAGTAGTGCTTTTACATGAGGGTAAGCCTGCATTTGATGGAGGTCAGTTGATGGAGGTCAGACCCCACCGTTAGGGTGATCCATCGCCCCTCTCTCTTGAATGATCCTCCTTGATTTCTCTCTCTCTTGACAATAAATAGAGGAGCGATCCCCCAGAGGGTGTCCATTATTTGGGATTCCTCGACATTCCTTTGCTTGTGAGGGATCAGGCCATATGGCACACCCAGGGAAGTGCATCAGCCGAGGAGCATGCAAAAGAGGAAGAGAGATGGGAGGCGTTACAGGAGTCTTCGGCTGAAGGTGTTAATGGCAAGCATGAGGAGAATTCTGCTTCTTGCAGATGATCAAATTAGGTATGTTAGGAGATCTGAGAGGCAGAAAAACAAGATTTAGTCTCTACAGCAGTTGATTGTCTGTAGTCGCATTCGGATTACCGCCTCTGGTGTACATGACATCTGTATGTATGCTTTATCATGGGGTATGTGCCTCCAAAACACGCCCGTGTGTGTGTGTGTGTGTGTGTGTGAGAGAGAGAGAGAGAGAGAGAGAGAGAGAGAGAGAGAGAGAGAGACAATCTCTCTCACACTTAATTACATTCTTTAGATCTTTGATTATAGAGATCAGCAGATTGTTTACTAGGGTAAGCACTGAGGACAAGCTACTTGCATTGCAGTTATGAGAGGGGTGTGCCAACTCACTCACACACAGCACCATGAGCAATGCACTATCGTAGCGTGTTGTCTGTGGAGCACAACACTATTGGCAACCACAATGACGCCGAACCTCTGCGGTTTTGCACTCCGAGAGCGCATGTCCTTTATTTACAAGACCATATACACATATCGAATGAAGTTTAAGAAAGCCTTCTTGCCTTGCTTTGCAACCAGCCAAGGAACTGCAGTTGAAACTCTTTCATTTCTGTAGATATTTTTTCTAATTGTTGACTGGTTGCATTCTATCGCTTGTTTGGGGGTGCTGACTTAATTGTTCTTATGCCATATTATGCATGTGTTCTCGTAGCAAGCACTCAACAAAATTATATTTGTACTTTGGAGCTAGATTTTCACTTGGAACTACTCGTGTAGTAATGTAGATTGGTTCGCCAAGAAAACGCAAGGATTGTGATGCTTTTGATGGAGTCCTTTACAGATGGAGTCGATGTGAATTGACCTTTCTGTGTGGATCGTGTTGCTTTTGTTTAGCAAACTTTGAAGTCTATCTTTTAATTAAGATGCTTTTCATTGTGATGTGAATTAACTTTTGCGGCCGGTTTTAGCTAGGCATACTAGTTTCTCATAAGTCGGTTGATTTATGCTTCAAAGCTATGGTCCATGCTAGCATCAACAGAGCAACGAGTCGCAACATTGGAAGCCAAATGGAGGCAGGGAAGCTTGATTTGAGATATAGCCCAATTGCATGAGGTGGAGACATCTGAGAGAGAGCCTACATTAGAAGAGGGTGGATCATGGAACATGGTCAGATTGAAATGATAAAGAAAATTACCCGAAGCTTGGAGATCAAGGTTGAGGGAAACCTAGCGAAGATGGGTGAAGAAGGAAGCAACAGTGGAGCAATCACATATATATAAGTGAGACCTAGTTCAAGTTAGGGTTAGCTCCAACATAAATTCAAAGTTTGGTGAATGCATCTGTAGTACTCGATTGATAGGGCCAATTATGAGACTTGCACTCTTAACATTGCTTGGGTTGTGCCAAAAAAAAGATCATCGTTGTGGCACTAGGGTTGGAGAGGTCTCCCAAGCAAGCAAAGCAAAGCAAACTCTCTTCACTGAAGGTTTTAGAAAAAGAGAGAATCAATTTAAAACCAAAACCTTGGCTTTACAAGTGTAGGGCTAATGTGTTGCCGCGTTGCACGAAACATTTTCAACACAGAAATGGCATGCTCAAGTCAATGAAAGCAAATTTCTGACACATATTGCCAAAAAAAAAATGTCAGACGGTAGGCTTATGATTAAAGAGACTTCTAGAACATGGTGAGGAATCATATAGGCATTTTAAAACAATAGCAAGTCAAATGGCACATTGAATGTGTAGAGGATCCTTTGCACTTTAAAAATAAATAATACAAGTAAATTTTTTCATGCTTCACATGCAAAGGTAGTATAATGGATAATAGAACATTAAAACGTACGCATATCTCAATGTTTCATTAAGGCTTGCTTTAGAAAAGCAAAGAATTATGACATGTAAATAAAACTTTTTATTGGTAAGGCATAAAAGCGTGTAACATAGCACGTCCGTAATACTAAAGAAGAGTATAAGGGATGAAGCTCTTCACTTTCGATGAGTGTTCATGTTAAACATGGACTACATGATAAGTATAGCTCCATAAGGGCTGAATTTTCCCCGTAAATGATTGTGTAGTTACAACCCATGTACACGGGAAGCATATCTTTATCGTATTGTAGAAGAATTAAAACAACTGTTAGCTACATGCACACTTCTATTTTGGCATAAGGTGTTAATGAGGATCTAATATTAGGCAATTCCTAAGCAATTTCAAACTAAAAGTCGTATATGGTCTCAAGAAACTAGCACCTTGGAATATTGTCACCAACTTTTTTTCTCTATTGTCAATTTGTGGGGGATATACATTATAGAGCAACACAAGGAATGTGTGCACTAAGAAAATTTTTAGCACGATTTAGGGAACATGTTCCGAAGTTTTAGTCATCTTGTTAATAATGACCTTTTTTGTGAGTATTTACTCTCCTCTTGCAAGGCTAAGCGATGAAACTTCGGTTTTTTTATTTTGAGATTCCTAGTTTGAAGGAGTGAAATGTTAAAAAGTGAAGAGAAACTACTTATTAGAGGAAAAAAAGGTCATGCAACCTATTCTTTCCCAAAAACAAAGATGAACTCAGACATCTATTTTACTCGTAAATTCACTAATACCACTAAAGCACAGTGAGACTTGGAAAAATGTCCATGATTATCTAGGTATGATTTTGCATTATAGCTGCAACTACCGGAGTCGTAAGAGCACCTCCACACAGTGGGTTTCAAAACCCACTCTCCAAATAAAGCATGAATGGGAGAATAAAGGAGGAAAGGATGATTTTCACAAACTTTTGCATATTTGCAAAACCTTGCATAGTCTGAAATGTGAAGGCCTTTCTATCCTCGCATAATAAGAACTTAAACTTTTTTTCCTCTATACAGGTAACGTGAGAGTGCAATACCAGAACTTTTCGGTGAGTTTACAAACACACCCAGTGTAAGCCCTATGAGAGCCTTCTTTCCAACTCATTCAACATCCTTGTGAGATAGGAGGGTACAAATTATACACTATCTTTTTTTGTAAATGGGCATTGGTAGGGGACTTCTACTCTGAACCATGAACATGATGGTGGATCAACAGTGAATAGAATGGGAGAGAAAACTTTACTTGGCATTATGGACGTTCGAATAGCTTACAAAGCAACAACCGGGTGTAGCCCATTTTGATTGGTTTATGGAACCAAAGTAGGTCGTGCTGAATATCACGATTGCACTCAGTGAAAGGTCACCGGATGATGGGTTCAAGTATCACAAATTACAAAAGCGAATGGAGCTTGAGAAAGACCTGCATCCACTCATAAGTAGTTGACAAAATTGTGCAACTCAAGTGGAAAAGAATTATTGATCGGCACATTCTTGAGGACAAGGCCAAATTAATGGACCTTCCTCTCTGTCTAGTTGATATTCACATGGCAAATCCTCTTGGATTGATGAAAACTACCAACATTTACTTGTTGGATATATTACCAACAAGTAATGCCCATTGTCTCCATGGCAAAGAGACTTGCTTCCACAAATAATTTGTAGCAAACACTCTGTTCCATGTGGCATTGAAACGTAGAACAGTGAAAGAAATTATATTAGAGACTGTAAGTTCTATCCGCAAGTTACAGAAATGATCAGATTATGTACAGAACATGGAAGCATCACAGAGAATGGTAGGACGAGGTTATCAAAACGTATGGTATGTAGCATAGTAATCTGGTGTTTTAGCATGGGCAAAATAAGGACAAACTAAACTTTTAGTATGAATAGCCTCTTGTTGTGAGCCATCACACATTGATAATAGCCAATTGAGCAATGTGATATAGAATAGCCACATGTTAAGTGGACACAAGGAGACATCACAACCATTTAAAGTGAAGAAATACTACGATGATCATTTCTTGCACGCCACTAAGAAAACTTTAACACATCAACAACATTATGTAAAATATTTTTTACAAATGCTATGATGACCTCGAGTCTCATTGCAGACTAGAGACTGAGACAAGGCAAGCCAAAAAGCACTAATTCAGCATGTTTGGCTTCTTAAGATGCCACTTTTCCTTCCTTTCTTACACACAGGAGGAAATGGATGATAAGCCCCACATTTTACACTTGTACAAAATAAAAAAACATGGCATCGCCTCAAATTTTTGTTAGGATGATTTGAGGCCAGCTCAAATTATCTGAGAGTTAATGTGGCATTTTCCTTCTCAAATATGTTTTGACTTCTTCATAACCAGTTCCGCAAAATCATTTTCCCGAGTCCTAACACGCACGCGCCACACACATTTTGCGCACGGTGATAGAGTGGTTCACATGCCATACACGAGCAATAAAAAGCTTAAATAACTTTTCAATTTTTCTATATCTAGAGTTTGGTTTTATAATCTGATATAAAACTTTAACTATCATGGCAGCAATAGCGGATGTTACACTGTTATCGGCAGATTGCTTCTCTAATGCTAAGTGTCCTTTAACTTTCCATCAACTGCACACTTTTCACGTTCCAAGAACCTTTGTTGCTGAGAAAACAGCTTTTAGCTTTTCTAGTGGAGTCTATAAGAATGAAATTTGATATTTTTTTGTGCTCATTAAGGCTTAAACAAACCTTGTATGCCGATACCAAAGTAAGAAGTTATACTGAGGCTCAAATTATTTTGAGCATTGACATGAACAAAGCCTTTATACCCATAAAGGCAAAAAAACTAGACAGCAATTGCACCATCAATAAAAAAAACTGGCCCCTAAGAAATCTTGATTCTGATTTTGCAATACTTCAGCCTGGCGTAATGTCCTTCAGATGTTCAGGTACTGACACATAAAAGACCGTGTTAAAAGAGAAATTGACTAACCCAATGCTAAACAAACACCACCTCCTGTCAATGGAAGAGGAGCTGATGACCTTTCAAACAGGACACCACCAAAATACGAGGGATTTTAGAGGTAATTGTTTGGAAAGAAATTTTCAACGGAACAAAGGAAAAAATGTAATGAGACCAGAATATTCACAATAATACTGTTTTGATGAGTAGCAACTGGGGTGAATCTTCGAGAAACAGATAAAGGCCTCTTCCCAAACGGACTTAACGGCCGCGGAAACCAAAATGGTTCACCAAAGCACTCCGATATACAGCAGCCAAGTGAAATAAAACAAGGAGCATCACCAAGAAGTCATCAAGAAGACCAATGAATCCAAAAATACCTGCAAGAAAAGCCACGTAAAATACCATGAAGAAATAAGGACAACATGAACTTAGCCGCAAAGATTTTTTTGGCAAACAATATATGTAGTGCTAAGAAAACCTTCTCATATGTGTGTGGATGCGAGCTTACACATACACCTAGATGAATCCATGAAAAGCCTACATTCACCTTTGCAGGATACTATAAGTTATAGTAGTTATCCACAAGACAATATAACCATCATGCACAGTACGATTGAATATAAATAGCATTAAACACCCCATTAACGTCTCAGTGTACATGCACGCGTGCACACACATTCTTTTTTTTTGGAAAAAGTCAGGGCTGTATATTACTGAGTACAATATAATCCCTAGCGGATGCCAAAATAGCCTATCACGTGGGGTGTACAAGCTGAATGTAAGGAGGAGAGCCACTATAGTGAAAACTCGACTAAAACAATCTCATGGTGGTTGGTGTGACAAGTGGAGGAGAAACCACCGAGGAGGGGCATAATGCCACGTTATCTGTCCACCTGTAAGTGTGAAGAAGAGTGGGGATTGTGCCCAATGCCGAAGGAAGGTAAAACGGCGAGCCTCGGCTGGGCGAGATGCACCTAAGGAAGAATCCCACTGCCAAATCAGGGTGTGAATGATATCCAGCCAAATGGTAGTGAGGGTATCCTGAAGGAGCTGTGGAGCCGCACTGAGAATGTGGAGACAATGAGCTCTCCAAACATTCCAGAGTGTAATACTAGTGATGCCTGAAAAAACCTCATCACGTGTCTGAGAATCCCCCTGCCAAGCAATCTGTGGTAGCATAGCCAAAGTCCCTCGCCGATGACCAGCCGAGGTAAGCATAAAGGCTGGATCTGTGTCTGAGCCCTCGTAAAAAAGATGGGGCCCGGGCATCGGCATCAACCATGAGACAGATCCCCAAGTAAGAAATCCATGCTGAACACTTGCTTTGCTAAGTAGAAAGCAAACTGCAAGCCACACTACATGGGAGGCTGAGCATGACCAAAGACAGTGTGCAGGTGACTCAGGGAGTCGCAAAGGACAGCGAGGACATAACGGATCATGACCCATATCCCAACTGGAAGTCTCGCATGCGCCACATGAAAAAGGAAATACGACGAGCCGCATGTAAATCCCAGACAGCGGACCAAAACTGCTGCAGATAGGCATGAGAGAGACCTGAATGTAACCAGAAACGCATACGAGTGGGCTGCTCTGGCTGCTCTCTCATCAATGCGAACCGTCCAATCCTGATAGTGTACTCAAAGAAGGATATAGGTGCACATGTAGGGTTAGAGTGAGGCCAATGCCACTCTCCTGGGTCCCAATATAGCTGAGATAGGGCACGACCCTCCCACACCCAAAGCCTCCAAAGTGCAGCATCAGTGGAAGCAAAACGAGGGTCAACACAACGACGCTTACCGCGGGAGCCAACTACTCTGATGGCCTCCCATCGAGCTCCGGGAAGGATAGGGTGTGGAAAGGTGGCATCATATGTCAATCTAGCATGAATCCCCTCAGACTAGTCAGTATCAACTATGAATAGAATGGTGTCTAAACGAACTAATAAGAGAGTGCTCTCTCTTGAATAACTGGTCTTGAGTTTAACTCCTTGTCGGCTAGATCTTTAACGTCTCTTGGAATAGTTTCCTACAACGTTAAAACTCTCTTCTTCTTCTTCTTCTTCTGTTGCTGCTTCTTCTCCTTCTTCTCCTTCTCCTTCTTCTTCTGCTTCTGCTCCTTCTTCTTCTTCTTCTTCTGCTGCTCCTCCTGCTTCTGCTCCTTCCTCTCCTGCTACTTCTTCTCCTCCTCCTCCTCCTCCTCTCTCTCTCTCTCTCTCTCTCTCTCTCTCTCTCTCTCTCTCTCTCTCTCTCTCTCTCTCTTTGTGCGCGAACGAACTGAAGGCAGAAGGCATGAGTTTACAGTGTGCGAACTGTTGCTGCTGCTGTTGATGGCGCAGAGGACTGTTCTCCAGCAGGTCGCGAGCAGGAAGCTCTCTCCGTGAGCAGGTCTCAGGGCAGCAGGGCAGCGAGCAGGCCCTTCTCTCTCTCTGCAGCAGCGCGCGCAGGGTGAGCAGTAACACCAGGTAAGTCTCTCTTTCTCTCTCCCGTCTCCCCTCACGCCAGTCGAGAGCAGCCTCTTGCTGCGCTCTCTGCATCACAGGTTTCGGGTGCGCGTACAGTAGGCTACTCGCTCAGTGGGGGCTGCTTTCGGGTTCCAGGCATTAACAGAGACAGGCCGCCTGAGGGGGCTGTCCATTGCACACTCAACATGTTAGGTGTAGCGGAATGATTGTTTGCGCTTTGCTCAAGACGAGTGCTCCGAACTGTGCTCAAGGTTCCTTTTGTTCTTATGGAAGGTAGAGCCTTCCGTTCTTAGTGAGAGAATGCTATGATCACAAACAAAGTGAATGGACACTATGCGTGCAAATGTATGAGACTGAGAGATAGAGAGAGAAGAGAGATACGACACCAGAGACGACGTAAAACCCTCCTCCGAAGGCCCCACTCTCGTCGGCGAGAGTGGTCTACTTATGATTGCACAATCTGGTACAAATGGTATGCATGAGACTGATGCAAGTCTAGGCTATGTCGACGATGACGACGGTGATGACGAAGTCGACCTAAGAGCTGAAATCTGCAATCTTCCTACTGCTGTCCAAAAACGCTATGGGCTGAAATCTGCTAATCTTCTATCTGCTGAATTTTGGGACTGTTCCGGTGGCTGAAAACGACTGTTTTGGCTGCATTTTTATGGGCTGAGATTGGGGGTCTTCTGCAACCAACTAGGGCTGAATCTGCTGCTGTCCAATAGGGCTGAAAACGCCGACAAACTGCTGTACTTGAGGCTGAAAATAAAAAACGCTGATCTGCTTGCTGAGCGTTAGTAAAAACGCTATGCTGTTCTGGGTCTGCTACTGATGAAATCCAAAAACGCTGATGCATTTGAAGGTGGTCGCTAGGCTGAAAACCACAAACGCTGCCTTGTCTGGGTACTGCTGGCGATCATAGGAAAAACGCCAGGGCTGAGTATGGCGATGAAGGAGACCAACAAACGCCAAGGGGGTTCTGGGCTCACCAAGGGGAACTTGGAGAGTTCTTGTTGAGAAGGTGCCTGTTGAGCGGTGCTCCTGCTGCCTCATTGAAGGAGTACGAGCGGAAGTGCGACGCGAGAGAGAGTGCGAGAAGAAGAGCACGACGATATGGTGAACTCGCTCTACTGTAATGTGTAGAGCATAGTGAGTTCTTATTAGGTTTTTACAAAAGAAATGTGTACATACCTGACGGCCCGCCCACTTACCTGGGCGACCACATTGGGCTTTATACCCCAACAACCTCCCACTTAAAGTCCAATGTGGTACTTTAAGTGTGAGAGAAGCTACTATACAAGCTAATATACAAGAGATGTAGAGAAGTGATGTACTACCCTACACCTAACTGCTTGCGAAAATGCGCAAAGCTCTCTGAGGGAAGTCCTTTTGTAAGTAGATGAGCAGGATTTTCTGTGGTGTGAACTTTGACAAGCTGAAGTTGCTTATCCTCAAGCATTTCCCTGATGAAATGATACTTCACATCCACATGCTTTGTCTTTGAGTGATAAACTGGATTGCGAGCCAATTGTATAGCACTTTGACTATCACAATATAACACAGGCATCTCTTCTTTGATTCCCAAATCTATTACTAGTCGATTAAGCCAAATTGATTCTTTGCATGCCTCTGATGCTGCAACATATTCAGCCTCTGTAGTAGACTGAGTAACACAATCTTGTAATCTAGAACGCCATGATACTACTCCACCAGCCAATTTACAGACATACCCTGACGTAGACCTTCGGCTGTCTAAGTCACCTGCATAATCTGAGTCTGTAAAATCCTTTACACTTAGCTCCCGACTCCCATAGCATATACGTATACTCTTTGTAGCTTTCAGGTATCTCAATATTCCTTTCACTACCTCCCAATGTTTCTTGCCTGGGTTTGACATGTATCGACTTACTACTCCCACTGCAAATGCAATGTTTGGGCGAGTAGCAATCATTGCATACATCAAACTACCCACTGCAGACGCATATGGAATCTTATCCATTTCAGCCTTTTCTTCCTCAGACACAGGACAATCTTGTTTGCTAAGTTTCACATATGGTGGCAATGGAACACTCAATGCCTTTCCCTTCTCCATATTGAAACGTTGCAAAACCTTGTCAATATACTCTGTTTGAGATAACCAAATCAACTTCTTTGATCTGTCTCTCTCAATGCGCATACCAAGTATATGACTTGCCTCACCCATGTCTTTCATGTCAAACGATTTTGCCATCTTTGATTTCAAAGCTGAAATTTCTTCCAAGTGCTTGCCAGCAATCAGCATGTCATCCACAGACAAAATAAGGATCAGCCAACTGTCATCCTTAGCCTTCTTTGTATATAGACAGTGATCGAACTCACTACGTTTGTAGCCTTGAGAAAGCATAAACTTGTGGAATTTATGGTACCATGCCCTCGGTGATTGTTTTAAGCCATAAAGACTCTTTAACAACTGGCATACCTAATCTTCCTTGCCTTTCTCAACAAACCCTTCTGGCTGCTGCTTGTAAATTTCCACATCTAAATCACCATGCAAGAACGCTGTCTTGACATCCATTTGGTGCAACACCAAATCTAATATGGCAACCAATGCAAGAAAGTATCTCAATGTAGTCATCTTGACCACCGGAGAGAAGACTTCCTCAAAGTCAATGCCTTGTTCTTGCTTAAAGCCCTTGGCAACAAGCCTTGCTTTGTACTTTGGCTGACTATCATGAGCGGTGATCTTATACCTGTAAACCCATTTACAGGGTAGAGCCTTTTTGCCCTGTGGTAATTTAACTAGCTTCCATGTCTGGTTTTTATGCAGAGATGTCATCTCTGATTGCATGGCCAATTGCCAATTCCCGGAGTCCTTCATTTGCACTGCTTTCTTGTAACATGAAGGCTCATTGCAATCAGTCAACATGACATAGTTCATAGATGGAACAAACCTATCAGGAGGTCGCGTGATACGTCCAGATCTACGCACAATAGGTGGCTCAGGCTCAGCCACAACCTGTGGTTCCACTCTATCCTGTCCTTGCTCCTCTTGAGCCCTGACATTTTGTCTTGCACGTGTAGGTCCATCTTCTTGGAAGACAACTCTTCTAATCTCCTCAACCCTCTTTGGTTTAGAATGATATTTGGCTTCATTAAAGTGAACATCATTGCTGCGGATAACCTTTCTGGATTTGGGATCCCAAAGTCTGTACCCCATCTCACCAGAATTACCATAGCGTAGAAAGATGCACTTTCTACTCTTTGGCTCAAGTTTGTTCCTAAATTCCTTTGCAACGTGAGTATATGCCTCACAGCCAAAGACTCTGAGATGCTTGTATGAGGGCACCTTGCCTGACCATACCATCTCTGCCACTAAATCCTTATGCAAAACCTTGCTAGGAGATCTATTTATAAGATGAACAACTGTTGATACAGCTTCAGCCCAAAACCCATTTGGCAGCTGTGCATTAGACAACATACTTCTGACCTTCTCTTGTATGGTCCTATTCATCCTCTCAGCAACACCATTTTGAGGAGGATTGTAAGGAGCAGTAAGTTCACGTTTTATACCTTTTGACTCACAAAAGTCCTGAAAGGCCTTTGAAACATACTCTCCACCATTGTCAGTGCGTAAGCATTTAAGCTTCTTGCCACTCTGATTCTCCACAAGTGTCACAAACGTTTTGAAAACACTAAACGCTTCATCCTTGTGCTTGAGAAAGTAAACCCATACTTTCCTCGAGTAATCATCTATAAATGTCATAAAGTAAGAAGCTCCCCCTAGAGATAGGTTAGGCATAGGTCCACACAAATCACTATGAACAAGTGCCAACTGTGTATCTCTTCTACTGCTTCTATGCTTATGTGGCTGCTGTGTTTGCTTACCATACAGACAATGTTCATAGAATTCAAAATCATTAAATGAAAAGCCAGGCAAATAACTAGAACGAGACAAGATTTCCATTCTCTTCTTGGACATATGTCCTAACCGGCTATGCCACAAAGAAACGTTCGGCTGCTCGGTTACATTGATTACATTTTTAGAGACATTTGATACATAAATCATGTAAAGTCCTCCAGACTTTACTCCATGTGCTACTGTCATAGAACCCTTGGATATCTTCCACATGTTCTGTCCAAAAGTGGTGACGTAGCCAGCATCATCAAGTAAACCTGTGCTGATCAAGCTCTTTGTAATTGCGGGAACATGTCTCACATTCTTCAACGTGCAATGCATTTCCATCAAATGCTGTAAGAAGAGCTGAGTCCATTGTATTCTTCAAGAAGTAGATGTCTCCTGACACTAGACTGTCATCCTCTGCAACAGTGTTTGTCACATTTATTTCTTGAATCTTCATTGAGGACTTGTTCTTCTCACCATGGTCTTCAGCTTTCTCTTTGCCTTTTTCTGCTTTCCATTCTCTGCAGTCTCTTTTCATGTGACCCTTCTTGCCACTGATGGGGGCTTTTCACAAGCCAAGCTCCCATACCCCTCTTCTCTCGTCCCCACCCCATGAAAACCCCCTCTTAGGGAGGGAGTGATAAAAGGCATTGGAAAAAGTAAGAAAAAAATAAAGTATGATTATGTAAATATATAAGAAAGGTAAAATAGGCCACCTCATGCCTGCGGGGTAGCTCGTCCCCACCTTGCCTCCTTTTTCTTCACTGTTGCCCCGCCGTGTGTCCCTTTTCCTCTCCTCCACTCAAAAGGTCAACCCCCTCTCTCTTCCCCTTGTCCTTTCTCCTTTCTCTCTCCCCTCAAGCTACCCCACCTCTCACCAATAATGCATTATAACTCACCAATAATGCACCAACTCACATGCAACTTACCCTATCTTCCAAAATAGTATACCCCACCCCCTCTTTCTCTCTCCTATCATATCCCATGACCCAAATACCCCCCTCTCTCTCTAAAGGGCGCCATGTCTCTTGTCTTGTAGCTAAATAACCTCCCCCACACTCACACACACCCAGTTTCACTGAAAAAGGTGCCCACAGACCCATCCCCACCCGGTGGTTACCTGATTTTTCTTGTGTTCACACACATCTGCACACAGATTCACCTCTGAACACACTCCCCTCTCTCCTCTCTTGTAATTACTTTATTCTCCATGTCACCTCTCACTTTTTTTCATCAACCCATCTCTCTCTCTTAGTCTCTCTCTCATGAGACTGCTGTTTTGGCACATATACACACACCTAAACAAGTGGGGCCCACAGTCACATGGCCTATGTAGATAATGATTTCTTCATTTCTAAATTCTAGAATTTCTCCCCCCTCCTCCCCTATATAAAGAAGGGTCACCATCACACAAAAACACACAACATCACCAAAGAACACACTATGCACTGTGTGTGCTTAGTGGACACACACACACACCCACACCATCACCATCACCGCAATCACCATGCTTGTCTTGAGCATGACCTCTACACCCTTGGCTATGGAAGATGAAGGGCAACTAAATGAAGGATGATGGCCATAATCCTCGTGCGAATCTTCGCCATCAACTCCCACCTATCCGCCATGTGCTCTACCACTCTCTCCCTTCTCATTCCCCTACCCTATGCTCCCCATTTCATCGCCTAATTCTCTAAATAAAGCTTGAGGTTTTGTGAGTATGTTTTCTTGCAATGTTTTGCCCATGTGAGGTGTGCGGAATCGCCACCTAGTCTTGTGTTTTGGAGTGAGCTTGTGTATGTGTGAAGGGTGTGCGGATTCGCCATCCTTTTGTGGTGCCTAAGTACTAAGCCGCTATACCCCCTCCCTCACTCTCTCTCTCTCTCTCTCTCTCTCTCTCTCTCACTTGATCTCATTCCCTTTCCTCTTCATCATTACTCCCAAGCATCCATCTCTCTTGGATGAAAACTTTGTTATGGTGGTGTGTTGTTTGCGTCCTAGCCGCTGAAGCTAGGTGGTGCCCCCTGTTTGCTTTACTATGACAGGCTCGAGGCGCGCCATTCGGTCCCCGGTGTTTTAGAGGCCGTCGGGGTTCGGGGTTCGCTTTGCTCCCGTCATTTGGTGCCCCCACTGAGGATCTTTTCATGAAACCCTTCAGTTTACAAGACTGAAACCCCTAAACTATTGTGAATGGATGAATGGCTAGCAGGATTTGCTAATTGGATGACAGAAGAAGAAGAGCTCCAAGCACAACTAGACGAACTCCGCATCTCCATCGAAGCTCGAGTGCCAGGCGTAACGGTAATCGATTTGCAGTGGGAGAGTCAACCAACACGCCAAACCCAGTGGATATACATAGGCCAAGTGCCAAGAAGAAGAAGGAGAAGGTCGAAACCATGTCCGCAACCTACAACCAACCCACAACAACAAAATGGAAGGAGCTTTACACAATAGAGAATCAACACTATTCTACTTTGAGAATCGGGTAACTCAAGTCACCGAGGTAATTATCACAGTCAGTTTTCAAGTCGCACCTGATGCTGCAGCACAAATAACGGAATCATTGGCTCACACTCTCACTAGAGAAACTAGGGATCTACTGAGTTTGTTTCAGGAAAGAACACCACCCTCTCCCACAAGCTTGGACAGTGACTAAGCACCTCTAAGCTTCACATGAATCAGTACAACCTACCTCAAGACAGATCACACATACCAACACGTGTACGCTCAATCAAGGTAATACTGGATTTGAAGGCTCACTACCAGCACGTCATTGACACCATGCTGGGTGGAGAGCGATTTTTTGAGGTTCTGGCATCAGATCAACCATTTGTCTTACCTTTGGTACAAGGCAATGTACCGTTTGAAGTTTTAATCTATGTCCTAGTATAAGAGGGTATACACGCCTCCTTGTAAAGAAGAAAAAAAACTTTTGCAAGTTAAGCAGTGTGCCTTTCTAGCTCTCTCTCAGTAATCATGGCAAGTGTAGCATTTCCAACATTTAAAGGAAAGAAGGGGGAGGATTTGGTAACAGACTTCCTAGATGACTTTGAAGTAGCATGTGTAGTGAGCAACAAAGATACGGATGAATCCCGGGTTAGAATCTTTAAGCATCTCATGAAGCTAGAAGCTAGATCATGGTACAATGCACTTCCACAAGCAACCAAGGATGACTGGGAACCCTTAAAAACCGCTTTTAAGAGACGCTTTGGGGGAGGTACCACTTCAGAAAAGTTGTGGGACAAGTTGAGAGACTTGAAGCAGGAGGGTCTTTTAGAATATGCCACCTATGAGTCCAAATTTGTGGATTTGTGGGAACGGTGGGTTGAGTCACTGGTAAGGGGGGAAGCCGCACCCGATTTCCTAAAAAAAGATCGGTTCACGCCTGGCTTATGGCCGCTTCTCAAGGAGAAGGTGAAAGGTAGATTCCCGGCTACGTACGAGTTAGCCGTTGAGATTGCTCGCCTTAAGGACAAGAAGCTGCGAATGAAAGCCAAGGAAACCGAATCAACAGAAGCAGAAACATCGCGTCGACCAACAACTACGACAACCACCATACCACCACCACCGGCTCTTGGGGTAAGAGATGACCAACAAGATATGTTAGCCCATATTACTGACCAACTGCAGAATTTGTCTGTCCACTTAATACAGCAAGGGAGGAGTCAAGAAAGAGATCAAGACCCTGGAAGAGCACGACGACAAAACAAGGAGTATCATTGCTACAACTGCGGAGAAGATGGTCACGGTATGTACTACTGTCCCAAACCACGACAAAACTATAATAGAGGAGGTAGGAGGAACCAATTGTCACCCCCTAGAGAAAGAACACCCCCACCCCGAGCACCACCCCCACCAACACAAATTCTACGTCCACCCCAAACACCACTACAAGCATCCATCCCACCTCTTCCACCAGCCCTACCACCTGATCGCCCTGTAAACATCATAAGGCTAGAAGAGAAAGGAAAAGCCGTAGTAGTGGATCCACCCAGAGCAAAGGAGAGGGACAAGGGTAAGGAGAAGGTAACCTTTTTAGAACCACTTGAAGCCATGACTGTGAAAAGAGTTAGGAGGGAGAAAGCTACACAATCAGATGATGAGAGAAGCATGAGAGGAGAAACTAGCAAGAGGCCATCCAGGCCACGACGGAAATTGGGCATCACCGACTTCCAGCTAGGGGAAAGTTCTAAGCCCTATGATCTAACATTGGATGTGGCAGAGCAAGGACCGAAGATTACATGGCCACAGCTGCTACATCTTGCACCAAAAGTAAGGCGACAATGGTCTAAAATGGTAAGTACAAGACGCTCCAAAACAAAGGTAGCCGGAGCAATTTCGGGATGCAACATGGATGACATCCTTCCAATAGTCGACGTAAACATAAAAGGAAAGAGGGTTGGAAACACCTACATTGATGGAGGTGCACAAATCTGTGTAATGAGCGAAGCTATGATGCTTCGATTAGGGCTCGAGGTTGACAGGCCTTCTCCATGCAAGGCAAAGATGGCAAACAACGCAAAAGTAAAGTGTGTGGGTGTGGTAAGTACCGTGAAAATAAAAGCTTTCAACACTGAGGTAGAGGTAGATGTTTTTGTAATGCCTACTAAGGGGGGGGAGCTATCCACTAATTTTGGGGAGGCCATGGTTGATGGCCATGAAGGCAAAACAGGACTGGGATACTGGCCTTCTACGCATGACCGGTAAGAAAGGGGAGACAATCTACTACGACACGAGAATTGGCAAGCAGAAGCAAATGAATCTGGAAACATCGGCAGATGAAACCACTAGCGAATCTTCCAGTTCTGAGGAGGAGACCACATCCACCGAAGAAAGTGACAGTTCCATTGATGTGATGGGTATCATTATGAAGGATCCACAAAGGGTAAGCACAACTGGTGATCCATCACCAAAAGGGAAACCCAATGAAGAGGAGAGAAAATCACCTGGCCTAGGAGGAAGTAGGTTGAAGGGTATGTTGTCTACGGAATTAACACTTGAGGAGAAAGATAGTTTTTTGCAAATGTTGATGGGATTTCCTAACCTGTTCATTGACAACTATGAAAGAATCACAGGCATTACAGTGGTGGAACATCATATTAAGCTGAAGGAAGGGGTAAAACCAGTTGTGCAAAAGCTACGACGACTGGGGGTCATACAAGAAAAGCCACTCTTGGCCGAGGTAAGGAAACTGCTGGAGGCGGGATTCATCTATCCTGTAGAAAACTCAGAATGGGTGTCACCCGTAGTGGTGACGCCTAAAAAGAATGGTAAGTGGAGGGTCTGTGTTGACTACAAACCACTAAATGCAGCTACAAAGAGAGACCACTTTCCTCTCCCTTTCTTGCATGAAATTCTGAATGAAGTAGCGGGTTTTGAATGCTATACCGTCTGTGATGGTTATTCTGGATACTTTCAAATACGCATAGCCTTGGAAGATCAGCTAAAAACCACTTTTATCACGCCATGGGGTTGTTTTGCATACAGGGTTATGCCATTTGGTCTCACAAATGCACCTGCCACATTCCAAAGATATGTCACATATGTTTTTCAACCGTTCTTTGGAACATCCATAAGAGTGTTCATTGATGATTTTTGTATATATAGCTCCCGTATTTCACATTTAGAAAAGGTAACTGAAGGTTTGGCCAGGTTGCAGAGCCTAGGTGGACAATTAAATGTTGATAAATGCCACATTGGGGAGAGTAAAGTCATTCTACTAGGCCATGAAATTTCAGCAAAAGGTATCAACGCCGACCCAAGTAAGGTGTCCGCACTCATAGCCCTACCTTCACCAACGACCGCACGTCAACTGGTCTCTTTTCTACAGAAGGTGAGGTACTTAAGTAGATTCATACATCTACTATCACAACTTGTTCTACCACTGCAACAACTCACTCAAAGATCAACTTTCACTTGGGACGAGGAAAGCGAACATCACTACAACAAGGTAAAGGAGGTCTTAGCCACTCTGCCAACTATCTCACCACCTAAGTGGGATGAAAAATTCTATGTCACCTCAAGTGTTGGTGATGACTCATTGGGGGCTGTGCTACTCCAAAAGGATACGACGACATCTTTCATGAGGCCAATCTACTTCTCTAGTCGAATGATAACAGCAGGAGAGAAAGGTTTCACCCATGTGGAACACTTAGTCCTAGCTCTTAGATTTGCAACTACAAAGTTTAGGTCATATTTGCTGCCTAAGAAATTTGTGATTCTAACCACGGATGAAATATTTCCCTATGTTGTACAACACATGGATGTGTCTGCTAGAATTACTAAATGGCTAGTTCGTCTACAAGAGTTTGACTACACGGTACAGGTAGAAAGCACGACAAGGGCAAGTTTGGGGGGACTCATGACCTACCAAGTCTTTAAAGGGAAGGAGAAGCAATCTAAGGAAGGAGAAGTCCGATTACCTCCAGTACCACCGATGGTAGAAGGAGCATACTCTCTCTACTTTGATGGAGCCTACAAGCGAGCAACCGACAAAGCAGCTGCAGGCATAGTGGTCTTTGATGACAAAGGGACAAAGGTATTTTCGTTGGGCCAATTGTTAGATTCACATTCTAACAATGAAGCTGAGTATGCAGCACTAACCAAGGGTCTGTAATGGTGCGTTTCACAAGGTGTACAACGCCTTAATGTATTTGGGGATGCTCTACTTCTGGTAAGGCAAGTAAATGGAGCATGGACATGCAAGAATCCTAGTTTAAGGACTCACTTAAGTCGTGTAAAAACCTTGTTGGGTAAGTTTGAAGAAGTTCAAATACACCATATCCCAAGGGCTCAAAACCAAGAAGCAGATGCCCTAGCAAGTGAAAGACTACAGGAAGTGGTGGTTGGAACAATAAAGCTAAAGCTCCCTCTATTTCAAGGCAGTGATGCCTTGTCTGACATCATGCATTTTTTGGAAACAGGAGAATGCCCATCAGATTTAACAAAGGGTCAGAAGCAATGGCTGACGCGGAAGGCCACAAGGTATCGACTCATCAATGATGGTTTGTATTGTAAGGGTAAGGACCAAATACTCAGGAAGGTCCCTCTCTCTCAGGAAATCACGGGAGTAATTGCTAGTTGTCACAACGGGGTTTGTGGTGGTCACTTTGCCCTAGACATAACAAGTAGGAAAATCTTGCAGGCAGGCTTCATATGGCCTAGCCTCAACCGTGATGTACACCACTGGTGCAAAACGTGTAAGTTGTGTCAAAAGGCCGGCACTAGGTCACTTATGCCTGAACCACAGACACCTATTCTCTCATATGGCCCATTTGAAAAATGGGGTATTCATGCCATTGGGCCATTACCTAGGGCCAACTCAAGAAAATTCTACATTATCATGGGGGTCGACTACATGACTAGATGGGCAGAGGCTACAGCCACCACTAGAATCACAGCGGTAGAGGTAGCTAAATTTATCTACGAGCACATATGCTGTAGGTTTGGCACACCTTTAGAGATCATCTCTGATAGAGGGCCAGGTTTCAGAGCAGACTTGATAGGAGAATTAATGCAGAAACTGGGCATCACAAGGAGGCACTCTTCACCATATTACCCTCAATGTAATGGCCTAGTTGAAAAGGTAAATGGAATGGTTTCTAAAATTATTACCAAGCAGGTAAACAATCATCCTGGAGACTGGGATAAGTATCTACTACCAGCTTTATGGGCCTACAGAACTTCATTTCGTACATCCTTGGGATTCACACCGTATCATCTAGTATTTGGTAAGGAAGCAATCTTGCCCATTGAAGTGCAACTACAAAGTCTCAGAGTAATGGCAAGCCAGCTTCAACAGCCCAACATGCATTTGAGAGATCACATCATCAACTTGGAAAGACTGCAGTTGGACAGAGAAGAAGCAATAAATTATTATGCAGCACAAGCAAAGCATAGAAGGCTTAGTTTTAACGAGCATCTCCGGAAAAAAGAATTGAAGAAAGGAATGTTGGTGCTCCACTACGACAATCGCTTCGACACGCGCAAGGATAAGAAACTCCTACTCCGATGGGAAGGTCCTTTCATCATCAGGAAAAAGTATGCCAATGGAAGCTACCAGCTTATGGAGGCTGATGGAAAACTTCATAAAACCAGGGTAAATGGTTGGCGACTTAAACCTTATTTTCTTCGATTTGACCAGGCTCCACCAATTGACATTCCAGATGAGGACACTATCAGCCGCCACCTCTGACGATAATGATCAAACAGATGAATGCCTCTAGCCAAAAGGGGAGGGCTAATGATGGGGGCTTTTCACAAGCCAAGCTCCCATACCCCTCTTCTCTCGTCCCCACCCCATGAAAACCCCCTCTTAAGGAGGGAGTGATAAAAGGCATTGGAAAAAGTAAGAAAAAAATAAAGTATGATTATGTAAATATATAAGAAAGGTAAAATAGGCCACCTCATGCCTGCGGGGTAGCCCATCCCCACCTTGCCTCCTTTTTCTTCACTGTTGCCCCGCCGTGTGTCCCTTTTCCTCTCCTCCACTCAAAAGGTCAACCCCCTCTCTCTTCCCCTTGTCCTTTCTCCTCTCTCTCTCCCCTCAAGCTACCCCACCTCTCACCAATAATGCATTATAACTCACCAATAATGCACCAACTCACATGCAACTTACCCTATCTTCCAAAATAGTATACCCCACCCCCTCTTTCTCTATCCTATCATATCCCATGACCCAAATACCCCCCTCTCTCTCTAAAGGGCGCCATGTCTCTTGTCTTGTAGCTAAATAACCTCCCCCACACTCACACACACTCAGTTTCACTGAAAAAGGTGCCCACAGACCCATCCCCACCCGGTGGTTACCTGATTTTTCTTGTGTTCACCCACATCTGCACACAGATTCACCTCTGAACACACTCCCCTCTCTCCCCTCTTGTAATTACTTTATTCTCCATGTCACCTCTCACTTTTTTTCATCAACCCATCTCTCTCTCTTAGTCTCTCTCTCATGAGACTGCTGTTCTGGCACATATACACACAGCCAGAAAAGTGGGGCCCACAGTCACATGGCCTATGTAGATAAGGATTTCTTCATTTCTAAATTCTAGAATTTCTCCCCCCTCCTCCCCTATATAAAGAGGGGTCACCATCACACAAAAATACACAACATCACCAAAGAACACACTATGCACTGTGTGTGCCTAGTGCACACACACACACACCCACACCATCACCATCACCGCAATCACCATGCTTGTCTTGAGCATGATCTCTACACCCTTGGCTATGGAAGATGAAGGGCAACTAAATGAAGGATGATGGCCATAATCCTCGTGCGAGTCTTCGCCATCAACTCCCACCTATCCGCCATGTGCTCTACCACTCTCTCCCTTCTCATTCCCCTACCCTATGCTCCCCATTTCATCGCTTAATTCTCTAAATAAAGCTTGAGGTTTTGTGAGTATGTTTTCTTGCAATGTTTTGCCCATGTGAGGTGTGCGGAATCGCCACCTAGTTTTGTGTTTTGGAGTGAGCTTGTGTATGTGTGAAGGGTGTGCGGATTCGCCATCCTTTTGTGGTGCCTAAGTACTAAGCCGCTATACCCCCTCCCTCACTCTCTCTCTCTCTCTCTCTCTCTCTCTCTCACTTGATCTCATTCCCTTTCCTCTTCATCATTACTCCCAAGCATCCATCTCTCTTGGATGAAAACTTTGTTATGGTGGTGTGTTGTTTGCGTCCTAGCCGCTGAAGCTAGGTGGTGCCCCCTGTTTGCTTTACCATGACAGGCTCGAGGCGCGCCATTCGGTCCCCGGTGTTTTAGAGGCCGTCGGGGTTCGGGGTTCGCTTTGCTCCCGTCACCACAATGGTAGCATTCTATGTCACTCTTGCCTTTAGCACTGGGGG
Source organism: Adiantum capillus-veneris (assembly GCF_014529385.1). NCBI lineage: Eukaryota > Viridiplantae > Streptophyta > Polypodiopsida > Polypodiales > Pteridaceae > Adiantum > Adiantum capillus-veneris. Next base: position 132,773,297 of record NC_140940.1, on the reverse strand, counting down.
ACTTGCTACGAGACTGATTCCTCTTTCCACCTTTGTACTTTTCTTTGGTCCTTCCCCTGACAACTAAGGCTGTTCCTTTGCCTTTGTCCATTGTCTTTCTATTGGTTTCTTCAGTAAGCAGACTTCCTTCTACACCTGCTATGTTCAAACCATCTGGAGGTGCAGAATTACTCAAAGCTGTGCGAAAAGTGTCCCAACTTTCTGGCAATGTGATCAACAGGAACATAGCTCTAACAGGTTCATCAAACTTCACACCTTGAGCTGACAACTGACTGTAGATGGTGTTGAATTCATTCAGATGATTGGACATAGGGGTCCCTTCTTTCATCTTCAAGTCAACAAGCTTCTTAAGCCAGTATACCTGTGAAGCTGCACTCTGCTTCTCATAAAGATCACTTAGCTTTATCCATGCTTGATAAGCCGACATCTCGTCTGCTACATTGAAGTAAACGCTTTCTGCCAAAGTCAGCATAATGGTAGAAAGTGCCAATTCATCCATTTCGTTCCATTCATCTTCGTCCATATCTTCTGGTTTTATCCCCTTGAGCTTTATAGGTTTTATCTGCTTCTTTTGTACCAACACGTGCCAAATCTGCTTCTTCTACAATGGGAAATTGGTTCCATCCAGCTTCTTGATATTGTAAAGAGCAGTGTCCTGTGATCCAGCCATAGCTACGCTTCACAGTGGTTTACTTTCCTGGGAAAAATTCGGCAGAGTTTCCCCTGTAAACTGATCTCTGAGCCAATATCAACTTGTCAAATGAACCAAGAAAGCTTCAGATTCTGCATAAATTTCGGTAGAGTCTCCTTTGTAAAATGGCTCTGCTGTACTCAAAAACAGACCAAAAAACAGCTCAAAAAACACTGTCTCTTTGACACTGTAAGCTGCGGGTAAACCTGTCCTGCACCTGTACTGTCTCTCACTGTCCTGTAAGCATAGACTGCGACAATGCCTCAACGGCAGTAAAGCAAAGATGCAATCCCAACTGTCTAACTCACAGTCAATACATCCTAGCTGCCTATCTAAGGGTGCTCGAGGGATCGCTCCAAGACCTGTATAACCGAAAGGATCTCAACATTCGAGAATCCCCCAGCTCAATAAAACCTCATTCGACCCTCAACAATGGCTGCAGTAAATCTGACAATACATAGACTTCCCACAAAGTCATACATCCACAAATTTCCCACTGTATGCTGTAACCGCTGCGGCGGTTGTTTGCTGCGTGACTCACAGCCATCAAACCCTCAACAGACATACATCATCTCTGACAATACATCCCATGTGGAAGTACCTGCAATGTCAGGATGAAATCTGGAATATCAAGCAGCAAACACAAGCTACCTGATGAACTAGTGGATGTTACCTACAGTCTGTGTGTAGATGCGCCCGTGTCGTATGTGACACGCCTCCAAGAACTGTGAGCTGTCCTTCGATGTGTAGACAGCCACAAATCAACACTCTGGGAGTGCCGATATCCTCAGCACCTGCAGTCGTAAGCTGAAACCCCAAATTTGCAGAGTCGAATTTGCACCCGCCGAGACTACGTAGTCGAAAATGGCATGCGCAGAACTTTGTCGAAGCCGAACGGTGGCCGAGATGACCTCAGAATGAAATTCGCCTGTCGAATTTCACTCCAATCTGAGCTGGTGACTCTAGCCTCCTGCAGTGCTGCCCCGAGCCTCGATCTGAGCTCTGATACCAGTTGAAGGAGTACGAGCGGAAATGCGACGCGAGAGGGAGTGCGAGAAGAAGAGCACGACGATATGGTGAACTCGCTCTACTGTAATGTGTAGAGCATAGTGAGTTCTTATTAGGTTTTTACAAAAGAATATGTGTACATACCTGACGACCCGTCCACTTACCTCGGCGACCACATTGGGCTTTATACGCCCACACACTTATCTGCCAAATAGTGCTAGCTCTAGTTTGCTTATATACAAACTTAGCAAAATTGCCCTACCTACTTTTGTTGGAAAGTCACTTAAAAATAATAAGTGAAAAATACCAAAAATAGGAAAAATAGGCTAAATGCACTGGAAAATTCCCCTGACTAAATCTGATGGATTCTGAAGGGAATACTGATGATCATGCTGTGTGCAACCAGAGGATATGCATCTACACTAAGTGACTGGGCATGCACGGTCTACGAATAGACTCACAAAAGTGCCAGATCACTTCTAAATCTAGACTGACTGGACTGACTGAACCCTGATCATGCTGTAGCTTGTCCACGGACACATAGGGTTGGATGTGTCACGTGACATCCCCTCCTTTTCAAAGTGAGGTACTGGTACCGAACTGTATGGCGTCGAGGGAGATCGCCAATAGCATCCGGAATCCTGGAAGGGACTCTTCGTTGGCCCACTCTGATGTGTGGGTCGTGCGGTAGTTGAACTTCATAAAGGTCTACAACGCTTGCTTCTTTGGGCCGCGCCGAAAGCGACACAAAGTCTTCTGTGGCTCCTTGAATGCTTCAACTTCGTCTAGAGTCATGCTTCCTTTGCCTTCAAGAATCTCCATGGCTGAATATTCCTGAAACCATTTCCAACACAAAAACATGAACATACCCATTCCATGTAAAGTTTGTGTATGCAATGTAGATGAACACTGTGTATGCAATGTAGATGAACAAAGAGACGGAGTGCCAAACCGTTCATCAAACGCATGCAAACAATGAGATCGAATCTTTCTCTTTGGATCTAGAGCAATCAACTTTGGCAATTCACAACGGAAATGCCCATGCTTGGTGCTCATACTGTCATGTGCTCGTTCGGAAACTGTGTCATGTCAAGGAAGAGACATGGAATGTGACTTCCTTACATACGTACTTTCATGAACAATCCGCATACATTCGTGCTCATTCATTAGTGAAACTTGCTCAACGTACAATATGTCACAATGCAGTGACAAAAGTCGAGACGACGGGATTCGCTTGCTGCTGTTGCATGCTCCCCCCCCCCTCGTCCTCGTGCTGCCACCCGCCCCCGTGCTACCTCCCTCGCCCTCGCGCTGCCCTGCCTAGCCCAGCCTGCCCCCCTTGCGCGCTGCTGCCCGCCGCCCTCGACCCGTGCTGCCCCCCAGCCCGTCCGCTGCCCCCCCCCCCCCCCCCCCGTCCTCGTCGTTCCGGAAGGTCTTCTGCACCTGCCTCTGCAACACTTCTTCTTCGGACAAGTGCTCGGCGTACTCGGCTGCAGATTTTCTTCACCGTCCGCTTCTTCGCCTTAGCAATAGACACAGATGGAGGCTCCAGCTCCGCCACAGAGGGACTCACCCGAAGCCCCCTCACCCGACCCCGCTGAGCCCACCATTCGACTTGCTCTTTCGACGACAAAGCAAGCGAGCCTAGCCGCAGAGGTAGAGCGCTTGTAGGCGACTTCTGTCATCTGCAAGATCCTCGGCACCCGACCTAGCAGAGGAGACTGCGTGACCTTCTCCAGGCCCGCCTTCTCGCAGAGGTGGGCAGGATCTTGGACGTACAGATACTCGGACGCGGTTACCACCAGATCGAGTTTGAGACCTCCGAGATGGCGTCCAAGGTCATCGCCATGAGTCCACTGACCATCCGAGCAGCATGTACCCACTTTCGACAGTGGAGACATGGTTTCGACCCTGCTTCGGATGTTCTAGTAGAGGAGGCAGACATCCCCATCTCTGTCTGCTTTCCGAGTTTGCAGAGGGAGTTCCACATTCGACCTAGGGGGCAGGGCCTTCTCCTGCGGCTAGGAGATTTCTTGGCAGCACCTTTGCCACGAGTCGCTTAGCGAGAGAGGGACAGCCTTTCCTGCGGCCCCCTCTGCAGGTACAGACATCTTCCCTTACAGCTATCCCTCATGGTCTCACGAGCATTGACATCCGGCGCCGATGGGACTTCTTCGACTACGACTTTACTCGTTTTCTCGGCGACCCCTCAACAGACCATGAGGCAGCCTGCTTCAGGATCCATGTTCTGTTCCTTGCCGCTAGGGGGACAGAGGCCTTGGACTCGGCAGTTGGCTTCTCCTTCCCCCTCTGCGGTAGAGACCAAGCAGAGTGGACTCTCGACTCAGTGTTGGGATGGTTGTACACACAGGTGCTAGAGTTCTCTCACCACATGGGAGAACTAGGAGTTACAGATTTGCTCCAGACTTTGTGGCCATTGGCCAAGTTTGTGGTGACACCTCCAGACTCAACACGATGTAGACACATTGTGGTTTACTTCTTTGCCGATGCACAGTGCTTGCCATGCTATGTATACATTCATGAGGACTCCTGGACAGAGGAGGTTGCTTTACGTACGACTCGCTCTGCTCGGGCTTGGGCCAGGCACTCGTTGCAGTCACGCCTATCTAGAGGATGCTCGGATGCGGATTACTCCCCATCCAAGCCAGCCTCGAAGATAGCCCGTCTAGCTGCTGCGGCAACATAAGTTCTCTCTGGTTCTCCATGAGGATCGTCTCATAGAACGTGTAGGGACTAGGTGGGCCCCAGTTTCAGCGCCAACGGGGCCGACTGCGTCAGGAGCTTCAACGTTTTCTTGTGGGAGGAGAGATTGATCTCCTTATGCTTCAGGAGCACCATCTGTGTTAGAGCCGCATCAAACGTTGTGGTTAGCTCTTGCGTGGACGATATGATACTTTTTGGTCAGCTGCTTTTGGACCCGGAGGCATCCAAGGTGGGGTGTGTATGACCATTGCGGACTCTTTGCAGCAGGCCATAGTGGGCAGAGGGATCATTGTGCCAGGCAGGGCTCAGTGGATTACTATGCAGGTTCAGGGTCGCCTAGTGGGTTTCCTGAACATCTATGCGCCCAATGTGGCGAGTGCTCGGGCAGCGTTTTGGTCACAGATAGTTGAGTCTCTGCCGCAGGCAGAGCATTGGTGCATAGGGGGGGACTTCAACATGCTGGAGGACACTTCTGATAGGATTGGTGGTAGCCATGATACTGTGCATGGAGTTGAGTTGGCAGCTTGGGAGAGGCTTTGTATGACTTTGAGGGTCTCGGATGCATGGCAGCACTTTGGTTTTGTGAGGCCCCCAGACAGCCTTGCCTTCTCTCAATCGGACCGCAGAGTGGGTGGAGTGAATCTATCGTGGATAGATCGCTTCTACACTAGTGACCACTTCAGTGACTTGGGAGGGACAATGGGCATCCTGGCAGGGACCTCCTTCTCGGACCATGCACCAGTGATCCTCACAGTAGCTGACAGGCAAAGGAGTGGGAGCATGATGCTTCGCATCCCAGAGAGGGTCTTGTTGGACTCAGCACTCAGAGAGGGTAGAGGCTCTCTGGACAGAGGGCTTGGACAGGCAGCACTCTCCTGCTGACAGAGTGGCCGCAGGCCTAGCACAGATTAGTCGTTTTCTTCTCCAGGAGTCTTTGGCTCGCCGGTGGGCTGCAGCGAGAGAGGAGGAGCAGCGTCTCAGACGAGGCATTGCTTCGTTACAGAGGATGCAGGAGCAGCATCCAGACAGCCCCTGGTTGGAGGAGCAGTTACAACAGGCTCGACAAGAGCTTGCTAGCACGGAGGAGAGGCGACAAGAGTTTGCTTTCCACCGACAGGCATCTCAGTGGACCCCGGTGGGCGACAGAGTGACTGGTGCTTTCTTTGAGGCAGTGGGACCTCGGCACTCGCATGCAAAGGTCAGTCAGTTGAGGAGGCCCGATGGGTCAATTGCTTCTGAGCCCGAGGATATGCGTGAGGTGCTACTGACTTTTACCGTGAGTTACTGTTTGCAGAGTCCCAGTCAGCGCGTCACGATGCATGCAGGGAGCAGGTTTGGGCACAGATGCCTTGTCTTGTGATTGAGGAGATGTGTCAGAGGCTTGAGCTACCACTTCAGCTTGAGGAGCTGCACACGGCTCTTAGGGCCCTCCCCCGTGGTAGTTGTCCAGGTGAGGATGGGCTGACTCCCAGTTTTTTCTTGGAGTCCTGGGACCTGCTTGGCCCAGATCTCTGTAGTGCTTTTCAATACATTTTGCGCACAGGAGTGATGCCTGACAGCATGAGTGAGGGCCTGATCTACCTCATTCCCAAGGAGGGTGGCTCCTTGGATAAGATTCGACAGTGACGTCCCATCACCATCCTCAACTCAGCCTACAAAATTCTTGCCAAGGCCCTGAGTCTGAGGATTCAGCCACTTCTGGAGAGTTTGATACATGGGACTCAGACAAGTTTTGTCAAGGAACGTAGTATCCTTGACAACATCTTTACCTTTTGGGAGGCCTCTGCCCTGGCACGGCTCCGTGGTGACGACCTCGTGATCCTTCTTCTCGATTTTGAGAAGGCATACGACAGAGTTGACTGGGACTTTCTAGAGGGCACTCTACGCAAGATGGGCTTCTCAGATGCTTGGATCAGAGGGGGGTTAGCTTTGTACAAACAGGCTCATAGTCAGGTACTCTTGGCAGGAGGGAGAGGTGATCGCTTCATGCTTACACGCTCGGTTAGATAGGGCTGTCCTCTTGCCCCTTTCCTCTTTCTGTTCTATGCGGAGGCGATGAGCAGGTTTTTGGTGTCGCAGCGGGTTGGTCTACGAGGCTTAGCACTCCCTATTCGGGGAGATGAGCTACAATGCGCCGAGTTTGCCGACGACTCAGCCTTGTACCTAGATGGCCAGGAGGCCAACTTCCACAAGTGTGAGCAGGCTCTGGAGACCTTCTGTTGTGCATCGGGCGCACTGGTCAACTCGAGAAAGATAGTGGCTTTCTCGGTTGGTAGTGCTCCTGTGCCAGATTGGATGCCAGGAGAGGGTTTCAGGTGGATCCCGCAAGGGACTGCAGTTCGGTACTTGGGCTGTCAGGTTGGTCTTGACTTGTCTCCCAAGCAACAGATTGCTCCCCTTCTCCTGTCTATCAGGAGAAAGTTGTTACACTGGAGCTCAGCACGACTTTCTTTGGCTGGCAGAGTAGTCGTTGCCAACCAGGTGTTGTTGGCGACTATGTGGTACATCACTTCTTGCTGGATCTTCTCGAGTTCTTGTATCAGCCAGGTACAGAGGTTGATCAGGAACTTCCTTTGGTCAGGACGTGACACTCACATAGCCAGAGCCAAGGTGGCTTGGCAGGTCATCACTCTTCCTTGTTCATAGGGAGGGCTTGGGATCATTGATCCAGCACAGCAGAGCAGAGCCCTTCTTCGGAAGTTCATCGTCAGAGGACTTCTTCCAGGTGAGGCGCCTGGAAGGAGTTCTTGCTAGGCAGCTCCGACCGCATGCGGAAACGCAGAGAGGCTTTCCTTCGACTCTGGCGTCCTGGGCCTTTCTACACCATGTTCCAAGGTGTACTCCGATGGCATTACCGACCACCTGTGTGGCTTTTCCCTCCCCCCATTTCTTGATTTAGCCCCATTGTACATATGCTGGTTTTTTCATTGGGAGAGTCTTCCACCATGGTTGTTGTAGCCCTCTCTTAAGGTGGTTGTAGCCCTATGGGCAGTTTCAATAACTAATAGAAGGATCTTTTTCTCAGAAAAAAAAAAACGTACAATATGTCATGCGTTGGAAAAGGGATTACATAAAGACGCTGACTAACATACAAGAAACGATCACGAATGAAACACTCGAACAATGCGTGCGTATTAATCATGCGAACACATAATACTTCCTATGAGGGTTCTTTGGACCTAGGCTCGAGAGCCAAGATCGCTTCTTCCTGAATGATCGAATTGTCCTGTGGGGGTTCTTTGGACCTCGACTCGGAAGCCAAGATCGGTTCTTCGTGATTGATCGAATCTACAACGAGGTTAGCTTCGCTAGAAAAAGCATCCACTAACACATCATCCTTGTGAACAATCACATCTTCTTCATGCAACTCATCATGCTCGTGAGAAATCACATCTTGATCATGCAAATCATCATGCTTGTGAGAAATCACATCTTGATCATGCAAAACATCATGCTTGTCATTGTCATTCAAATCATCATCATGCTTCACACAATCATGCAAATCGTGTGTATCATGCTTTGGAGAAGAAGAGACTGAGAGAGTCTCCTTTTCCCGAATCTCTTGCATCGGTGTCGGCACTTGAGAAAAGAGTCGCAACATCTCTTGCATTCCTGCTTTGGTCTCGCGATAAAATTCTGCTTGTATTTCTTTGTTCTTTGCTTGTCTGCGTTCCATTTCTGCTTTTCTTTCTTTGAATTCACGATCCAATTTGGCTTGTCGTTCTTTGGCTTCCAAGCGTGCTTGCTAGCGCTACGCGCTATGGCTGCCATCCTTGTGGCATCTCTTGCTTTGCGTTGTAAATTCTATTCCATAAACAACAGCTCCAATTCCTCCATAGGAGTTAGTGCAATCGTTGTCGTAGATGGGGAAGGGTCAGAAAAACCTCCTTTTGGGGAAAATTCATCTTCGCCTCTCTCATGCTCATCACCTCCAAGCGAAGTATCCATTCCCCTTCGAGTGATGATCATTCTGAAGTCGTGGGTTCTTGTGGGTTCTTGTGGTCTTGGGTTCTTAAGTTCATGAGGAACTTGGGTTCTTGGGGGTCTGGGGTTCTTAAGTTCATGGGGAACTTGGTTCTTGAGGGTCTTGGGTTCTTGGGTTCTTGAGGTTTTCTTTCGCTTGCAAATCACGTTTGAGAAGGATCTTCTCTTCACCCGAGTTCTACTCTTTTCCGTGGGCGCACCCCTTGGCGGCCTTGCGCTCACATCAAGGTTGCTTTTTCCACCTCACGTCGATTGGCCGGCCGCTAAGTGTACGGTCCGCTCTCAATGAGTGAAAAGAGACACAAGGGGAGGCTGGACAAGCCCTTCTTTCTTGGGATTCCTGTCACTCTTCAACAAAACACGATTAGGAATCGACACGCCCAAGCGAACTTGGGTTCGTGCGACCTCAACAAGCAAAAAAAATTCTTGTGATTCTTGTGGTTCTTTCCTAGAGTGATACAGAACACTGCCAAAGCTCTGATACCAACGTTAGGTGCAGTGGAATGATTGTTTGCGCTTTGCTCAAGATGAGTGCTCCGAACTGTGCTCAAGGTTCCTTTTGTTCTTATGGAAGGTAGAGCCTTCCGTTCTTAGTGAGAGAATGCTATGATCACAAACAAAGTGAATGGACACTGTGCGTGCAAATGTATGAGACTGAGAGATAGAGAGAGAAGAGAGATACGACACCAGAGACGTTGTAAAACCCTCCTCCGAAGGCCCCACTCTCGTCGGCGAGAGTGGTCTACTTATGATTGCACAATCTGGTACAAATGGTATGCATGAGACTGATACAAGTCTAGGCTATGTCGACGATGACGACGGTGATGACGAAGTCGACCTAAGGGCTGAAATTTGCAATCTTCCTACTGCTGTCCAAAAATGCTATAGGCTGATATCTGCTAATCTTCTATCCGCTGAATTTTGGGACTGTTTCGGTGGCTGAAAACGACTGTTTTGGCTGCGTTTTTATGGGCTGAAATTGGGGGTCTTCTGCAACCAACTAGGGCTGAAAACGCTGACAAACTGCTGTACTTGAGGCTGAAAATAAAAAACGCTGATCTGCTTATTGCTGAGCGTTAGTAAAAACGCTGATGCATCTAAAGGTGGTCGCTAGGCTGAAAACCACAAACGCTGCCTTGTCTGGGTACTGCTGGTGATCATAGGAAAAACGCCAGGGCTGAGTATGGCAATGAAGGAGACCAACAAACGCCAAGGGGGTTCTGGGCTCACCAAGGGGAACTTGGAGAGTTCTTGCTGAGAAGGTGCTTGTTGAGCGGTGCTCCTGCTGCCTCTTCTGCCAAATAGTGCTAGCTCTAGTTTGCTTATATACAAACTTAGTAAAATTGCCCTACCTACTTTTGTTGGAAAGTCACTTAAAAATAATAAGTGAAAAATACCAAAAATAGGAAAAATAGGCTAAATGCACTGAAAAATTCCCCTGACTGAATCTAATGGATTCTGAAGGGAATACTGATGATCATGCTGTGTGCAACCAGAGGATATGCATCTACACTAAGTGACTGGGCATGCACGGTCTACGAATAGACTCACAAAAGTGCCAGATCACTTCTAAATCTAGACTGACTTGATTGACTGAACCCTGATCATGCTGTAGCTTGTCCACGGACACATAGGGTTTCGGGCCTTACAGTTTGTAGTCATACAGAGGGGCAGCGAAGGGCTGCTCCCGCTTGTCAGTGGTGCCCATATCGGGCTGTGGTGCCGGTCTTATTTGTGAGCACACAAGGGTGTAGCAGGACAGGTACACAGTGAGCCAAAGTGGCTCTGGCAGAGGTGAAGTAGTAGCCGCGAGCTGACCCAGCTCGAAGGATGCATCATGATCCAAGAAAGCAAGATAAACGCACTGGAAGACCGAATGACCACTCAGGACGAAGAGATTGCGTCACTCAAGAAAGATCTCGCCGAAGCGCAACACACTGGAAGAGGGCGAATTGCAACCCTCAGTAATCGAAGAAATCAACATGATCAAGGAGCAAGTACGGGCCATCAAAGAGGGAGAAGAGCAACACAAAGAGATGACGACTTCTTGGGTGGATGTTCTTACCAAAACTCAGCAGAAGGCGGATGAAGCCGAGAAATGAATCGAGGTGGCCAAGAAAGGAAAAGGCAAGGAGATAACGTCCACGTCCACACCCACTATCATTAATCAGACACTAGAGGAGGAGCAAAGAAGACGTGTGCACGCTTTACATGTGAGAATTTGCGGTCTTAAAGACAAAGGCAATGTGGAAGAAGAGGTAAAAGAACTCATGGCCTTGATGGGGGTTCATGAGCCGACGCACACAAGAGCCTGGAGAGTGGGCAACATAAAGAAAAATGGAAGCAATGGGGAAACCTCAAAAGAAAGGGCACTCATCCTTCGTTTTCCCTCCATGGAAGCCAAGAAGTCCTTGAAGAAAAGGCCAACTCTTAAAGAGACAGGCATTTTTCTCGGGGATGATCTTACCCTCTACAAATCGCTCATATGCAGGAAGTAATGCCGGAGATTAGAGCGGCAAGGGGAAAAGGCAAGATTGCCTTTTACCGAGATGGAAGAGTAGTAATACTGGAGCGACGCTCCACATGATGGTGCGAGACCTATGGGACCACACTCAAAGTGGTGGCCTGGAACTGTAATGGATCCATGCGTCTTGATGTGGGTGCTTTTGAGGATAGCTTTATTGGAAGAGACATCATCTTTTACTCTAAGACACACTAGGCCCCTGGGCAATCCATGCCTCACATCAGTGGATACAGGTGGGAGACACCTTACAGACAGGAGACACGCTCAAAGCATAGAGGACGGGGCTCGGGGGGAGTGGCAATGTTATTTAGAGAGGATTTGCAGCCATTGATACATATAGCCCGCAGGGATGAGCAGGCTAGGTACATGTGGGTGAGATTGAAGGCAGAGACAGGCAGATATCTCTACATTTGATGACATATGGGAGTTCTCTAGAGATGGTGACAATATCATTCTAGGGGACTTCAATGCTAGGACTGCCCATCACCAGACAGTGTTTTATGATACTTCAGAGGAGATGCTGAGAGAGCTAGGTGTTGTGGAGACGAGCCTGTCCAGACTATCACACGATGTGGAATATACTGAGTATGGGCGACACCTGATAGACATGGGCACCGTACATGGACTGGCTATCTTGAATGGCCTACAGAGGTTTCCGGCTTCGGGAGGCTTCACATGCTTCCCACACAGACATGGAGCCAGCACAGTGGACTATGTCATGGCACAACCGAGCCTCATCTCTAGTATCCAGGACCTCACGGTTGGACCCAGACCTGTTGGTGTGGCAGTGGATCATGCTCTTGTATCGCTGACCATTTCTTTTCAGTTTAGTGTAGCACATAGGCTACGGGCAGCAGCCCCTACTCGCTACACCTTCACGCGGGAGACGGACTCTGTATACATAGATGGGATCTATAGACGCCTGTGCACAGAGGAGCCAGGGCGACCACTGGAGGAGCTTACTACTATACTGACACAGACACTACATGATGTAGGAGCAGAGGCATACCCACATACCTAGCCTGAGCAGAGACGCCGTTCCAGGAACCTGCCCCATAACAGTCGGTATGATGAGGAATGCCGGGACACTAGAGCTAGACTTCAGAGGGAGGTGCTTTTGGAGGATATCACTCATAGGCAGTCTCACAGATTGACTTCCGACGCCTAGTGCCATGGAAGAATCTTTCATGAGCACTCCCCCCCCCTTGCCATCACTTCTACAGAGGCCTTGGGCCAGTATGCATCATCTTTGTACACAGTTCCTGAGCAGCCCCCCCTTCCCGACCCCCGATCCATGCCCACACACGTGTTTTTTTCACCGCTGAGATGGTGAGGAAGGCCATTGACAGGATGAGGACTGGGAGAGCATATGATCATGATGGATTAGTGGCTGAGCATTTCATGCATGCCAGAGATTTACTAGCAGAGCTTCTAGCAGTTATGTCTAACCGTGCCATGTGTGAGGGCTTGCCTGATACCTGGAGCCTATCTACTATTGTACCTATCTTCAAGTCGGGAGACGCTATGGAGCCTGGGAACTATCGCACTATCATGATTGGACACACATTGGCACCGTTGTACGCATCTATTCTTGAGCAGCAGCAACTGAGTAGATGGGCAGAGAGGGAGGGGATGCGTGCAGCCCGGCATGCAGGTTTCAGGAGGGGTTTTTCTACTCTTGACCATATCTTGACACTCAGAGCCATCATTGAGGAGGGCAGATCGCGTGGGAGACGGATCTATTGCAGCTTTGTGGATTTCCGTAAAGCATTTGACATAGTGCCCAGAGCGAGATTGATGCGCAGATTACAGCAGATGGGAGTACCCACAAAGCTCATTTGGGGGGTCATGGCATTATACAGGTTAGTAGTGGGGCATGTACGCACCCCAGAGGGTCTATCCACACCGGTTTACTCCACTATTGGGGTGAAGTAGGGCTACCCGCTCTCTCCTACTCTATTTGGTATGTAAATAGATGAGGTTTCTGAATACATTGAGGGAGATGGTGATAGAGGTGCACAGCTGGCGGGGACATGGATTCCACTATTGTTATATGCTGATGATATTGTTTTGATCTCTGACTCTCCGGAGGGGATGCAACGTCACCTGGATGCTTTGCATAGGTTTGCCCAAGAAAGTGGTTTGTCCGTCAACCTTGGTAAAACCAAGGTCATGGTATTTAATACCACCCCACAGTGGATCAGGAGGTCAACGCCCGCCTTCACATACGGCCAGGAGAAGGTGGAGTATACAGATGCTTACACTTACCTTGGAGTGGTTTTTAGTGGGCCAGCATTTTCATTGAAGAGGACTGCAGAGACTAGATTGACCAGAGCTCATGCAGCATTGGGTAAATTGGAAAGGATGTGTTCACAGGTTCAGTTTCAGGAGCCTCGGACGAGGCTCTGGCTCTTTGACACTTTGGCGGCTTCTGTATTGCTTTATGGAGCTGAGATTTGGGGACCTTCACTGGACCATCACGGGAGGACAGGCCGCAGTGATGGATGGGGGGACATGGAGAAGCCTCTGGTCTGTATGATCTCGCGGCTCATTAGGGCCAAGACTTCAGTACCACGTGCTATTATACGAGCAGAGCTAGCTGCCTCCCCACTGGTGGTTGAGGCGCTCACCAGATCTGTCTCCTTCATACACCGGATGTGGGAACTTCCCAGAGACAAATATGCACGCCTTGCACTTGAGTCCTCTCGACATATAGCCATGCAGGGAGATACAACATGCTGGTATGGGGAGATGACGCCATGGTTTGAGGCGCATGGGTTCAGCATAGACAGATTGCCTCCTTTTCAGTACTCACTAGATGCACCCTCTCTGACTCTTACACAGTCCGAGATCACCAGGCTCATTCGCCAGGACTTGACTCAGCTAGACACCAAGAGGACATGGATACAACTAGTACAGGAGCTAGGCACGAAGATGGCTTTCTACAGAGAGCATCTCCTCCAGCTTACGGAGGATGGTTTTGTGACGAGGCCCAGATACATGGACACTCACCTGTCTCATGGGATACGATGTGCTATTGGCCAGATACGCACATCTTCACACCAACTGCAGATCGAGACGGGGAGATACAGAAAATACCAGCAGAGGCCAGGACATGCCCGTTGTGTGACATCGAGCCTGAGACAGAGTTGCACTACACATACCACTGCCCTGTCTATTACGAGATACGAGGCCGCTTCAATTGCTTGTTCAGAGAGGGCTTTGGACCATTCTCTACAGTCATGCGGTACGAGGATCAGAGATGCCTGGGTTTGTTTTTTGCTCGAGCTGCGCAGACACAAAGAGAGCTTGACGAGAGGAAAGACTAGCCAGTCTCAGAGACAGATCACAGACTTCTTTAGAGCTGCCACTGAACACTCGGAGGAGTTACTACCACAGCAGAGCTCGTCGTTTTACACCAGAGGCATACTGATCGACCGAGCGACTGAGCTGGGGAGATCCAAACGCCCACGACTGCGGAGGACTACACAACATCGAGACAGAGGCTGCATCAGAGGATCCGGGTCACTTTGGCTCGACATGCACGACGCCCGGTCAGACTATTGACCATGGAGGAGATTGATGAGATCCGCCAGCGACCGATGCTGGATCTCCTGTGATCTAGCTTCGGACCACTCTCCAGAGTCATGCGGTACGAGGATCATAAATGCTGGGTCTGTTTTTGCTTGAGCTGCGCAGACACAGAGAGAGCCTGATGAGAGGAGAGGCCAACCAGTCTCAGAGACGGATCGCAGACTTCTTTAGAGCAAACACTACCTCACACTGGAGGCACACTGATCGACCGAGCGACCGAGCTAGGGAGATCCAGACGCCCACGACTACGGAGGACTACACAGCATCGACGGAGGTTGCATCAGAGGATTGGATCACTTTGGCCCAACATGCACGACGCCCGGTCAGGCTATTGACCATGGAGGAGATTGATGAGATATGCCAACGACCGATGCTGGATCTTTTGTGATCTGTGATTTAGCTATCCCACCTAGCTGGATTTTTTCTGATCTGTGATTTCGCTATCCCACCTACTTGCTTAGATCACACCTAGCTGTTTCAGATTCCATAGCATTTTATTCTGTCATTTTATTTTGTCATTGTCATTTTTGTTACTCTGACTTTGTAGCAGATCCACCACATTGTAACTTTCTGGTCTCATAGGTCATTCTGGCCTTCTGAAAACGTTAATATAGCATTTCATTTCATTTCAATTCATCTGTGTGTGTGTGTGTGTGTGTTTGGCGTGCACCACCACCCCTTCCATGGTTGCATGCAGAGGGCCGCCTCTCAGTTTGGCCACACTCCTCCATTATCACCAGAGGATGATGATTCCTCTCTCTCCTGCTCGGCTCCACCAACCCACTCTCTCTCTCTCTCTCTCTCTCTCTCTCTCTCTCTCTCTCTCTCTCTCTCTCTCTCTCTCTCTCTCTCTCTCTCTCTCTCTCTCTCTCTCTCTCTCTGTGCGCGTCGTCTGCTGCACTCTCTCTCTCTCTCTGCCTGCGCGCAGCGCGCAGCCCTGCCTACACGTGGCCCTGCACACCAGCAGGCCATGACAATCTGCTGCTCGCGCAGGACTCCATGAGCTGCCTGCTGCTCGCCACTGCTCTCGCCATAGTCCTCGACAGCCCAGCACCCCTACGCAGCATTGCTGTGGAGCACACCTGCCGCCATTGCCCTCGCCAGCCCTGTTACACTGCCCAGAACTGCCGTGGACACCTGTGCGCAACACTACAGCAAGGGTGAACCCCATATGAATGAGTGAACCAGTCAACCTGCGGGTTTCAAGAAGTGGTTTCTCCGTGGGATTGTCACCGACAAGAAACATGACAAATGCAAAGGATAAACAAACACCTCCATCCAAGATGGATACAGGTACAGGTACAAATACAGGGACAGGTAAAGACACGGGCAAGAACCGAGAAATCGGTGCTATGCTCGATGCAAGACATTTGGGGTTTTATCTCATCCTTACAAGAAATGGTGATGAAGCAGGGTGAAGACATCAAAAATCTTGCACTAAAGAACCAGGAATTGGAGCACACAATCTAAATACAGAATCTGAAAATACAACATCAAGATGAGAAAATTATGGCCCTGCAAGATGCATTAAACAATTAGGTCTCCAATGTGCAAGACGCTCTAGCTACACACGACGAGAAGCTTGCACACATCAGTGATAATGCAACAGGAAATACGACCTCCTGGGCACATGTAGTAAGTACTCCAAATGCCATTCCGCAGACACATGAGACGTATGCAAATGTAGATGACACAGAGTATAATGAGCGAGAGAAACGCAGTATGAATATTGTGATCCGAGGCATACCTGAATCTGACAATGAGAAAGTACTCATGTTGAATGCGGAGGTCACGGACCTCCTTGCAAACACATTTGGCATGCATGATGTAGTGGTGTATGGGGCACACCGTGTGGGTAAGCAGAGACCTGAGAACAATCGCGCAATTGTATGCACAATGTTGGATGCACGTAAAAGAGCCATCATACTCGAAAATGCTCGCATTTATCTAAAGGACAGCCCAATTTACATCAGTGAAGACAGGACACCCGCGAAACAAAAGGAAAGAAGACAGGCATATGAAGAACGAATGAAAAAGAACACCACCCCCACATGGGCAACACCACCAGAGGCATGACAGGGGGAAACCCATGGGACCACGAACAGACACGTCACAAGTTGGAATTGCCGAGGTTTCCCTTGGCACAAAGGGGAAGGATTGACAGAGGTTCTACCAGAAGCAGACATACTTTTTCTACTTGCAACGTGGGAACAGGACACATGTAGACTGCCAAGTATTCCAGGATATATTACACACTCGGTTTGGTGGCCTGGTACTAAGATGCGCGGGCAAGGGGGTGTTGCTATAATGTACAAGGAGGAAATGCAAAATCAGGTTAAGATATGCAAGATAGATGAACACAAACGATACATATGGGCTGAGATTTGTACATTTGGGAGATCGATGTTCATTGCGGGATGCTACATCCCACATCGGGAATCCCCGTTCTATGATTTGCATAATCTCTCCAAGAATGACCCTTTTGCTGACCTATATACACATATTGCAACCTACACACCACAGGGGGCAGTGATGATACTCGGGGATCTTAATGCTCGCATAGCCAACATATAGGTTCAATTGGTTGACTACTCAACCCATCCCGCCGACAAAGATGGCGATCTTGTATTAGATGCAATATGGGATAGATGCTCATGCGATCACCTCATGAATGAACAAGGTTCGGCTTTGATATCCATGATGAATTCTATGCAACTTGTAGTCATGAATGGTACCAAAAAAATTTGCAAGCTCCGGAACATACACATGCTATACATCAAACCATGGAAGAAGCACTAATGACTATGCGTTAGTTAGCGACAATGCATTGGATTTAATTGCACACTTTAAAATTGGGGCTCGGTCACCGAACTCGGACCATACTCCAATTCATGTATGTCTAGACCTCCCACACATGCCTACACAACGCATCCAAAAGGCGACAAGTTAGGCATATCGAATGCAAGCCACAAAGAAATTCGATTATGCCACTTTTCTGGACAGCCTATTGAGTAGCCAATGCATGTCCCAAAACATTTCAGAAAATTGGGCTACCTTTCGTCAAGCAATAGAAGAGGCTGCAGAGGTCACTATGGGGCGATCTAAAAGAAATCACCAACAAGTGAAAGGTCTCCCTCATAACCCATGGTTTGATGCAGAATGTAAAGCAGCCAAACGCAAGTTAAAGTGCTTCAATAAGTCCACGAAGGAGTGGGAAAGTGCAGCCAAGGAATACAGGATGCTGAAAAGGAAAAAGAGAAGGATGCATGAACTTTTGAAGGAGGAGCAAGAGGCGATCAGATTTAAGAAAGAGCCCAAGAAAGCATGGCGTAACATGAAAGGAAAAAAGGAGGATATAATGGGAAATTTCAGCATGGACGAAATGTATGTATATGCACAAACACTCTATGCTCCCACCGATGCTCAAATAATGATGAATGCTGAAATCAGGTTGACACTAAGGAACCTATAACTTTTGCAGCGGCTTTGAGAGGTTTGAAAAAACTAGCCACTTGGAAAGCCTCTGACATTTTGCACTTCAACTCCGAAATGCTGAAATGGTCGGGGCAATGAAGCGAAGAAATGGATACACTGCATGATGAATCGAGCTATCCACCAAGGCATGCCTGAAGATTGGCAAGAGAATTGGGTCAAAGCTTTGCTTAAAGGCGGAGACCGTAACCTACTCACGAATTACCGCACCATCATGGTGGGCTCTTGCATGGCAAAACTTTTTGGGAGCCTCATAGAAAAGGATATTAGCACATGGGCTGGAAATAGTGGAAAGAGGGCTCTCGGTCAAGAAGGTTTTAGAGCAAAACATAGTACCATAGAGCACTTGATTACAATCCAGATTATGATGGAAGAGGCGCGACTCAAAGGGGAAACTATGTACTGCTGTTTTGTGGACTTTAAGAAAGCGTTTGATACGGTACCTCGTCATGGGTTATGGTCCCGCATGGAGACCATTGGGGTTCCCATACAATTGAGGGTTGCGGTGGCACGCCTATACCATGAGGTTCGATGTAAACTGAAAATGCAAACAAGCTTCTCCAAAGAGTTCTTTAGCACAATAGGGGTCAAAC
This sequence comes from Adiantum capillus-veneris, assembly GCF_014529385.1. Classification (NCBI taxonomy): domain Eukaryota; kingdom Viridiplantae; phylum Streptophyta; class Polypodiopsida; order Polypodiales; family Pteridaceae; genus Adiantum; species Adiantum capillus-veneris. Next base: position 132,754,687 of record NC_140940.1, on the reverse strand, counting down.
AAGGAAGTCCTCTGCCCCCAACATTATTTGGGCTATGCATAGATGAGCTTGAGGACTTTATCTGCCAAACGACGCAAGATAATGGAGATGCACCAAACATAGGTCTCATTACTTTGCTACTCCTCATTTATGCTGATGATGTGGTTCTTTTAGCGCATAGCATGTCTCTGTTGCAAAAACTTTTGGATGCGGTACATACTTTCTGCGAAGCCACAGAACTTTCAGTGAATGTCACAAAAACAAAATGTAAGACGATTTGTACACACAAATCAAAGGATCAGCCCGCCCTTATGTATGATGGGCAAGAGATTCAAGCAGTGGACAACTTTAAATACTTGGGCATCATTATACCCTCGAATCATAGATGGGGGCAATGTGCAAAAACAAGAATTGAAGCAAGACAAGCAAGGTATTACGAGTTTGAAAACATGTGCAAACAAAGCGTCACTAGAAGGCGGGAAATAAAGTCCATGGCTTTCAATGCGTGCGTGGTCCAAACGCTTTTGTATGGGGTAGAGGTATGGGGACCCAACACATGGAATGACATTGAGAAAATTCAGAAAAAGTTCTTATGTAGACATATGGGGATAAAAACCACAACACCATACTCAGTGATGCTATTGGAGACTAGACAAAGACCATTGGAAATGCTTGCCTTGCAAAGAATGCATAGATATCTTTTGAAGGTGAAGCTGATGCCTCATAACCGTTTGCCTCACATAGCATGGGAGGTAGGATGTAAGCCGCAAAACAACCACAAAAGCAAGTTTCTCACCTCTAGCCTTGTTGAGGACATCCAGAAATGGTTCTCTAAATGGAATGTGGGAGCACATGTCGACATGCATGTAGAGGCAGGTACCGAGCATGAGCACGAGCTGAATTTTGAACTACAATTACTTGAGGCCCTCCACAGCAAATGGAAGAAGGCAATGCACAGGTCCAAGTTTGAATACTATTGACGCACATAAACACGAGATACTGGGAAGAGTACAAGACCGGGGAAACCCAAATACATATCAGGACACCCATGTCTTACTGTGCGAGACGGGCCATCACCTTGATGCGGACAAGATCACACATGCTCAAAAGTGAAACGGGAGGATGGTTGAATATTGATGCAAACATGAGGAGATGCACTCAATGCAACTTGAACTCATTGGAAAATGAGGCACATGTAACCCTTGAATGTCCAGCATATGCACACATTCGGGTCAACTTTCCCCAACTTATTCAAGGATGTACTACATTTGAGGAGCTTCTCTCAAGAACACATCCCTCTCTAGTAGCACTAGGCATCTATCTTGCCAAAGTGCTAGAACATCACACCACACTCACAAACAAAATCACCACAGAATCATGACACGTCCCCTCCTTCACATGGGAAGGGGGGAGTCTCATATATGAGATTTTGGGTCCCATGGGTCATTTTGGCCCCCCGAGGACGTAAATACATCATCATCATCATCATCATCTCTCTTTCTCACATAATACTTTACATTACCAGTGGGAAGTGCAGATGGGCGTGTGCGTGCACTTTTTGATAATACATTACATTACCGGTGGGAAACATAAAAAATTCCTACCGAAGTTACAAAAAATCCCAATCTGGGGATACAAAAGAGTAGACTCTTCTCTAATGGAAGGGAGGACAGCCACACCCAAAATATAAGTTTTTCTGCAGATGGTTTTAGCAATATTCTAGCGTTGTAACACGACTTGCTTGTAGAAACAACAGAGCTTTACAAGTGGGCCTAGCGCTCCAGTTTTTGTACATTTGTGAGTTGCTACATTCACAATTTTCATAGATCCATTGTAATCTGTTTGAACATCTTAAAATTGTTTACAGCTTTGTTGTATACTGTATAGTTTCAAGTCTTTGCAGCTCATCAACGCCTATTCAGTAGCATCTGTCGGTTTCACTGGCATTGAAGCACACTTGTTCAATTGTTCTCAAAAGAGAAGAGATCAATCCATCACATTATTCCTTCGATTTCAAAGTTGGGGTTAGAGGTAATATCATTATCTAATATAGAGAATAAGGAGCTGCGCACTGTCACAAATTGCTGACATGTCAAGCCACTGAAGAACGGAGCCGACTGCAGCTCCCGGCAGAGTGACCTAAACCCTAAGTGAAGAAGCAGACGCAGCAGAAGAAGTTTTACCAACTTGCAAAGTCTTGCCAAGTGGCCTATTTTTAAAGAAGAGTTCCCACCAACTTATGGGACCCCGTCCGATGGGGCCCAAGTGACATAAAGGCATTGACATAAAGGACCAATGCACACACAACTGATGACGTGGCAGAAGATGTATGGAAGTCCACAATTTACACTCACATGCTGATGTGGCAAGCAGTACGGAATTCCACGTTTAACGCTGGCAATGCCACATGGCACCTGTACGGATTTCCGCATTTTATGGGCTGACGGCTTTTGGGCATCTGTTTTTGGGCCAGTTTGTTTTTGAGTTTGAAGGCTTTTCACAGGCCAAGGGCGTATTAATATGTGTTGAGGGCTCATCCTTTGACACGCTTCAGTGAGAAGGTGTAGAGCGCGAGTACCGGCATTGTACTGAGTTCAAGTAAGATAAAGAAATACTGAAAGGGGCGCCAAGGTTTGGGGCCAATACTCTCTGGGGTGGAATTCCGCCACTCCATGTCGCGTGTGCTCTCTCTCTTTCAGTTTAGTTGTTATTGAAGTGCTAAAAGTCTGCTCAGTCTGTTCTTTTCTATTGGCACGTGGTGCCCACCTTGTGACAGTGGTATCAGAGCTTCAGGAGTGTGCTTTTTTGAAAGCATGTTGGCCCTACAAAAGAGCAAACAGAGCAAGATGGCGCTTTGAAACGAACACAAGAAGTGGATCTGCTGGCTACATGGATCGCCTACAAACACGCGTTGGATGAACCACCCGACCATAGCCACCATCCGGCAGCTCCCCCCGTGCTGGGCCAGTGTCCGAGGATATAGGCATGCACCTGTAAGACCGAGCATCCTATACCACACGGCCTCACCTCCTCGAGGTGACCTCGCGCACTCCTAGCCTCACGGGCTAACCACTAGCACTCTGCCAGTGGGGGTCGATAACTGCAAATGAGGCCTTGGCCTCCCTTTTATAATAATGGTCGACCACATTGGCCGGGTTCACGCTACGTCCGCCCGGACATTAGACGTCCATCCCAACGGTGTCTGTGCTAGATCCTCTCTCCCAAGAGCGGGACATAACATACTTCCCCCCTTAAGAACCATTGATGTCCTCATCAATGAAGTGGGGATACTGAGCTCGTCATAAGCCTTTTGGCACGAATGACGGGTACGATGATCTAAAACTGCCTCTGGTTCTCGAGGAATATACTCAGTTTGCATATCTTGCCATACGTTTTCCTCGATAGGCACAACAACGTCGGCTTCACCCAATTTTACGTTAAGGCGGCTGACATGAAACACTGGACGTACACTAACATCCGAAGGAAGAGCCAATTTGTAGGCAACTTGGCCAATCTTCTTTGTGATCAAGAATGGACCACAATATCTAGCTGAAAGCTTATAATGCTTTTCCGTTCGCATGGTCTTGGAATCCTTGGTATCTTCAGATAGACCCATTGTCCCACCTCTAGAGTCCTGGGAGATCTTTTTTGATTAGCATAAGTAGTCACTCGATCACGAGCCGTTCTTATACTATCCTTAGCCAATTCGAGCATTTCTTGCATGTCATACAAGAAGTCACGAGCTTGGCGTTCCTTGACTTTTTCTAAGCCAATAGCAATTGGGGATTTAGGCTCAAATCCATACATCAGCATGAACGGGCCAAATCTAGTAGCTGAATGCTTGCTACTATTATAGGCAAACTCTAACTGTGGAAGATACCTTTCCCAATTAGACTGCCTGTGAGAGACATAGGCTCTCAACATGTTCTCTAACGTCTGATTCATCCTCTCAATTTGTCCGTCGGACTCAGGATGGTCAGAAGATGACATACTCAACTTCCTCTGAAGATGAGCAAATACGTCTCGCCAAAATCGGCCAGTGAACTTAGTATCTCAATCAATGACGATATCCTCTGGCAAACCAAACCATACAGCTCGTAAAGCTGATCGACAAATAAAACCGCCAACTCATGGCTTTTAACTGTCGACTTCGTTGGTATAAATTTTGCCATTTTCGTAAGTCTATCGACCACAACCCAAATGGCGTCATTGCCCCGACTAGTATTTGGCAAACCAACGATGAAGTCCATGGAAATACTCTACCACTTGGCATCTGGGATTTCCAATGGATGTAGCAGGCCAGCTTTCTTAAGACGCTCTGCCTTATTGGCTTGACACTGAGCGCTTTTCTTCACACAACTCTCTATGTAAGAGCACATTCTTGGCCAATAGAAATATCGCTTGACCAAAGCTAAAGTTCTTTGAATTCTTGGGTGCCCAACACTAGGAACATCGTGGCATTCGCACAAAATCCTTTGTCGAACCTTATCGATTTCCGGCACACAGACTTTTTCATTTCTAAACAATAGTCCACCTTTAATGGAATATTGTCACTGTCTCGTCTATCCGGCACGATTCACTTGGGTCTTCAGATCACCCAAGCCTATACGCGGGTCATGCCTCACTTCGACCTCGTTCCATATCTTGCCAAATTGGCTATCAGAACGACATAGCCCTCGGAGAGAGAGATGGAAATCCGTCAAGATTTCAGCCATAGATAAGGCATTAACCTCAGGAATCCTGCTGAGTGCATCGGCAACTCGATTGCTGGATCCTTTTCTATAACGGATCTCAAAGTCAAACTCTTGCATAAGCTCAACCAATCTAGCGTTCCGGCCTCTAAGATCACCCTAATCACAGACATAGCGCAAGGAGTGATAATCTGTCCATGCAACAAACGTAGAGCCAACCAAGTAGTGTCGCCATTTCCTCAAAGCGTGGACTACGGCGTAAAGCTCCTTCTCATACGTTGGATAACACATCTCAGCATCAGAAAGTTTCTTACTTTCAAACGTAACAGGACGTCCATCCTGGTATAACGCCGCACCAAATGGCTTAATCACTAGCATCCGAACCAAGCCCCCTTCTTCACTGCATCAGCAACTGAACCATTTTTGGCTTTCTTCTTCTCCTGAGAAGATCTCGGCGGTGATTTGCACTTATGCTAGAATCAGGGTCGCTTCCTCGAAGCGCCCTCACCGGATTGATGGTCTGCAATTCTTTTCTTCTCATGGTTTGCTCCCTTGATCAAATGGAACGTTCTCGCCTTTGCCACTGCATTCTCAACGTCAGTCGGGGCTTTGTCCTTGATTAAGGCCCAACGATAATCCTCATGTAATCCCAGCAGGTACATGTGCACAGCGTGCGTAGAATCCACCTTGCAAAAGGCGAGTGCCTCTTTGAAAGTTGTCGTATACTTATCAAAAGATACAGCTTTCATCGAAAGACTCTGCAATTTGGCATAAGCTTTCAAAGGATTCATTTTGGCGAAATCCCTCTTGAACTTCATACAGAAGTGAGCCCACATCGTAGGCTTCTCTGTCATGTTGCACCACTAGGTAAGCGCCTTACTGCACAGATAGAGAGGAATCGTCTGAATCTTCCGTTCATCATGCTCCCCATGGAGAGCAAAATACGTGGTCCACTGATGCAACCAGTTATTTACGGCCACTTCCATACATTCCTTCTCCTCCCCTGAGAAATTTGTGGTTTTGTACGGAATCGTGGCAGTTGGACCACCCTGTGAATGCCAAAAGCAGCAATCTCCGTCCACAATTGCTGGAGATGGGTTTCGCCCTCGGAAATTCGCGCTGTCGTGGACTGAGTCGTATTTTCTAGAGCAGTAAGTCGGGAACTAAGCCCTTGCACGACCCCTTCGAGAGAGGCCAAGCGAATGTTTGTCTGAATGTTAGCGTTTTCCAGAGCGGTAACACGCTGGTCGAAGCTCTGGAAGGTACTTGTATCCATGTGTATAGAGCATGCGTGAACGGAATTTGAACATTACCTGGCGCGTCGTTACGCTAAATATCCGAGCTGGAGGAATCCATAGCAAAGCGCATGAAAAACTAGAAGTTTCACTTGAAACTCGGTCTTTTCTGCACTTTTCGATCGCAAAAAGTTGAACTCCTAAGAGCGCTACGCGTCGATGTATGCGTCCGAAGGCAAGCACGTGATGGCGAGAGTGAAGGAGTGCGAACAACTGAGAGAGGGAAGGCTCGGGAGAGAAGCAGAGAGCTTAAAAGTGAATTCTCTACAAACTTTTGAGTCTCTTTAGCGTTTTTTTATCACTTGCAGGTTTCATACCGTCCCTTTAAAAAAAATCAAAGTGGCCACACTTAAAAGTCACTTCGCCATGTTTTCATAAAAGGGCACTTAAATAAGTGGTAGCGTAAAACAAAAACTCCAGTGCAAGTTAAAAACAATCGAGCGCTTGTCACAAAACGGGCACCATGTGCCAATAGAAAAGAACAGACTGAACAGACTTTTAGCACTTCAATAACAACTGAACTGAAAGAGAGAGGCGACACGAGACACGGAGCGGCGGACTTCCACCCCAGAGAGTATTGGCCCCAAACCTTGGCGCCCCTTTCGGTATTTCTTTATATTGCACCAACATAGTACAAGCCGGTACTCGAGACTCTGCACCTTCGCCAGGAAGCATGCCAGAGAATGAGCCCTAGCCTCATATTTAAAGGCCCTTGGCCTAAAAAGCAATTACAATGAAAAGCCTTCAAACTCAAAAGCATCTGGTCCAAAAGCAAAGCCAAAAAGCTATCAGCGTAAATCATGGAAATCTCTACAGCTTGCCACGTCATCAACCAGCGCAAAACGCGGAAATCCGTACAACTTGCCACGTCATCATGTCAGTGCAATTTTCGGAAATCTGCCACGTCATCAGTTTCTGCGTGTGTGCGGGTCCTGTTTTATTTAATCCTTTTGTCACTTGGGGCCCCATCGGACGGGATCCCCATAAGTTGGTAGGACTCCTTTTGTTACTTGCTCTTCTTAGAGTTTACGCCCCTCGGCCGGCATCTGTAAGGTGGCTCCATTCTTTAGGCTTTGGCACGTGAGCAATTTGTGACATCTCCCCTTCTTGAAAAAGAGTCATCGTCCGCGATTACAGCATATCTGCAAAACAACTCAAGTTAGCTAAAAAAATTCCGAGGGTCATTCCGAGGGACAATCAGTTTGCTCTTTTTATTAAGGAGTTAGCTTCTCCTTTCTGCTCTTTTGATCAAGGAGTTAGCTTCTCCCTTCGGCTGTTTTGATCAAGGAGTTAGCTTCTCCTTTTGTCCAGATCGGAACTCTTGATATTCCGGCGTAGTAAAATTAGCCATCACACCCAGATTGTACTGATCTTCCACGGGTGTCTTGATGCACTAAAATTACATACCCAGGCAATCTCATCCAATTAGGAATATTTAGTAATTGGCACATCACAATGCAACACAAATGCTTACATATGCATGTTACAAGACATAAATACATAAAGTCACCGATGAACACTCCTCCCGCATAACCTAACAAGGTCCGGGCGGGGAGATATTCAACGACTCCCTCATCACTCCTCCCGCATAACCTAAAAAGGTCGGGGCCGGGAGATATAGAGGCCTTTTACAACCAAACGCCCCCAGGACCGCAGCCTGTGTCGTTTGGAGGTGTTGAGAGTAGCCACTGCTCAGACTTCTTAATACTCCTCCCGCATGAACATCCACGTCCGGGCCGGGAGCCACAACAACAATTATTTTACAAGCATACAACCAAACGCTCTCCAGACATCCCGTCTGCGTCGTTCGGAGGTTCAAACAATAGCAAGACAACATTTCTGATTACTCCACCCGGGAGTAAAATCACCAACCATTGAAACCAGTATTAAAACCAAAGTCAAACAATTCAAATCGACACTAAGGCATGTTCAAAACGGATACCATCCATTTCAAACAAATTCCAAACATGATCACCAAACAAGTTCTCAAACAGAACTCAAACTTATAAAGCAATCTCGACATCAGTCGAGCTCGAAAAGTCGACCAACTTTCCATCCTGGAACCTACACCAAAAATTAGGGTTAGGTTCATTCCGTAAGGTCGTAGCCGAGCACAGCATGGTCCATTAGCTCTTGGACAAACAATGTTTCTTTGACGGCGATGGTAGTCCCAAGATAGCAATCGGGATTTCAGGATACCCCACTCTGCCAAAAGTTGCACTCCGAAGGAAGATGTCAGAAACCATATAACTTCGGGCAAAAAAATTTCTTGAAAGCTTGCCAAGTCCTTGGAAGTGTGCGGCTTGGTAGCTATAGACATCTGCATGTACTGTCTCTGAGAAAAACAGGAGCTCGAAACAAATCTTGGATCCTTCTCTTGCAAGTGATCTTAATGGCTTCTGCCCTGTAATACATGAGTGGTGAAGACGGGAGCACGCCCGATGCGCATTGAAGTAAGGGTGGAAGTGGCTTATTAGTCCGGGTTGGGGGGCGAGTGGCTAATAAGTCTGGGTTGGAGGGCGAAGATACCTTGAATAAAATTCCAATATCTCTGTCTGCTCTTTTGTAGGACCGGTATGCTTTCAGAAAAGCACACGCCTGATGCTCTGACACCACTGTCACAAGACGGGCACCGCGTGCCAATAGAAAAGAACAGACTAAACAGACTTTTAGCACTTCAATAACAACTGGACTGAAAGAGAGAGGCGACACGAGACACGGAGCGCCGGAATTCCACCCCAGAGAGTATTGGCCCCAAACCTTCGCACCCCTTTCGGTATTTCTTTATATTGCACCAACACAGTACAAGCCGGTACTCGAGACTCTGCACCTTCGCCAGGAAGCATGCCAGAGAATGAGCCCTAGCCTCATATTTAAAGGCCCTTGGCCTAAAAAGCAATTACAATGAAAAGCCTTCAAACTCAAAAGCATCTGGTCCAAAAGCAAAGCCAAAAAGGTGCCAACGTAAATCACGGAAATCCATACAGTCTGCCACGTCATCAACCAACGCAAAACTGCGGTCCAACGGGAGAAAGCCAGGCTGTCTGGGGGCCTCACAAAGCTAGCATGCTGCCACACATCCGAAATCCTCAAGAGTCATACAAAACCTCTCCCAAGCTGCCAGCTTAACTCCATGCACAGTAGCATGTGTACCACCAATCCTATGAGAGGGGTCCTCCAACATGTTGAAGTCACCCCATATGCACGACTGCTTTGCCTGTGGCCAGAGACTCAACAATCTGTGACCAAAACTCTACTCGTGCACCCGCCACATTGGGCGCATAAATGTTCAGGAAGCCCACAAGGCAACCCTGAACCTGCATAGTGATCCACTGAGCCCTGCCTGGCACAATAATCCCTGTGCCCACAATAGCCTGCTTCAAAGAATCCGCAATAGTCATACATACCCCACCCTGGATGCCTCCAGGTCCAAAAGGAGCTGACCAGAAAGTATCATATCGTCCACGCAAAAGCTGACCACATCGTCAAGTGTGGCTCTCACACAGATGATGCTCCTGTAGCATGAGGATGTCAATCTCTCCTCCCACAAGGCATCGCTGAAGCTCCTGACGCAGTCGGCCCCTCTAACGCTGAAATTGGGGCCCACCTAATCCTTGCACGTTCCATGAGACGATCCTCATGGGGGGCGAGAGAGAACAGATGCTGCGGCAGCAGCTAAACGTGCTATCCTCGAGGCTGGCTTTGATGGGGAGTAATCCGCATCCGAGCGTCCTCTAGATAGGCGTGACTGCAAAGAGTACCTGGCCCAAGCCCAAGTAGACTGAGCTGTGCGTAAAGCAACCTCCTCTGTCCAGAAGTCCTCATGAATGTGTACATAGCATTGCGGGCACTGCGTATCAGCAAAGAAATGAATTACAATGTGTCTAGATCTTGCTGCATCTGGAGGGGTCACAGCAAACTTGGCCAATAGCCAAAGAGTTTGAAGCATGTTTGCAACTCCTAGGTCTCCCACGTGGTGAGAGAACTCTAGGGCCTGTGTCTATAGCCACTCCAACATTGAGTCGAGAGTCCACTCAGTCTGGTCCCCGCCGCAAAGGGGAAAAGAGAAGCCAACCGCTGAGTCCAAGGCCTCTACCCCCCTAGCTGCAAAGAACAGAACATGACCCTTGAAGCAGGCTACCTCAAAGTCTGCTGAGGCGTCGCCGAGAAAGCGTGTGAAGTCGTAGGCAAAGAAGTCTCATCAGCGCCGAATGTCAAAACTTGTCAGACCACGAGGGACTGCTGCAAAGGGAGACGTCTGCACCAGAAGAGGGGGTTGCAAGAAAGGTTGTCCCTCTCTCACCAAGCGACTCATGGCAAAGGCGCTGCCAAGAGATCTCCTAGCAGCCAGGGATGGCCCTGCACCGTGGGTCGACTGTGGGACTGGAGCGGGAGAGGGGGGTGTAGGAGCAGGGGGGGAAGGGGGGCGAGGGGGGTCAGCGGAGGTAGAGGGGCGGGGAGGAGAGGCGGCGGGAGCAGGAGACGAGGGGGGGGCGGGGGGGCTGCGGAGGGGGGGAACTCGGGGGGAGGGGGGGCTGTCGAGGGTGAAGCTGAGGTGGAGGCTGGAGCAGGGACCTCGTCCTGCTCAAGGGGACCAAATTGGTTTCCCGTGGGAACCCACTGTTGCTGGGCAGGCACTTGAGGACCACATTGAGTGCCAGGCTGTCGCTGTGGCCCCTACCGTGGTCGACCACAAACCTGCTGCCATCCCTCCTACGTTGGAGCCCCAGGCTCCGAGGGTGGCTCTACCTGTGTGCTTTGTGTCTCTAGTTGTGACTGCTAGCCAACCCCTGAAGGTTGGGGCTGGGGCCTGTGGTGTAGGTCGGGGCCTCCTCCGTGGACAGGCCTTCGCAAGATGGCCCATCTGTCGACAAATGAAGCACTGATTCGGGAGGCCTGAATACTCCACCCTTTGTCTAAACCAACCCCCACTCACCCTAGGAAGTAGGATGACCTTCGGGAGAGTGTGAGTGTCCCTAACCAGAACGCGAACTGAGGGAATGCCGGCCGCCTTGGCAGCTACTGAGGCTGCCGTGCAAGGTGTCTCCAGGACAATCCCAATCGTTGAGCCTATCCTGGACAAAAGTGATAGGTACTCCCTCCGCAAACCAGGGAAGCAGACAGAGATGGGAATGTCTGCCTCCTCTACCAGAACATCTGAAGCAGGGTCAAAACCATTTCTCCACTGTCGAAAGTGGGCTCGAATTGCTCGGATGGTCAAGGGGCTCATGGCGATGACCTTGGACGCCATCTCGGAGGCCTCAAACTCGATTTGGTAGTAGCCACGTCCGAGGATCTGAACGTCCAAGATCTTGCCCACCTCTGCGAGAAGACGGGCCTGGAGAAGATCACGCAGCTCTCCTCTGCTGGGTCTGGTGCCGAGAATCTTGCAGATGACAAAGGTCGCCTGGAGGCGCTTCACCTCTGCTGCGAGGCTCACTTGCTCTGTTGGTGAAAGAGCAAGTCGGATGGTGGGCTCTGCAAGGTCGGGCGAGGGGGCTTCTAAGGAGTCCCTCTGGGGCGGAGCGGGAGCTTCCATTTGTGTCTCCTGCTGAGTAGGAAAAGAGGGGGCGTGAAAACAAACACCTGAGAACTTGGCGAGTGAAGTTCCAACGAGAACTCCACTGCAAGGCTGAACAGGTGAGGCCTTCGTGGGGCGGGGGGGGGGGGGCGCTAAAGGTGCGCAAAGGTGGGGGCGAATGGAGATGTTGGTCACTGTGTGCGGGGGCAGCGGGTAGCGAATGCGTGCGTCATGCTGTTTCGCCAATGGGCAGCGACCAAGCAGTGTTGTGGTGGTGGGGGGGGGGGGGGGGGGGGGGGGGGGGGGGGGCGCTAAAGGTGCGCAAAGGTGGGGGCGAATGGAGATGTTGGTCACTGTGTGCGGGGGAAACGGGTAGCGAATGCGTGCGTCATGCTATTTCGCCAATGGGCAGCGACCAAGCAGTGTTGGGGGGGGCGGGGGAGGGGGGGTGTGAGCGGGTTGGGCAGTGCACTGGCTGGGCGCAGGCAGAGCAGTGCGCGAATGGGGCAGGGCGCAGGTAGGGCCAGGCGGGAGGCAGTGTGCAGGCAGGGACAGGCGAGGGGTAGCGTGCAGGCGGGCGAGGGAGGAGAACGTTGGCGGGGGGGGAGGCAGGAGCGGGCCCGGGGGGGGGGGCGAGTATTTTGGGATATTGCTACTCTAAAATTTTTGACAAAGTGCTTTTCAAATTAATTGGTCGTTGAAGATGTTGCTGCTTTTTGGAAGAAAATTTCTTTTTGGGAAGAAATTTCTTTTTGGGAGAAGTTTCTTTTTGGAAGAGGTTGCTTTTTGACAAAGCTGCAAAACTGACAAAGTGGAAAGAGAGAGTTGAGGGGAAAATAGTTTCATACTCAACATGGTTTACTGCCCGAGCCAACGACAAATATCCTTTGTTACGTTAGTGCATCATCACAATTTTGATGTAATGCGGGAGCAATATTCTACAGACCCAGATTTTGGTGAGATCTTCAAAAGGGTACAGATTGTCTTAAGAAAGGGTATATATATATACCTAGATGAAACCAGGATAAGCCCAGATTCACTTGGTTTGTGGGAGAAGGTGTTAACGGAGTGTCACAATCCTCGTTTTGTTGGGCACAAGGGCATAAATGCAACACTTCACGTGTCAAGGCTTACTTCTCTTGGCCACAACTTAGGATGTGGATGAGTTTGTGCGTTTTTTTTAGTATGTCAGAAAGTGAAATATAACGGGGAAAAAGTGACGAGAGAGAGAAGACCTTGTCTATGGCGTGAAGATCCTCGCATCCTCGGGCATCGTGCCACGTTAGATGGCTCGATCAAGAAGAATGCCCAATGAGGGTGTGACTGGGTAACCTCTGGTGGGCCATCCCGATTAGTCCCTCTACACCTCGGCCTATTCAGCATCAACTAATGGAAATGCAACGTCAACAGCACGTCGATGAGTGTGCAAAGCAAATGCTCAAATTTGCAAAGGATCCTCAATATGCCAAATTTTTGATGTGGCACCCGCTTGACGAGGTGCACACTCATTGGCAGAAAGCCATTGATTCCCCAATCAAGTTAGCCCTCAAGCAACCTCCTGTTCCATGGATTTTTACTGAAGATGAACTCCAGGACGCTGTTGAAAAACGAGTCAACCAATTATTAGGGTCAAAAGAAAAGCACCTGAAGAAACATAACAAGAGAATTGATTTCCCTAGTTACTTGGGCCAAAAATCCTCTTTTGAAAACGCCAGGAAACAGAAGAAGTGTGTACACTTCGAAGGATTGCCCACTTTGTCCTCATCTTCTTTTGAGAGCTCGGACAACTCATCTTCTTTTGACTCGACACGACAGAAAGGGCAAGAAACGACGGAAAGATCATATGTTTATGCAAATAGGAAGCACTTTTACAGAGCCGATCAATATGATTTCCTCGACGACAAGGGCAAAAAGGCCAAAGAATTCAAAGAGGGAGGACAAGCAATAAGGTTTGAGTACTTTTCAGGTTTTTGAGATGCTCCCAAGGCCTTAGCCTTTATCCAACAGTTTGATATAGCGTTTTTTGGAGGCCACTATACAAAGCACTCCAAGATCAGACAGGTAGCATCCTTTCTCAAAGGCAATGCACGGACATGGTGGTCCACTCTTTTGTTAAGGAAACAAGCACCGACAAAGTGGTTGAAATTCAAGAAACTCTTTATTTGTTCATGGCTCAACAAGAATACGAACGAGATGTCATTACTAACTAGAACCATATTTGGATGGTCAAGACAGAGTCTTTGGATTCTTACTGTGAGAGGTTTTGGGATGTCTTTCTACTTGCTTCATCCTTTAAGAAGATCAGTTTTAAGGAACAAATTGAACGGTTCTGCTGTGGACTTCCTAAAGAGTTCAGATAACTTGACTTACCCACCAAATGAACCTTTGACAAGTTGGAACGAAAATAGACGATAGAGAGATAGACGACCTCCACTGACAAAAGACCAAAGAGATGAATATTTCAAAGCAGGAAAGTGTTTTGAATGTGGAGAACAGAACATATCGCTACACGATGCACCAAAAAGGCACAAGAATAAGGACTGATAGATTGAAAGGACAACAGGACAAGGCGATACTCGTTCCAAAACAGATTTATGGAAGAACATGCTATTTGTCAACAGATAACAGGATTCAGAAATGAGATGATGATGATTTTGGAGCAGTGACAGCTCCTGAATGAACCTGATGTCGAATCATGAATTTTAAACCACGATTGATTCAATGGAATTGTTGTAAGCGCATCAAGAGTTCCTGCAGGATGAGATAGCCACATAGCTAGAACTGAATGATTGAACCACTCTGTTCAGTACAAACTTAATGATGGATTGGGATCCCCGGAAAAGATTCCTCGCACATGACAGTGCTTGAGGCAAATGATTACTCACACACGATAATGCTTGAGGCGAATGATTACTCACACACGACAGTGCTTGAGGCGAATGATTACTCACACATAACAGTGCTTGAGTGGAAAATCTCTATAGACATGATTGAATAAGGTTTAGTTAATTCGACTTCAATTAGGTCCGGGATGGATCTAGATGCGATTACTAAATAAGTTGCTGGCAGTCATGGTCTGAGATTTGGAATGAATTTTTTTGTGATTGATTTAATCTATCTTGCAATGTCATGTGATGTGACGTGACTGTCGTCTTTGTAAAAGTGTTGGATTTGTGTCGTCTAGTGCATCGGTACCTACAGTCAATGTCTATTGAACTGCTTTATGGCTTCTGTCTCATTTTGCAGGCGTAATCGAGGGCGATTACAATTCTTTCAAGAGGGGGATATGTCACAAAATGATGACGTGGCAATATTGCCCACACACACACACACACACACACAGTACGACAACAGTGCCACGTGGCAACAATACAGAATCCCGCAAAACGCACTGGCAGACTGCAAGGCAGATTATATGGAATCCCACTTTTTGCGTTGGCTAATGACTTGGCAGCCTACACGGATTTCCGCAATTTGCGATGATGCTTTTTGCCAAGATTTTGAGGACCAATTGTTTTTGGGACAGTTTGCTTTTGAGTTTATGGCTTTTGAAACTCTGCTTTTGGCATCCCTTGTAAGAATAAAAAGGGTCCAAGGGCCTCATTCTTTAGGGCATTTGGACGTAGAGTCTGAGAGCCGAGGACCCATGGGAGTTGTATTTGATCAAGCACTGATATAAAAGAAATACCGAAAGGGGCGCCAGTCTTTGGGGCCAATCTCTCTAGGCATGGAACTACGCCGGGCCGTGTCGACTCAAATTGTGAAAGTGTGATAAAGTTGTGAAGTATTTTAAGGGATTCCTTTGTGTGTCGTGCCGGATTCCCGACTTGGGGTGCCCAAGCCTGTGACAGTCAGACTTTCGGTTTAGACAATAGTCTTGAATCTCTTTTAGCAAACCACAACAAAACCGCTCAATCTGGTCTTTCAAAGTAATATTCCGAAACGAAGACAGTGGCAAATAAGTATCCCAAAACCTCTGGTAGTAATATCCAATGTATCTGTGATGCCAAGCCACGATGACATTTCTTTCCTATTCATCTGATAT
The DNA here is from genome assembly GCF_014529385.1 of Adiantum capillus-veneris. Lineage (NCBI taxonomy): Eukaryota > Viridiplantae > Streptophyta > Polypodiopsida > Polypodiales > Pteridaceae > Adiantum > Adiantum capillus-veneris. Next base: position 132,739,156 of record NC_140940.1, on the reverse strand, counting down.
CCAAGTTGACCTGAAAATTTTCTTGAATTTTAACCACGTGGCAAGTGCTTCTGTGCGTAATGACAGAGTAGACCCCCAGGTCTGTGTAGTCCCTTTTAAGTAAGATGTCGCCCTTCGCACCTCGGAATGTTCTGTGAACCGATCTCAAGAGAAGGCAACGTCAAACTCTTGTACAATTTCAAGGGCTCGATGGGTGTCCTGGTAGCCTGAAAACGTCTCGAACCTGGACCCCCTTCCTTGAACTCCTTGGTCTTCTTGCTCATCTGATCACTGTCAGAAAAGGACAAGCTCTCCTCCTTTGAGCTGCTAGATGGCCTTGCCTTTTAGACTTTCTCAAAAATCTACTTTTCTTGCTTTTTCTCCGCTTCAAGAATCAAAAATCTTATCTTTGGTGCCCAGAAATGATGGGACCTTCTTAGCACCCTCGACTACCTCAAATGGCACCTTCCCCGTCGAAGATGAACTGTGTTGTTGTAGGCAAACTCCACCAAGGGCAAAAACTTTTCCCATTGAGTCTTTTAATGTAAGACTTGAACAAATCCAAACCACTGAATTGGCTATCTCAAATTGTACATCTGTTTATGGGTGGAAGGAGGACGAGAACTACAACCGTGTGCCAATGTTCTCCCAAATTGCCCTTTAAAACAAACTAGTGAATTGGGAAACCTCAATCTGAAGCAATGAATTCAAGCATGCCATGTAATCGGAAAGACAAACAGTTTCGCCAAATGAGCGGGCTTAACTGTCTTCTTTACCACAATGAAGTCGGTCTCAAAGGTTGTATAACACACAACATCGTTTTCCACATCAAATAGCCTGCAACTGTCCCTCCACTTTGTATCGAGTGAAAGATATCTGCAAAATCAGGATCTGTGGCATACTAATCTACAATATCCTCGGAGCTTCGATGATGTATCGTGCATCTGCCACTAAATTCTTCTGTCCCTGAACATGGACTATCTGGAAATGAAGCTGTGACAGGATGTTAGCCCACCTCATCTGCTTTTCCAAAAGCTGCTTCTGCGACAAGAAGCAACGTAAACTCTGATGGTTCGTGAAGACGGTAAAGTCAGCTCCGAGTAGATAGTGTCGCCACTGCGTAAGCGCATGGATAATTGCCAACAGCTCTTTCTTGCAAATTTGTGCAACCAACCGATTGAAGACGTGAAAAAATCCAACTCTCGTAATCAAATGGCCTTCTTGCATCAATACTACTCCCAAACTGCGACCACATGCATCACAATAGACGTCAAAGGACTTTTACAAGTCTAGAAAAGCCAATAATGGTCCAGTTGTCAACTTTTCCTTGAGAGTCCAAAAGGCTGCAATCTCTGACGGTCCTCAAGTTAAAGGAACCCTTTCTGAATCAACACATGCAGAGGAGAAGCTATCTCTGCAAATTTTCGAGTGAATCGCCGATAATAGGAGCAAAAACCTAAAACGCTTCGAGCTTCATGAACATTCTTGAAATTGGACCAACCACAAATGGTCTCAACTTTGGCAGGGTCCCATCTTTACACCTTCTCCTGAGATGATGTGTCCCAGAAAGTGTATCTCGCGCAAGAAAACTCGCTCTTTTTCATATTCACAACCAGTTTATGTCGCCGCAATGTCCGGAAAACATGTAACAGATGGTGTCTGTGCTCTGCCGTACTCTTAGAGAAGACGTCGTCGTCAAAGAAACGATCGGTACTCTCTGAAAATCCTATCCATCCTACAGTTGAATGTTGTTGGGGCATTCATAAGGCCAAATGGCAGCACCAAATATTTATACAACCTCAAAAATCGCCCCAAAAGCTGTCTTGTAGACGTCCCCATGAGCCAATTCGAATTTAATGATATCCACTCTTCAGATCAATTTTGCTAAAACAAGAGGACCCCTGAAGTCTGTCAAGAATATTGTCGATCCTTGGAATAGGGACAATGTTCTTGATGGTGATTTTATTGACAGCTCTATAATCAATGCACATTCTCCAAGATCCATCTTTCTTTAGTACTAGCAACACGGGTGAACTCAAAGGTGAAGTGCTAGGTTGGATGAGACCCCTTTTCAAGAAGTTCTTTTACATAGTTCATTATTTCTTCTTTTTGAGCTCAGCTAACTCGATAAGGTGGCCGGTTCGCTGGTGTACTATCGAGAATCAAATCAATCATGGGATCTTTCGAACAAGCAGGAAGTAACTCTCCTAGTAAGCCTTCAGGAAAAGAAGTCAGTCTGACCTTGCAAAAATTCTTGTTGTTCCTTTTCGAGGTCAAACATATTTGACCTTAGATCATCATTCAATTCTTTTAAAAAAATCAAGCAAACAAAAAGACTCGATGTTCCTTTTCTAGGTCGACCAGTGGGACAAACTCTTCCTTCAGTACAATTTCTTTGCCCTTCTCATTCTTCAAGATGGCTTTCCTTGCCCTATAATCGACCATGGCACTATTCTTGAGGAACCAAGGGATTTCTCGGAGCACGTCACTCCCTTCCAAAGGCATGATGTAAAAGTACTCGTGCCCTACATACCCCTGACAAGGCAAAGGTAGTTTGCCAATGACAGGTGTAATGGCAACATCCTGTCTTGGTGCCTCTAGAACAGCCTTGGCCGGTGGCCGAAATTCCTCGAGCGTAATTCCAAGTCAAGCCGCCAATTCGATTGAAGTTGGCCTTGGCTTCTCCATCAAAGAAGATAAGGGCTTCCTGGTCTCGCACTTTGCCCCATGCTCTGCAAAGTTTGGTATTTTTGGTCATATGATCAGGGACGGCAATCCCCACTACCAGTCGTGCTTTCATCTTTCTTTCTTCCGCGCTTGGCTATTGCTTTGTAACTTTCTGGCTTATCTTCTGGTGGTCCTTTGGCTCATCTTCTCAAGAATTCTATCCAGCTCTTTTTGCGAGTACAAATTCCGTTTTTTTGCACTCGTCTGTCCTTTTAGCTTTCCTCCTGTCCTAAGAGGATAATCAATGGCCTCTCGCCATCTCGAGTAAATCTCATCAATCGGGTAATTCTTCAAGTGTTTCGCAAATCTTGGGTCTTTCGAGTACTTAGTCAACCTACAGTTGACACATGTGTCAACCTACAGTTGACGTTTTGTACTCCGCTTTGGCAAACTTTTCCGCCAAGAATTTGTCCAGATCTTCATTCTTTCCTTCAGTTCCCGCGCCGGATTTCAACTTTTCTTTGTCTACCCACCGAGAGGTGTTATCTTTGTCAGATTCTCCGCGAGAACCCATGTGTAATCAGGGGTTCTTTATGGTTATGCCCTGTAAGACAGAGCAATGAAGAAGGGAGCACGCCCAGTGCGCGATGAAGTAAGGGTAGGAGTGACGAATAAGTCCAAGGTCACAACACGAAGATTCTTTCACATATAGTTAAAATCTTGACAGTTCCGTCGTGTTCTCCTCGAGATTCTGTGTGCACTGCAGAAGGGATCGGATGAGAGAGAGAGAGAGAGAGAGAGAGAGAGAGAGAGAGAGAGAGAGAGAGAGAGAGAGAGAGAGAGAGATGGGATCATCAGAAATGGAGAGGCGGAGTTCCTCCTCAACAACGTACTCGCCCCTGAATAGGCGCCCCTTTTGGTATTTGTTTTATGTAGATAAGAATGTACGGTACAATTCTCATGAGAGAGATGGCGCCCTCCTTCTGTGGGGAGAGAGAGAGAGAGAGAGAGAGAGAGAGAGAGAGAGAGAGAGAGAGAGAGAGAGAGAGAGGACCCGTATAGCTGGCTAGTTAGCCCTTTGAATAGAGATGTGTGCGTGTGCGTGTGTGCGTCGGGGGGGGGGGGGGGGGGGGGGGGGGTGTGTCCACGTTTATACAAAGCCATAATGCCGTGTTTGCACCTTCCTCTCCTAACGAAGCCTCTAATGGGCTGTTTGAAGAAGTGGCCAGTTCCTCATATGTGTGTGTGGTTGCCTTGGCTGAAAATGGCAGTTTTGGGTTGCCTTGTCCCTGCCATGCCTGCACTGCCCCTTACTACAGTGGCCTGGTACTTGCCAGGCTTGAATTGCCCCTCACTAGGGTCCTCTGGTACTTGCCATGCTTCAATTGACCCTCACTAGGGGTCGCTTAGTACTTGCCATGCTGAAACTGCCACCCGCCATGCATGTAGCAAGGTCTCATCCGTACATACGTACGGATCTGTACCATACTGTACGGGTCAGTGCGTATTGTACGGATCCATACGTGATCATTATAAAATAAAATTGACCGTCCTCTCTAGAGTCTAGACTCGCCATGGTGGACACTGGATTTATTTTGGATGTAGTGTTTCTTGTTATGTTTGTATGTACTTATGGCATATACCATGGACATGGTTGGAACTTTGTAGTTTGTTTTATCATTGATGCAAAAGATGAGTTTGTCTGTCTTTTCATGTTATGTTGTAACTTGTTTAAGCATCTAGCTTGCTGCTTAAGTTTTCAGATTAAGTTTTAAGCATTGTACAATGTATTCATTATAAGTCTAGCAAGCCATTGGGTTAAGAGGTCCATGATAAATTGAATAAATACAAGGTTGTTTACAATCGGTACGTATTGATTAGGTACTTAAAAAAGTACTTGGTACAAAAGTACGTCCCTTATGTTTGGATATCGTACCGTACCTGACATAACTTTGCACCTTGGCATGCAGTCCAGTTGCCTTGCATGGACTGCCACTTTCCATGCATGGACTCCAATTGACTTGCATGGACTGCTACCTGCCATGCATGGAATCCTGTTGACTTGCATGGATTGCTTCCTACCATGCATGGAATCCTGTCGACTTGCATGGATTGCTACCTACCATGCATGGACTCTAGTTGACTTGCATGGACCACCATCTGCCATGCATGGACTCCCAAGTGTCCCCCTTTCCTGCATGCTTTGTAAGATTGAGGGTCGCCTGTAGTAGTTGTCCACTTTCTTTGCACATTTTGCCAATTTGAGAGTTGCCTTGCTTCTAGATGCCTTCCATGGCACAATGTGGTCTATCTCTCCTAGGCGCCTTGGAAAATTCAGCGATCATCACAACTGCATTCAACTATTGCATATATCAGCCCTATCCATGGCTATGGGCCAAATCGGTCCCCTTAAGAGAAGGGTAATCGTCCCCGATTACACCTGCAAAATCTCAACAGTAGATGAGTTGTCACAAACTGCTGAGTGTCAAGCCACTAAAGATCCGACAACGTTAGGGTTCCCCCGAGCCTAACCCTAGCCAACTTGCAAATCCCGGCTGAGGGGCCTACACCCTAGAAGAAACAAAAGAAGTTCTCACCAACTTGCCGTTTCTCATCGAAAGGCCCAATTATCAAAAGAGTTCCCAACTTATAGGACCATGTCCGATGGGGCCTAAAATAATGAACACACACACACACGAAAAAACAAAAATGCCTAGCATAAAAATTTGCTAATGTGGCAGCTGTATGGACATCCAGGTTTTACGTTGCTAGCTGCTGATGTGGCAACTGTACGGATTTGCGCTGGCAACTTATAGACCAGATGCTTTTGGACTCCATGTTGTTTATGTAAACTGCTTTTAGAGGGCCAAGGGCTCACTCTTTGACATGCTTCCGCATGGAGATGCACAAACGTGTTGCTGGCGTTGTACTGAATTGAAGCAATATAAAGAAATACCGAAAGGGGCGCCAAGGTTTGGGGCCAGTGCTCTCTTGGGGTAAAACTCCACCACTTTGTGTCGTGTGTGTCGTGCATCTCTTTCAGTTCAATTGTTTTGAATTGCTAAAAGTCTGTTCAATCTGTTCTTTTCTGTTGGCATGTGGTGCCCTCCCATTACATGAGTAGCCATTGCTTATAAAAAATTCACGCAGATGAACATGCCATCCAAGTAGTACACAATATAGTATACATTCCATAAACCATTCATCAACACACATATCATCAACATATACTCGTTCAACATTTCACATTAGACTTCCCATCGTGATCTAACATTGAATTTCACTTCTTGGTCCAATCTTTCACATTAGACTCATCCACACATCAAACACTAGCCATCACACCTTGGATCGACTTTTCACATTAAACACATCCAAGTGTACCAATAGTTATCCAAAGATGGTATGTTGCAGATATACATCCCTCATAGCAGTAGATACGAACATGAAGTAGAATGGAGACGCCTGTCCTCGGCATAAACATACCTCATTCAAAGTCTCAAGCTAAACTCTGTAGCAACCTCTCAAAATGGACATTGTGAGCAAGGCATCTCTAAGGAAGTTCAATAGCTGAGGTGCTGACAGCCCGCCTCCTACCACCTTGCATACCAAACAGCATGCCTCTAGAGTAGCCACTAAACAGTGAATGGAACGAAGTGTATCTGCTGACAATCTGATCCCACCAGATAAACCATTAGAATCCAATCTCACCTCCCATAAACCAACTGAAAGCAACCCGAGGTTTGAAGATGGTGATCCGTGAATTGCCCCGCCAAGATAGCGACTTACTAGAGTCTAGAACCTGAATGGCTCATGCATCCTTAAGTTTCCATCATAACTCTAGAGATGTAGGGGAGACTCAAGTCTGAGCCATTATGAAGCTTAGCACTAAAATAAAAATTAATAGGAAGAATGAATACAATATGACGATAGCTGATAGGGCATATGCACCACAGAAGATAGAATAATATAAGACAATATCAACTAGTCATACCTCAGATGAAAACTTCACCAATTGAAGTCTACATGTCCGCTATATGACCAGACCATATACCTAGATGAACCTAGGATAAGCCTAGATACACCTTTAAAAGTGCGTGCAAGGTATAGACTTGTGGTAGTCTCCACAAGACAATAAAACCATCAGCTCCCTCACGCATAGAGTTGACTAGATACTATGACATCCCCGCTAACGACATCCATGCACCCATCACAGTTGGACACAACATTTGATTTTTGTTGTACGTTGTAATCTTTGTTGTAATATGCCCAGAGGATAGCCACAGTTGTATGTGGTTTTGTCTCATTCATCTCTTTGGCCTCTACGAGATTTGAATATAGTCTTTCTTTCTGCAATTATGTCATGCATTTTGACAGCTTCAAGAAAACTAACAACCCTAAGCATGTGATGAGAAGGTTCACTAAAACCGTCCAGTCCAAGTGATGAGAAGGTGTCACCTACAGCAAGTAAAAAGTGTAACAATTTAAACGAACCTGGAAACCAGAGCATGCACTGCTGTAGCGAATTGAACATGCTCGTGTAAGAGAGCTTTATCCAGCAACATTCTAACAAATAAAAGTGTCAACCTTGTATGGACAGGTATGAAGTTTCTGAATGACAGTTGTTTTCTTGAATTCGAAGTCATGTCCATCTTTCCTGGAGAGCAGTCTGCTTTACCACTTAATTCAATTCTTGAAGTCTTTGAGACATGGAGTTTCAAAATCCACGTTGTGAACTGTAGGTTACAGAATAATTCGAACTTGGAAGCTATCTGACTTGCCAATCAACTAAACAGCCTGTGCTAGGGCACCAGTGGCTACATATACACCTCAGTCATGTTTGAACTCGAGTTCAAACTGAACATAATGCATAAGCGTTCTTGTAAAGCCCTTTTACTGCTAATCAGTACCAAAACAGGACACTGTAGTCTTCATTTGACACGACCTGGACTCTGGCATATTGGTCATGATTAAAATCTTAGTTTGAACTGCATATATATACATAAGCACTCTCTGTAAATGTCCTTCAAAGTGACCATGAAGAGAAATCGTTTCAAATCTTAACTTCGAGCACATCAATTGACGACATTAAAATACGAAAGAATAAAGGCTTTAACATTGAAGAGCTTAAAATACCTTCAGGCAGGATATCCAGAGGGCTGAAAACATAAAAGGTCATGAGCATCAACTGTCATCAAATCAACAAAAACAGAGGTTCGTTAGCTTTTAGACGACAAAGAGTACCCTCATAAGTGAGGCTCTGCTGACATTTTTTGCAAAAGCTACCACATACCGTGATGGAAAAGGCTAACAAGATAATTGACTTCTTCAAATGACGGTTTTTTAGTGGCCTTGAATAAAGAAACAAAAACGTATTTCCACAGCTTGAAGAGTGCTTTAAATTTTAATGCATTCCAGTGCACAATAAAGGATCTAAAATGGACAGTGGAGTTGGTCTCCTAAAATACGAAGTGGGAGAGCTTTTGGAGGCTGAACTGTACAATTTGATAAATGACCCAGCTGGAGACCCACGATGATTTTGCTTTGGAATTTCATTGAAACTATTAGCTGATGAGTTTCACATTTTAAGAGAAGGCCTGTCCAAGTTGCAAAACCACGACTAGAGATAACCTTCCATCTTCTAAAAATCCCTATTCTATTTTTGTGTGGGACTTGATTTACTCATTTAAAATAGATTTGTGAGCAAAGGCAGCATTCGTAAATGTACAGAAAGGCGGCACACAACTTTCATGCATAAAAATCAATATATGTTGGACAACCTGATGGTTAATATCTAACAAACTTACATAGATGATTATTCGGGTTCGATGCACTAGGGGAAGAGCTCTCTGAGGATCCATCAAATCTTGTACCAAGCGTCGTAACAGTAAAGGCATGTCCCGTACACGCTACAAACAGTGAGAAACTGTTAAAAAAAGTCGCTCCTTAATTTAGCAAATTAGAAGGAACAAACTCATGACTTCCTAGTGAGGGTTTCCCTATGGCAAAATAAAACCTCAGAAATCTACAAGATAGCACGCTTCAAAGACTTTAAACTTCCTCATCACTGAAATAAAGAGCTTTCTATCAATTGTCAAGCACCAAAAGTCAACATGGGGTAACGAGGAGTATGGCACAGTAAAGGGTTTAGGTTATGGAATATAAAGCCATCAACATTGCTTGACCTTCCATACCTTCAGTAAAGCTTCATAGACAAACAAGTACTGAAAACCTTTAATCGTAGAAGCCACGTCTTCTTAATTGGTTAGATTTCAAAGGCCTCAGATATCTATTTGCCAACAGTCAGTTCTATGAATGGCTGAGTAAAGCATTTCAAAAATGGTAGAAATATGAGTGATAAGATCTCAGCATCTTGATCATATTTATGGCCAAAATGGTTGGGTAGAATCCTTTAGTAAGAATAAACAAAACCATTGTTTCATATATATGGAAGCTAAGATAACATAGGCTTCAACGCCTCTCACTTAAAATTTAAGGCATAAAACAAATTGCACCCTGGCTTTAAAGATGCGATCAAAATCACTCTTTGAAATCCTCAGTCTTTCTTGGCCCTAAAATTCCATACCTTCACCTTTAAGCAAGCTACTCTTACAAGCATCTAGGACCTCGGATCGCCACTAAAACCTGATTGCATTTCAAATACTGATATACCTCAAACTTTAGTGAGTGTTGGACTGCGCTGGCTGCCACTGCTGTATCCCACCAGCAAACTCCCCCCCCCGCCCCCCCGGGCTAAGTCCTCTGTTAGGATCCCTTACATCATAGGAGAAAGCAAGCCTTGCAGTAGGCTCTAGGCAACCTCCTGATTTGTCCGATTGCTGGCATGTGCCCCCATAGCAGGGAGGCTCAAAATTTGACTTCAGGCCCGCCTTCTTGCCGAGATGGGCAAACTCATTGACATGCACATACTTGCCAGAAGTTAATACCAGAGTGAGTTTGAGAAGCCAGATATAGTAGTAAGGTACTTCAAATGGACCTCCTAGCCTTAGAGCTGAGCACACATACTTCAAATGCTAGCACCATGACTCCGAATGTCATGTGACACATCCCAACCCTATGTGTCCGTGGACAAGCTACACCATATCAGGGTTCCCGTCAGTTCAGTGAGTTTAGATTAGCAGTGATATGGCACTTTTGTGAGTCTATTCGTAGACCGTGCATGCCCAATCACTTAGCATAGATGCATATCCTCCGGTTGCACACAGCATGATCATCGGAATTCCCATCAGAATCCATTAGCATCAGTTAGGGGAATTTTCCAGTGCATTTAGCCTATTTTCCTATTTTTGGTTATTTTTAATTATTATTTTTAAGTGACTTTCCAACAAAAGTAGGTAGGGCAATTTTGTTAAGTTAATATATAAGCAAACCCAAGTTAACACTTTCTGGCAGAAGAGGCAGCAGGAGCTTCCCGCTCAACAGGCAACTTCTCAGCAGTTACCCCCCCCCCCCCCCCCCCCCCCCCCCACCAAGCAGTAGACCCTCGCCATACTTCACCATCCCCTTAGCGTTTCCTTCTCTAGTAGCAGATCCATCGTCTTGAAGCTTCTACCTTCTGGCGATAATCCCCTTGCAGATCAGCCCATCCTCGGTGTTTTCCCACGACCAAACCACCTCAGCCTTAGCGTTTTTGTCCCCAGCAAACGCAGCGTTTTTGCAGCCTTTCACTAACGCTAGGATCACCAGCCTATCAGCGTTTTTTGGATGCATATAGCCAGCGTTTTTGCCAGCAAGCTTCAGCGTTTTGATCATCATTGAGATCTCTGCCATACCAGCGTTTTTCAGCATCCAAGAGGCCTGCTGTCCAGCGTTTTTCAGCATGAGAGATTGACCTAAAAACGCAGCTAAAGAAGTCCCACAGTTCAGCGTTTTACCATCAGCATGACACCCGACCAAGACAGTCATTTTCAGCCATAGCCACAACAAGGAAACAGTCAGTCTCAGCCCCGAAGAGCCACCGAATTCAGGCCATAGCAGATCATAGATTTCAGCCTAAGTCGTCGTCGTCATCGGCATAGTCCCATTGCATCAGTCCATTGCATTCGCATTGTACACCTTTGTGCAATAAAGTAGACCACTCTCGCCGACGATAGTGGGGCCTTCGGAGGAGGGTTTTACAACCTCTCGGGTGTTGTATCTCTTCTCTCTCCTTCTCTCAGTCTCATTCACTTGCACGCACAATATCCACTCACTTTGTTCGTGATCATAGCACTCTCCATAAGGACGGAAAGCTCTCTCTTTCCCTAAGAACTAAAAGGAACCTTGAGCAATAAAGATCACTAATCTTGAGAAAATACAACATTCATCCCGCTGCACCTAACATTGGTATCAGAGCTTTGGAAGTGTTCTGCATTACTCAAGGAAAGAACCGTAATATTTTTTTTGCTTGTTGCGATCGCACGAACCCAAGTTTACTTGGGCGTGGCGATTCCTAATCGTGTTTTGTTGAAGAGTGACAGGAATCCCAAGAAAGAAGGGCTTGTCCAGCCTCCCCTTGTGTCTCTTTTCACTCATTGAGAGCGGACCGTGCACTTAGCGGCCGGCCAATCGACGTGAGGTGGGAAAAAGCAACCTTGGTGTGAGCGCAAGGCCGCCAAGGGGTGCGCCCGCAGAAAGGAGTAGAACTCGGGTGAAGAGAAGATCCTTCTCCAACGCGATTTGCAAGCGAAAGAAAACCTCAAGACCCTCAAGAACTCAAGAACCTCAAGAACCCAAGACCCTCAAGAATCAAGAACCTCAAGAACCTCAAGAACCCAAGTTCCTCGTGAACTTAAGAACCCAAGACCCGCAAGAACCCAAGTTCCTCATGGACTTAAGAACCCAAGACCCCAAGAACCCACAAGAACCCACGATTGCAGAATGGTATCACTCGAAGCGGAATGGATACTTCGCTTGGAGGTGATGAGCATGAGAGAGGCGAAGAAGAATTTTCCATACCAGGAGGTTTTTCCGACCCTTCCCCATCTACGACACTGATTGCACTAACTCCAATAGAGGAGTTGGAACTGTTGTTTATGGAACAGACTTTACAACGCAAAGCAAGAAATGCAGTAAGAATGGCAGTCATAGCGCGTGAGCGTGAGCAAGCACGCTTGGAAGCCAAAGAACGACAAGCCACATTGGATCGTGAATTCAAAGAAAGAAAAGCAGAAATGGAACGCAGACACGCAGAGAACCAAGCAAGACAATCAGAATTTGATCGTAAGAACAAAGCCCTCAAAGAACAGAGCGACCGACAGAACAAAGAGATGTTGCGACTTTTTTCTCAAGTACAGGCGTGCTTTGCACAGAATCACGAAAAGGAGACTCTCTCCGTCTCTCCTTCTCCAAAGCATGACCCACAGGATTTGCATGATTGTGTGAAGCACGATGATGATTTGAATGATATTGCTAAGCATGATGATTTGGATGCCAATGATTTGCATGACAAAGACAAGCATGATGACTTGCATGAAGATGATGTGATTGTTCAAAAGGATGATGTGTTAGTGGATGCTTTTCCTAGCGAAACTAACCTCGTTGTAGATTCGATCAATCACGAAGATCCGATCTTGGCTTTCGAGTCGAGGTCCAAAGAACCCCCACAAGACGATTCGATCATTCAAGAAGAAGCGATCTTGGCTCTCGAGCCTTGGTCCAAAGAACCATCACAGGAAGTATTATGTGTTCGCATGTTTGATACGCACGCATTGTTCGAGTGTTTCATTCGTGACGGTTTCCTGTATTTTAGTCAGCATCGTTATGTGATCCCTTTTATTAGGCATGACATATTGTATGTTGAGCACGTTTCTATCATGGATGAGCACGAATGTATGCGGATTGTTCATGAAAAGCTGAAAAGTTTGTATGTTAGAAAGTCACATTCCATGTCTCTTCCTTGGCATGACACAGTTACCGAAAGAGCACATGAAAGTATGAGCACCCAGCATGCGCATTTCCATTGTGATTTGCCACAGTTGATTGATTTCGATCAAACAGAAAAGATTCGACCTCATTGTTTGCATGTGTTTGATGAACAGTTTGTCTCTCCGTCTCTATGTTCATCTACATTGCATACACATTCTTTAGAGAAGACAACTTTTTTTTCCTTCACTTTACATGGAATAGGTATGTTCATGGTTTTGTGTTGGAGATGGTTTCAGGAATTTTCAGCCATGGAGATTCTTGAAGACGGAAGCAGCAGGACTCTAGACGAAGTTGACGCAAGAAAGGAGATCCAAACGACTTTGTCTCGCTTTCGGCGCGGCCCAAAGAAGCAAGCGTTGCAGACCTTTATGAAGTTCAAGTACCGCACGACCCACACATCAGAGTGGGCCGGCGAAGAGTCCCTTCCAGGATTCCGGATGTTGTTGGCGATCTCCCTCGACGCCATAGAGTTCGGTACCATCACTTTGAAAAGGAGGGGATGTCACGTGACACATCCCAACCCTATGTGTCCGTGGACAAGCTACACCATATTAGGGTTCCCGTCAGTTCAGTGAGTTTAGATTAACAGTGATCTGACACTTTTGTGAGTCTATTCGTAGACCGTGCATGCCCAGTCACTTAGCATAGATGCATATCCTTTGGTTGCACAAAGCATGATCATCGGAATTCCCATCAAAATCCATTAGCATCAGTTAGGGGAATTTTCCAATGCATTTAGCCTATTTTCCTATTTTTGGTTATTTTCACTTATTATTTTTAAGTGACTTTCCAACAAAAGTAGGTAGGGCAATTTTGCTAAGTTAATATATAAGCAAACCCAAGTAGCACTTTCTGGCAAAAGAGGCAGCAGGAGCTTCCCGCTCAATAGGCAACTTCTTAGCAGTACCCCCCCCCCCCCCCCCCCCCAGCAATAGACCCTCGCCATACTTCACCATCCCCTTGGCGTTTCCTTCTCTATCCTCGGTGTTTTCCCGCGACCAAACCACCTCAGCCTTAGCGTTTTTGTCCCCAGCAAACGCAGCGTTTTTGCAGCCTTTCACTAACGCTAGGATCACCAGCCTATCAGCGTTTTTTGGATGCATATAGCCAGTGTTTTTGCCAGCAAGCTTCAGCGTTTTGATCATCATTGGGATCTCTGCCATACCAGCGTTTTTCAGCATCCAAGAGGCCTGCTGTCCAGCGTTTTTCAGCATGAGAGATTGACCTGCAAGGAAACAGTCAGTCTCAACCCCGAAACAGCCACCGAATTCAGGCCATAGCAGATCACAGATTTCAGCCTAAGTCGTCGTCGTCATCGGCATAATCCCATTGCATCAGTCCATTGCATTCGCATTGTACACCTTTGTGCAATCAAGTAGACCACTCTCGCCGACGAGAGTGGGGCCTTCGGAGCAGGGTTTTACAACCTCTCGGGTGTCGTATCTCTTCTCTCTCCTTCTCTCAGTCTCATTCACTTGCACGCACAATATCCACTCACTTTGTTCGTGATCATAGCACTCTCCATAAGGACGAAAAGCTCTCTCTTTCCCTAAGAACTAAAAGGAACCTTGAGCAATAAAGATCGCTAATCTTGAGAAAATACAACATTCATTCCGCTGCACCTAACACCGAAGTTGCACTGATTGTGCCTACAGACAAGGTTGCCTTTCTAGTCTCCATTGGCTTCCTTGGTCTACACCAAGGCCCAAGAGTACACCTCAGAAGGGGGATCTCTTTGGTGCATATCTTGAGTCCCCGCAGACTGCAACCTCAATGGCCGCTACCCCAGCCAAAGACACCTACCATTTTTTGTTTTGGTTCGTGACCCCCACACCCTCCCAAAGGAGATTCTTCTTCCGAGAGTTGGTGTTGGGTGAATCCGCTAGGGAGTCAAGTACTCGTGGCTGCCTTATCAATGCTTCATTTGCTGCAAGATGGACCACATGGCAAAGGCTTGTGGAGACATTGTCAACCACCACAGCCCCAGCATCAACAGACTCAGCACCATGCAGTTGCTACCTTAGCCTATGTTTTGTTTTGGAGTCGGGTAGGGCACGCCCGGCCGCTCCCCTCATACACCAAAAAAGTAAACAAGAAGAAGGACCTTAGCCTATGCCCCCGCCGTCAGCCTGATTACACAAGAAAAGCATGGTTGGAAAGAGGTCCGTGGCCATCAACCTGATCACACAAGAAAAGCATGGTTGGCAAGAGGTCGTGGCCATTGAGGCCATCAGGGTCCACGACATTGGCCTTGATATGGTCAACAGCTTGTACGGCAGTGAGTTCCCACGAGGAACATTTTTGACCCACATGTGTCACAAACTGCTAACGTGTCAAGCCCCTGAAGACCTTAGCCAACTTGCAGATCCCGGCCGAGGGGCCTAAACCCTAGAAGCAACCGAAGCAGAAGTTTTCACCAACTTACAAATCCTCGTCGAGTGAGGCAAGTTATTAAAAAGTTTTTACCAACTTATGAGACCCCGTCCAATGGGGCTCAAGTGACTAGAGACAATAAAAGAAAAGCACACCCACACTTGCATATGAAGCTGATGACGTGGCACAGCTGTACGGACCTTCGCCATTTTGCACTGCCATGCCACGTGGCACTGTATCCGCCTTTTGCGCTGCAGCTTGCTGCTATGGTAGCGGTACAGATTTCCGTCTTTTTCCACGCTAACAACTTTTGGAGTACAAATGCTTTTTGAATCAGATGCTTTTCATGGCCTAGGGCCTTTAAATATGTTCCATGGGCTCACTCTCTTGCAGATTTTCCCCGCTTAAAAGTGCAGAGCAAGGGAGTACCGACTTGTACTAAGTTGAAGCAATATAAAGAAATACCTAAACGGGCACTAGGGTTTGGGGTCAGTGCTCTCTTGGGGTGAAACTCCCCCACTCTCTCTCTCTCTCTCTCTCTCTCTCTCTCACATAACTTTCTGGTCTCATAGGTCACTATTGTCACGAGGACGTGGCAGTTATTAACCATGTCACATCCTACTGCTAACCTTGGTTGTTGGTTTCTTTCCAATGGGGTTTATTTTATTTGTTTTGAGACCCTCTTTTTGAAGTAGCAAATGGTTGGACATTGTATGGTCAATGTGAACGGTAGTTTCATCCGCAGACGGGAAGTGGTCGGCACTGGAATTCGTATGGTAAGAGGATGTCTAGGCTTAGAGCAAGATCATATAGGTCCCCCCGTCGCACTTAGCAAGTTGGTGGATACTAGGAAGTGAACTCAATTAAGGCGTAAAGTCAAGGTGGGACTACCAACAAAAAGTATCCGACAGTTGGGCCACATTGCACTTTTGGATGCAGTTCCAATGAGGATAGATGGTCAGAAGACCAGTGGGAGCCCAACGGAAGCATCTCCTAAAATTTAGGGAACTGCTATTTTGGCCCGTGAAATGTGTTCGCGTCATTACCTCCGGTATGACTAGGGGAACATTTTATAACTCTGCCGCGAAGTCAACTGACGCGTCGGTTGGGATATTTTTAAGCGGCGAACCCGAAACGGGAAAATGCTTGTAAATGCGCCAAGTGTCACATTTTCATGCACTTGTCTCTTCCAGAAAAATGGGCGCTGAATTTTTAAGCTGGGAAGGCCTCGTTATGCAATCTGTCACAAGTTAAGAGCTATGGAGTGCTTCCTTTCCCTCTCATGTACAATGTGGTGCTAGGAGTGATGCCCTGCACACTACACATTGCTCTCTCTCCCCTACGTGCAGTTATGTGATGCCCCACAAGAGGGCTACTCATTTGACTGATGTACAGTTGTGTGGGTTCATGCTTTTGTGCTGAGGCAAGAGCCTCCTTGAGCAGGAACACGGGTAGCTAGCTGCTGCTCCAAAGCAGGCACTGGTGAGGGTCATAACCTCACCGTACAGGTGCAAAATCAGCGCTGCGTATGCGCTGTAATTTTACTGTTTTTCAGCCATACTGACGCCAAGACCATTGGGAATCGTGCCCCACTAGCAAAGGACAGTTCGGGGACTGTTTGGGGCTGAAAACAGGGCAAAAACCAGTAAATACAGCGTGCTGAATTTACTGTTTTTGGGCAGGAATCGGAGGGTATTCGCCAGTGCAAGTGAGTTCTAGCAGGGGAATTGGTTTCGCGCAAGTTTTGGGGCTGTTATGCTGCCAAAATTTGGCCAAATCAAATGGTATCTAGGTGGATACACGTGAAGGATTCCCAGGACCTTACCTTATAATTTACCCTCCTAAAGAATAAAGAAATACCAAAAGGGGCGCCAATTTTGGGGCCTACAGGTTGTCGGCGTCTGCTCGGAGCATTCTAGCTTCCGAGCTGTGTGTGTTGAAGTGTTAATTCCCGTCGCAGGTTTCCTTTGCAAAGTGCTCTGTGTGTGTGTGTTTAAAGTAAAGAATTTCGGGTGAAAGCCAATGCCTACCGCCCTACGGGCCGGTTTCATGGTTCCGTTGCAGGGACATCAATCACTTTTTCCTTAAAGAGTAAGCCTGGATTGTTTAAGGTAAAGACACACAGTGCAGGAACACAAGGATTACACTATGGCCGACAAGGGGAAGGGAATTATGGAAGAGGGTTCCTCTTCAAAGGACAGGCAGGAGATTCCTATGGTTTTTGAGATTGGCGAGAGCTCACGGCCACGTGAGTCTGTACCTCCTGTCAACGTGAATGTCCCTCCAGTAGTACAGGGCTTTATGACTGGGCAACTTGAGGATGATGCATTCAAGACTCAGTTAGTTGCCGCGGTGAATGTCTTTTCGCAGGTGGTGCAGAATCCGAGATTTATGGAATTCTTGCAAGCGCCACCAGTGCTACAGCAAAATAGGCAACCTACGCCGCGTACGGAGCTTGTTGATGCTCAAGCCCAGGTACTTCATGTGGCACAGGAGGAAAGGGAACACTCGCATGTTGCGGAGTCGGGGGCTCCAAAGCAGGTTCCTCCTGTGCTTGAACAGGTGGCTAGAACGCCTATTCCACAGGTTATGCCAGTTCAGCCCGCCACCTTTCAGAGCCAGCATGCTGTCTTCAATGGACAAGGAGCTGGATACCAGGCTATGCACTCAGTTTTTCCACCACCCACGGTACATCCTGGGTATTTCGAGGGTGGATCAGTGTTCCAAAGTATGGCTGGTTATGCGCTTGGAAGTCAGCCGTACATGCCAGGAACAGTGTTCGGGGGTATGCAAGGCATCATGCAAAACCCCATGTATGGTAGTATCGGCATGCAGCAAGGTTTCCACTGCAACCAGGGCCAATTTGGGGTGCCACAGGGTCATTTTGGCATGGCTGGTTTTTCTGGACAGCAGCCAGATATCGCACCTCTGACGCAAAATGTGAATGGCCAACACGTGCCGATCATGCCTAGTACAGTGCCCATGTTGCAGACCATTCCGTATGACAACTTGGGGGCACTAGAGAAGCCGAAGGCTTACAAAGAAGGTGGTGCAGCAGTAAAGTTCAGTACCTTCAGTGGTTTCGAGGATAAGACAAAGGCACTCACTTTCCTCCAGCAATTTGATATAGCTTATGTGGGAGGAAATTTTACAGAGGCCTCGAAAGTTAGGAAAGCTGCCACTTTCTTAAAGAACAATGCGCTTACATGGTGGACGACATTGTTAATGCAAGGACAGGCACCCGCCACTTGGGTTTACTTCAAGCAAATGTTTGCATCTGCTTGGCTGTCAAATGAATTTGAAGCCGACGTCCTGACAGATTGGCACCAACTTACTTCAGCTTCGTGCAAGAGCTTGTTGGAGTACAATAGGAGGTTTTGTAAAGCATTACTCTCAGTGACCTCCTACAGATTTGTGCCACTGACAGAGCAGATAGAGAAGTATTGTTGTGGGCTGCCTAAAGGGCTTCGCGATTACTGTACAAAGAACAGAGTGGCTACCCTTACTCAGCTTATGGAAGTTCCGAACACTGGTCTTGCCTTGTTAAAAGGAGAGGGCAGTGGATTTCCGAGCAGTGACAAAGTAGGGCAACAAAAGAAAAATTCAGCGAAGAAGCCCATTGTGAAAATGGCCAGAGTTACCCGGAACGCGGAACGGGAACGGCGACGGGCCTCCCTGCGGAACGGGGGAACGGGAATGGGCCCAGAATGGGAACGGCGCGGAACGGCAGGCTAAAAAAACACCCAAATATTTTTTTTTTTAGCGTTATGTGTTTGAATACAAGTAGTATTAGAGTCCTTTGACTCTAATACCCACAAAAAACACGATTCGAAGACCATTTAACCTTATTATGACTTGATTGGGATGTGAGGCGCCCATAGTACATAGCCAGATGAACAACAATGAGCAAACACAATGCCCATAGTACATACACAATGCTCTCAAATAATTGCAAGAGTAGTAGTCAGAGATAACACTTTGGAATTAATTATGGCTAACATGGTAACAAGCCTCAAGGGCCGCCAGCGGCCAAGGTGCTCAAAGGGGGGCAAAGTTCAAACCAGACTTCAGTGACCACAATACCAAAAGACTGAAGGTGACAAATACCATAAAGATGCTAGTAGCTACAAATGGCAAAGAGGGCAAGGCTCACGCAGCCATACAAAAAGGTGGATAAATGGCAAAGACTCAAGACTCAAGAGCCACTAGCCTGAGAGGCCTCCCAATCCGTAGTAGGCGGCTGTAAATCATGCACATCCTCCCATTCCTCATCATCGAGGTCTAGGTCCGGCTCGATCTCAGCCACAGATGAAGTACATGGTGTTGGTGGATGTGCATCTCCACCCGCCTGAGAAGCCTCTTGCTCCATCTCCCACTGTGTAAAAGGATCTGTCTGTTTGTCTGTACTCTTGCAAAGCATTTTCAAATTTGCGCTGACGAAGACAAGATCATTAGCCTTCTCCACTCCAAGCCGATTTCTCTTCTTGGAAGCAATGTGGCTAAAGGTACTCCACAATTGCTCCAAGCATGAGGTACTAACTGACTGGCTCAGAATACGGATCGCCAATCTCTGAAGCTCAGGGCCATCATAGCCATAGTCCTCCCACCAAAGCACTGAACCTATTTTCCTGCGATCAATCTGAGCATCTGGACTGCCAAATGACCCCCGCATCTCTCTGTACTGTCTCAGCTGATCTCTGACAATGCGTCGCCCATCTATGTCTAGAACCATCTTGTTTAAGATTCCGTGAAAGAGAGAGCTTGATCTTGAACTTTGAGAGAGAGAGAGAGAGGGATTGAGAGAGAGAGGCTTGCCGCTTGATTCCGTGAGAGCTTGAGCCTTGAGCCTTGAAAGTTGAGGGTTAGAACTTAGAAGTTAGCCCAAGAGAGAGAGAGGTTGAGAGCTTGAGCCTTGAGGCATGCCGCGGCGCCACACTATGGCTTGAGAGTTGAGAGCAAGCTAGGGAGAATGAGCTTGGCTTTAGAGTTGAGAGCAAGGCTCAAGCAAGGGAGAATGGGCCTTGAGGCTTGATGAGTGTGTGAAGAATGGGGGAGGAGGGGGGCATTATATACTTTTTTCACTGCTGAAAATGGCCGTTGGCTGCCCAACAGTCATTTTTTTAAATTTCAAAAACTGCCGTTGGGCCGTTCCAGTCCGTTCCGGTGGTCCCGTTCCGGTGACAGCTTTCAGCCGGAACGCCGTTCCGTTCCGACGCATTCCAGAAACCTCCAGCCGGCCGGAACGCTGTTCCGGTGTTCCAAGGCCCTAAAATGCCGTTCCTCGGTAACCCTGAAAATGGCTCCTGATGCGTCACAGGAGTCAGAAAAGGCCACCAAAGACAAGGATTCAACCGGGACTTCTGGAGCACAGGCAAAGAAACAGAAAAGGAAGCCTTTTGTGCGCAAGTCGCTCGAGGAAAAGAAGGTCCTAATGGCTGAGAACAAATGCTTTATATGTGAGCAGCCTGGTCACTTTTCTATCAAACCAAAAAGGCAAGAAGCCTAAACCCGCGGCAAGTTTACTGCCAGACATGGTGGGTGACAGGCCCAACACAGATGCCAGTGAGTTATGCAGGGCATGGGGTAAAGTTAGGGATCAGACGGCACTCATCTTTTTTGATCCAGGTGCCAAAGCCAACTTTATCTCACCAGAGTTAGCTATGAAGCTGGGCATCAGAGCTGAAGAGATGGGGTACACAGCAGAGGCAGGGTTGGCATGTCCTGGCCACTCAGAATGTGTTACTCCCATCATTGGAAAACTGCGTCTGCATATCAGTCGTATGTGGACACTGAAGAGTTTTACATCATGCCGCTGGAAGGTTGTGACGCCTTGTTGAGGATCCCGTGGATGTTCCGAGTGCATGGAGTCTTGGATGCCTACAACATAAAGATCACTGTACAGCATAGGGGCAAAACTCACATCTTGGATGTAAAGCTTAAAGGAGAGTCAGTCCCTATTGTATCTGCTTCTGCTATCACTTCTGTAATTAAGAATCATCTTTCTGTGTACTTGATTTTTGCACGTAATGTCTCAGATAGTGATCAATCAAATTTATCTGTGTTAGATAAAGAAAGGTCAGCATTTTTGCAAAAGTTTAGTGACTGTTTTTCTGATTCATTACCGTCGCAATTGCCGCCAGAGAGACCTGAGGACCATCGGATAGATTTGGTGCCAAAGTGTAGCCCACCAAATAGACCTCCCTACAGGGTTAGTGCGGCGCAGCAGAAAGAGATTATGGGCTAGGTTGAGGAGTTATTAGAGAAGGGGCTGATTCAGCCTAGTTCTTCACCCTTTTGCTCCCCAGTGCTCCTAGTGCAGAAGAAGGATGGCTCATGGCGCATGTGTATTGATTACCGTGCGTTGAATAAGAATACCATCAACAATAGGTTTCCTATTCCTCACATTGATGATATTCTCGATCGTTTAGAGGGTGCTGCAATTTTCAGCAGGATAGACCTTAAGAGTGGGTACCATCAGATTCGTATAAGGCCAGAGGATGTGCACAAGACTGCGTTTAGAACGACATTTGGTCTTTATGAGTTTCTAGTGATGCCGTTTGGGCTAACAAATGCTCCTGCCACGTTCAACAGAATGATGGACCGGATTTTCCGCTCGCATCAACAGTTTGTTGGAACGTTCTTCGATGACATGATAGTGTATTCGAAGAATGAAGAGGAGCATAGGCGTCACTTGACCATTGTGTTTGAAGAGCTGCGCAGTCACAGGTTACTTGTCAATCCTAAGAAAAGTGAATTCTTCCTCAAAGAGATCCACTTTCTGGGCCACATAGTCTCAAAGGATGGTGTTAGAATGGATCCCGCAAAGGTCGAAGCTATCAAGACATGGCCAGACTTGAAGACTATGCACGATGTCAGAAGCTTCTTGGGATTGTGTTCCTACTATAGAAGGTTTATCAGAAATTTTGCAGAGATAGCATCGCCTCTTCACGCATTGCAAAAGAAAGAGGCCACTTTCAGATGGACCCAAAAAGAGATTTCAGCTTTTAGTCTCTTAAAGGAAAAGTTGACTTCAGATCCAGTCATTGTTTTGCCAGATCTCATGAAGTCATTTGTGGTCAAGTGTGACGCGTGTGGCAGTAGCATCGGAGCAGTGCTAATGCAAGATGGACGGGTAGTAGCTTATGAAAGCCGAATTTTGCAAGGGCCGGAGAGGACTATGCAACTCTATGAGAAAGAACTCTTGGCCGTGATTCATGCGCTTTCTAGCTGGAAGCACTACCTCTTAGGTGCTGATTTTGTTGTCCAAACAGATCACCAAACCTTGCGATACTTCTTGACACAGTCAAAGTTATCCGAAAAGCATATGCGATGGGCAAACATTCTTTCCATGTTCCACTTCCATATTATGCATGTGGAAGGCAAGAAGAATGTTGTGGCTGATGCATTATCAAGAAGGCCACAAATTTCAGCTGTGTCAATTCCTTATCATCATGAGTTAGATGACATGAAGGAACAGTATACTGCTGATGAAGATTTTGCAAGGATCTTTGAACAGTTACAAGAGGGGCAACATCACGAGCACTACCTCCTCAGAGGTGGTTTTATGATGATGCATTGCAGACTTTGTGTCACTAGGCCACTGCGACATAAGGTCATGGAAGAGAGTCATGTCCCACCGTATGCAGGGCATCGTGGCATTGATGCAACACTTAAAGTGGTAGAGACCTTCTTCTATTGGCCTACCATGAGGAGAGATGTGGATGCTTTTGTGCGAGCATGCATAGTTTGCCAAAAGGTCAAGTTTGACAGTCAAAAGGCACCAGGGTTGTTACAACCACTGCCGATTCCGGATAAGCCATGGGAAAGCATTGCTATGGACTTTATCTTTGATCTTCCAAGGACGCCAACCAGAGTAACAGGGAACGGGCGGAACGGGCCCCTCCCGTTCCCGGAACGCGTTCCCATGGGGGTCGGACAGCCGGAACGAAAACGGGCACATTTCGGAACGCTCACCGGAACGGACCCCGGAACGGGCGGAACGGCAATTTTAAAAAAACTGTCTGTTGGTTAAAAAAACGGGCGTTTGGGTTTTTTAAATTTTGAACGCCATGGATTTTGGGGGGAGATCTTCCCTATATAATAAGCAAGGCTCAATGCAATGAAGCAAGCCAAGGCTCAAGGCATTGGGCAAGGTTTCAAGCTTGACGCTCCACCTCTCCATCTCTCCCTCAAGCTCCACCTCTCCATCTCTCTCATTCATCACCTCTCTCGAGTCTCCTCTCCCTTGGGCCTCAAGGCTTTAAGCCTCAAGGCTCAAGCTTGACGCTCCACCTCTCCATCTCTCTCATTCATCACCTCTCTCGAGTCTCCTCTCCCTTGGGCCTCAAGGCTTTAAGCATCAAGGCTCAAGCTTGAGATTCAAGAATCAAGACTCCACCTCTCCATCACTCTCTACCGCGCCATCATCCCCTCTCTCTCTCTCTCTCTCTCTCTCTCTCTCTCTCTCTCTCTCTCTCTCTCTCTCTCTCTCAAGATTCCTTCCTCTATCGAGTCTCATCACTTATGGCGCAAGCTTCCGCATCAAGTGAACGTGATCCCTTGGGTGCCAAGAAGAAGAAGGACGAAGCATCATGGTGGGATGAAGTGCATTCCCGAGTGTTGGGAAAGTCCGGTGGTGCACACGCATGGAAGTGCAAACTATGCGGCTTCGAACGGCAATCCGGTACAACCAAAGTCCGTGCTCATCTCCTTAAGCTTGAGGGACAACAAGTAGCAATATGCAAGGCCGTCAACGAGCAACGGTCGAAGGAATTTGAAGCCAAGGATGCCGCCATGAAAGCCAACAAAGGAGAGAAAGAATTGGCAAGGCCTAAGCGTTCCGCAATCGACCCCAACAACTTGGTTTTTCCCTCTTCTACACCTTCTTCATCGGTTGGTGGTGATAGCAATGCGACAACGACGGAGACGGCGGCGACATCTTTTCACTCGGCATTTTCAATGCCTAATACTACTCCGGTCTCCACCCCCAACTCTCAACAACGCACTCTACATACCACTTGGGATCCAAAAAGGAAAGAGGATGTGGATGCAAGTGTTGCCCGCTTTTTCTATCACGATCACATCCCCTTCATAAAGGCTCGGTAAGACTTACTATCATTTTCAATACAATCAAATAGTAAATTCTCAATTAAATAGTAAATACTAATACCTCTTGTGTGCAATGTCTAGGTCGGAGTACTTCAAGACCATGTGCACGAGGATTGTAGAGTATGGGGCACGCTACGTGCCACCCTCTTCCAAGGCCCTCCGCACTACTCTACTCGATAGAGAGAAAGCCGTAGTGGAGATGGCAACCCTCAACATGAAGAGGCAATGGACGAAGTATGGAGTGACCCTCATTGCGGATGGATGGAGCAACACTAGGAGGAGGTCCATCCATAGCATTGTTGCCTATTCCAAAGAGGAGATGTATTTTGCCCACTCCCATGACGCCACGGAGACGGGAAAATCAGCAGATGTCCTTGCGGGTGAGTGGGCTTCCGCCATAGAGACCATTGGGTCGGACCTTGTGATAGGTTTGGTCACCGATGGGGAGGCATCAAACAAGGCAGCCGGAGCTATTTTGGAAGGCACTTATCCTCACATCACGGTGTCTTTTTGCATGGCACATTGCCTTAACAACCTCTTGAAGGATTTTGGCAAACTACCTTGAATAGAGCCTCTCATTGCATCCACGTCCAAGGTGGTTGCTTTCATCAACAACCACAACATACTTCGAGCCGAGTTCTTGAAGCGATCGGGGGGCAAAGTGCTTCTAAAGTATTGTGAGACCCGCTTCGCCTACAACTATCTAATGGTGAGCCGCTTTGTAGAGTGTCAAAGTGCACTGCGGCAGCTCTTCATCAATACAAAGTTTGCTCAGACTACCCATGCAAGTACAATCGCAGGGATCATTTGTACAGGGAAGGTGGAGGATCCCGAGTTCTGGGAGTCCCTAAAGAGTATTGACAAAATGATGAAACTAGTGGTCCACTTGCTTAGAGTGATGGATGGTATGCAACCTTGCATTGGCAAGGTCAATGAAGCAATGGATCGCATGGTCGAGGCCCTTGAAGAGTATGAGTAGGACCCAGATAGGCTCGAAGAAATCAAAGAGCTTTGCAGTAGCAGGTGGAATGCCTATAGTTCACCTCTTCATGGTGCAGCTTTTGTGTTGGACCCAGAGTTCCAGGGTACAAGGCAGGAGCATGATTCGGAGGTAAATACACATTGGAACACCATCTTGAAGAAGCTTCACTCTGAACGTGACATGCAACGCAAGATAAAGGATCAGCTTGCATTTTACAGGGATACGCGAGGATCATTTGGGACAGCCGATGCCCAAATTGATCGCACCAAGATTTCCTCTGTCTTGTGGTGGCAAGAAAATGGTTCAGATGGTCCCGATCTTCAGCGACTTGCCGTCCGCATTCTTAGCCAAGTGGTTAGCTCCTCTTGCTTGGAGCAATTGTGGAGTGTATATAGCCACATTGCATCTAGAAAGAGAAACCGACTTGGAGTGGAGAAAGCAAATGACCTTGTTTTTGTCAGTGCAAACTTAAGAATGCTTTGCAAGTCAGCATCCAAAGTGACAGATCCCTTTCTACAATGGGAGATGGAGGCAGAGGCAGAGGTGCTTGGAGAGGCAGGAGGATCTCCGCATGAGGATGAGCCTATGCGGGAGGATTGGGATGATATTCACGACGTCCAGGACTCCACTACAAATTGGGAGGGGGGATGCTCTTCTACCCCTACCTAGAGGTGAACTTCAGTCATGAGTCATGACTCATTACTCATTGGTTTTTGATATTTGTTTCCTTTGTGGCCGCCGGCTTTGCCCCCTTTTTGTATTGCACTACCATATGAGTGATTGAGTCTTGACATGTTACCTATTGACTCTTACAGTTGTTATTTAGCACTCTTAGCCTCTAGAGTCTACATGTCTTTTTGTAGCGCCTTGGCTGGCCTTGTAAGCCATCTTGCGCAATCGTGTGTAAGCCTTGGCCCTTAAGACTGAAGAATCATTGCAGAGCATGCCTGAATAGGATTCTACTTGGACTAATGGGTGTGTATGGCTCTCTACTAACATATAGGTCAAATCCAACCTAATTTAAGCATATTTTAAACTTACCGTTCCGGGCCCCGTTCCCGTTCCGCTTTCCCGTTCCCGTTCCGGGTAACTTTGACGCCAACAGGGAATGATGGTATATGGACCATTATCTGCAGGTTCAGTAAGCAAGCCCATTTTATCCCTGTCAGGAAGAAGATAAAATCTGATCAGATGGCACGCTCGTTCATGTACAATGTGTTTAAGTACCATGGTATGCCACAATCGATTATCAGTGATCGTGATCCTCGCATGACCAGTTTGTTCTGGAGAGGATTGTTTGAGAACATGGGTACTACGCTCAAGTTCTCGTCTTCGTTTCATCCACAAACTGATGGACAGTCAGAAGAGGCTAATTCTACTGTCTTAGATCTGCTGAAATGCTATGTGTCAGATAATAAGGGCAAGTGGGAACAGTATTTGCCTATGCTTGAGTATGCGTACAATAATACGGTGCATTCGTCAACTGGCAAAGCACCTTTTGAGATTGTTGAAGGCGGCAAAAAGGTTCCTTCCATTTTGCATACAAAGGACAAGATCTTTGAGGCAGATCAATATGTTGAGAACATGGATGAGATGTATAAGAAGATTAAAGTTACCTTGGATAAGACTCAGGCAAAGCAGAAAAAGGCTGTTGATCGTCACCGTCGTGAATTGCTGTTATCACCTGGTGATTGGGTTCTGTTAAGGTTCGAAAAGGCAAGGTTAAAGAAGATGAAGGGCAAGGAACGGCTGTTTCCTAAGCTCAGCATGTGTTACTATGGGCCTTTTCAATTGCTTGACAAGATCAGCGATGTGGCTTACAGGCTGAAATTGCCTAATGCATGGAAGATTCATAATGCCATTGCAAATGAGTCTTCTAAGACCCTTCGTGGGTGATGTGCCAGAAGATATGCCAGTTGAGGATCAGCCAGAAGTTGAGGAACTTGATGAGATCCTGGTACCTGAGCAAGTTTTGGCGCATAAGGACAGAAAAGTTAAAGGACAAGTTGCAAGACGCTATTTGGTGAAGTTCAAGAACTATCCGCCTATGGATGCAAAGTGGATGGAAGAGCATGAACTGTCAGAGTCACCAAATGTATTGCAGCTTTACCTTGAAGCCTTTGGGTTACAGCCTACTTATGCCCCAACCCAACGTGTGCAAAGGAGGGGTAATGATAGAGCTAGTACATCAAATGTACATATGAATTCAATGCCATAGATGGAAATGGCAAAAGTATGAAGGCCTCATTAAGTCATTTGTATCTATGTATGTTACGACCTTTCTTGCGGATACATGCGATGATAAAAGAGTGTTGATAGCAAAAGATCATTAGTGGCGTGTATTTATGGTATGCAATTGAGGACGTTTGCGATTTCAAGAGGGGGGTATGTCACGAGGACGTGGCAGTTATTAACCATGTCACAAGGATGTGGCTACTGCTAGCCTTGGTTGTTGGTTTCTTTCCAATGGGGTTTATTTTATTTGTTTTGAGACCCTCTTTTTGAAGTAGCAAACGGTCGGACATTCTACGGCCAATGTGAACGGTAGTTTCATCCGCAGACGGGAAGTGGTCGGCACTGGAATTCGTATGGTAAGAGGATGTCCAGGCTCACAGCAAGATCATATAGGTCCCCCCATCGCACTTAGTAAGTTGGTGGATACTAGGAAGTGAACTCAATTAAGGCATAAGGTCAAGGTGGGACTACCAACAAAAAGTATCCGACAGTTGGGCCACATTGCACTTTTGGATGCAGTTCCAATGAGGATAGATGGTCAGAAGACCAGTGGGAGCCCAACGGAAGCATCTCCTAAAATTTAGAGAACTGCTATTTTGGGCCGTGAAATGTGTTCGCGTCATTACCTCCGGTATGACTAGGGGAACATTTTATAACTCTGCCGCGAAGTCAACTGACACGTCGGTTGGGATATTTTTAAGCGGCGAACCCGAAACGGGAAAATGCTTGTAAATGCGCCAAGTGTCACATTTTCATGCACTTGCCTCTTCCAGAAAAATGGGCGCTGAATTTTTAAGCTGGGAAGGCCTCATTATGCAATCTGTCACAGGTTAAGAGCTATGGAGTGCTTCCTTTCCCTCTCATGTACAATGTGGTGCTAGGAGTGATGCCCTGCACACTACACACTGCTCTCTCTCCCCTACGTGCAGTTATGTGATGCCCCACAAGAGGGCTACTCATTTGACTGATGTACAGTTGTGTGGGTTCATGCTTTTGTGCTGAGGCAAGAGCCTCCTTGAGCAGGAACAGGGGTAGCTAGCTGCTGCTCCAAAGCAGGCACTGGTGAGGGTCATAACCTCACCGTACAGGTGCAAAATCAGCGTTGTGTATGCGCTGTAATTTTATTGTTTTAGCCATACGGACGCCAGGACCATTGGGAATCGTGCCCCACTGGCAGAGGACAGTTCGGGGACTGTTTGGAGCTGAAAACAGGGCAAAAACCAGTAAATACAGCGTGCTGAATTTACTGTTTTTGGGCAGGAATCAGAGGGTATTCGCCAGTGCAAGTAAGTTCTAGCAGGGGAATTGGTTTCGCGCAAGTTTTGGGGCTGTTATGCTGCCAAAATTTGGCCAAATCAAATGGTATCTAGGTGGATACACGTGAAGGATTCCCAGGACCTTACCTTGTAATTTACCCTCCTAAAGAATAAAGAAATACCGAAAGGGGCGCCAATTTTGGGGCCTACAGGTTGTCGGTGTCTGCTCGGAGCATTCTAGCTCCGAGCTGTGTGTGTTCAAGTGTTAATTCCCGTCGCATGTTTCCTTTGCAAAGTGCTCTGTGTGTGTGTTTAAAGTAAAGAATTTTGGGTGAAAGCCAACGCCTACCGCCCTACGGGCCGGTTTCAACTATGGCCTTTTGAAGACGTTAATATAACATTTCATTTCATTTCTCTCTCTCTCTCTCTCTCTCTCTCTCTCTCTCTCTCTCTCTCTCTCTTCAGTTGTTTTGAAGTGCTTAAAGTTGTCTTGTCTGTTCTTTTCCATTGGCACGTGGTGCCCTCCCATTACAATTGTAAGAGCTGCGTGCAACTAAGAGTGCTTATTCGTGATCCAATACTAAAGAACTTGACAAAATATTAATCACAACACTTCAAAGAAACAAGAGACGGAATGAGGGTTGAAGATGGGTTAACCCCCCCCCCCCCCCCCCCCCCAAAGGAAATATATAATCCAAGTATCTTAGGATTGAGCTCAGTTACAATCAACCCAAGAGTGAGTTGAAGTAGACTCACACTCGTAGATCATACAAGATGTCATGTGCACATGCATAAAAACAAACGAGATAGAAAATGATTCTAGTACAAAGAGGAAACTCCGCTGCTTCTTGAGATAGAATAGTAGTCCATCGTCTTGGTTGCATTCATGGTGAGAGAGAGCTCGAGGTTTCAAGAGTAGAGCTGAATTTTCTGATTTGCAGGTTTGCTGCCTTGAAAATCAGCAAGCTAGAGAGAGAGAGAGAGAGAGAGAGAGAGAGAGAGAGAGAGAGAGAGAATGTGAGGATAGGTGTACAAGGAGATGATGGCGGTAGCGTAGAGGCTTCTTGGCTGAAGATAGAGTGAAAATTCAGCAAAGTAGATGATGCCTCAAATGAGGGTGGGAGAGGCTGAATTTATAGGTGAAGCTGCTTTATGAACAAAAAAGGATGAGCTAGGTAGTATGGGGACAAGTGTCTAGCCACATGTCAAAAAGGTTGATGCATGTGTAACAAGTTTCCTAGCTTTTGAAAAGCTTTACAACAAGTGTTCTTTCAACGGTCAAAAAGAGTGGACAAGTGTCCTTCCACTTGTCCTTCTAGAATCCTCCTCCTAGCATCTTCTAGAAGCTTCTAGAACCTTCCTTCTTTAGAAAATTGCTAACAAAAAAAAACATCAATATGGGTATCAAATGAAAGCTCTTTTTGTGTATGATTCTAGCTTTAAAACATAAATCCAAGATGCTTATGAAAACATAGAAGCATTCAAAACATTCAGCCCACATATACACAATGAGCAATCTTTCATGACCATGCCATCTTATTCATTGTAACCGTCGTTTCTGGCAAGATCTAGCCCACACTCCAAGGCATTAATCCTTTCTAACATGCAAGAGCTACAAGCCACAGACTCCCCGTTTCGGCTAGCTAGGTGGGAGTGGGCATTATCTATGTTCTAACCCACTGTGTGGGTCCACCATAGCCTATGACCACTCATCAGTGGCCTACTCAAATGCGCAATTCAGACTATCTCTCAAAGAGGTAAACTATTTTCAAGTGTGAAAATAAGCATTATCACAAAAAGGATACAAAATCTTTGTCTACAGAGTTGTGACAGCCCACCGGCTCTTGATCAGCTGTCCTCTCCCATTTGAAGAGATACTAGATGAATTTGACGAACAGGGCGTACTTCGACGACTTCTCTTCTTCATTGCTGGTGGACTTCGTGATCAGCTCCTTCCCTTACGATTGTGTTGCTTTGCTTGACGTTCTTTCTTGGCTTCATTGGGCTTCTCACCCTTCTCGAGTGGGAGAAGTTGTTCTTGGATGGAGTGGTTCTCCTCATGTAAACTTTGAAGAGCTTGTAAGATAGCAACGTTTGTTTCTTCCATTACCATCTGTCTCGGATGAGTGCTCAACGGCGCTGTTCGTTGTGTCTTGTAACATGCACATGTGAGCATTTGTGTTCCATTGTGATGTGTCAACCACACTGAATATTCCTGATGTAATCGAGACACCCGTTATAGGTTAGCGTGGTATGGGTGTGATGGCTAATTATCAAGAGCTCCTTGGAATGAGAAAACTCATTGTCCCTCAGAATGACCCTCATAAATTTTTGAACAACTTGATTTGTTTTGCAAATACACAGTAATTGCGGACGAGCACTCTTCTTTCAAGAAGGGGGGATGTCACAAATTGTTGAAGTGTCAAGCCATTTAAGACCTGAGCCAACCTGCACATCCGGGTCGAGGGGCCTAAACCCTAGTAGCAACAGAAGAAGCAGTTGTCACCACAAATCCTTGCTAGGTGGGGCATGTTATTAAAGAGTAACTTATGAAGCCTTGTGCGATGGGGCCCAAGAGACTAGAGAGAATAAAAATAAAGCAGACTCACACTTGCGTATTAAGCTAATGACAAGACATAGCTATACAGACCTTCCGCATTTTGCCATGCCATGCCACGTGGCATTGTACGGCAATCCGTGTTTTGCGTTGCAGCTTGCTAACGCGGCAGCAATACCAGTTTTCGCATAGCACTCGTAGCTTTTGGAGAGTAGATGTTTTTTGGATCAGATGCTTTTAAGTTGATCCTTTTCATGGCCTAGTTCCTTCAAATATGTGCCACGGCTCATTGTCACAACTTGATGACGTGGCATGACCCAAAGGTTTTCACCTTATAAGTTGTTCCAACTTACTTATGGACAGGAACAACTTATGGACATTGGCCAAGCAGGGCCAAGGAACATATAGCAAATAAAAACAACGAGCTGCCCAGCTCTACGGACGCCGAAAATCACGCTGACTGTTAACGTGGCAAAGCGTACGGATTTTTGTGATTTGCACTGACAGCGCTGACGTGGCAGTGCTGTACGGATTTCGACAGATCGCACTGGCAGCTTTTGGGAGAAGTTGCTTTTGAGTTAGAGGCTTTTAGTACTGCTTTTGGCGCTCTGCTTTTGGGGCATCCCTTGTAAGAATAAAAGGAACCCAAGGGGGCTCACTCTGCATAGCATCTGGACGCAGAGTCTGAGAGCGACCACCCACAGGCAATTGTACTTTGCTCAAAGATTAATATAAAAAGAAATACCGAAAGGGGCGCCAGTCTTTGGGGCCAATATCTCTTGGCACGCAACTACACCGAGCCGTGTCGACTCTCTTATTTTTGTGAAGTGTTTTGAAGTGAATCTCTGCTGTGTCGCGGTAGAATCTTGACTTGGGGTGTCCAAGTCTGTTACAGTGGTATCAGAGCACGGCCGATTTCTCTTCTACCAAGAAATTCGATCCTTTTTTTCGCGATACTTATGGATTCCAAAAAGAATCAATCGACCTCTTCTGCAACTGTCACGTGACACATCCCAACCCTATGTGTCCGTGGACAAGCTACACCACTCAGTCAAGTCAAGTCTAGATTAGCAGTGATCTGGCACTTTTGTGAGTCTATTCGTAGACCGTGCATGCCCACTCACTTAGCATAGATGCATATCCTCCGGATGCACACAGCATGTTCATCGGAATTCCCATCAGAATCCATTCGCATCAGTTAGGGGAATTTTCCAGTGCATTTAGCCTATTTTCCTATTTATTGGGATTTTCACTTATTATTTTTAAGTGACTTTCCTACAAAAGTAGGTAGGGCAATTTTCCTAAGTTCATATATAAGCAAACCCAGGTTAGCACTTTCTGGCAGAAGAGGCAGCAGGAGCTTCTCGCTCAACATGCAACTTCTCAGCAATACCCCCCCGCAGTGGACCCTCGCCATACCTCCCATCCCATTGGCGTTTTTCCACAGCACCAGCACCGCCTTGAAGCTTCCACCTTCTGGCGCATTGTTCCCCCTTGCATGATCACCCTACAGTGCCATTTCAACCAACGTTTTCAATTGCAGAAAAGCTCCACTTTCAGCCAGCGTTTTTCATGCAAAAACGCCAGCAAGTCCTCAACCTTCCCAGCGTTTTTTCAGCCCCATCACTAACGCTAGCAGATCCACAGTTTCAGCATTGAAGAAAACGCAGATTTCAGCCATAGATAAACGCAGCTTTTCCTCAGAGGAATAGTAGCAGATCAGCCCCCATTCAGTTGCAGAAGTTCCCCCAAGTTTAGAACACAGCCAAAACAGTCATTTTCAGCCACCAAACAGTCCCCGAAATCAGCGATTAGAAGACCTCAGATTTCAGCCATCGCATCGTCGTCATCTCCGTCGTCGTCATCGGCATAGTCCCATTGCAGCAGTCCTTTGCATACGCATTGTACACCTTTGTGCAATCAAAGAATAGACCACATCTCGCCGACGAGAGTGGGGCGTTCGGAGGAGGGTTTTACAACCTCTCGGGTGTCGTATCTCTTCTCTCTCCTTCTCTCAGTCTCATTCACTTGCACGCACAATATCCACTCACTTTGTTCGTGATCATAGCACTCTCCATAAGACGGAAAGCTCTCTCTTTCCCTAAGAACTGAAAGGAACCTTTGAGCAATAAAGATCACTAATCTTGAGAAAATACAACATTCATTCCGCTGCACCTAACATTGGTATCAGAGCTTTGGAAGTGTTCTGCATTACTCAAGGAAAGAACCGCAAGATTTTTTTTGCTTGTTGCGATCGCACGAACCCAAGTTTACTTGGGCGTGGCGATTCCTAATCGAGTTTTGTTAAAGAGTGACAGGAATCCCAAGAAAGAAGGGCTTGTCCAGCCTCCCCTTGTGTCTCTTTTCACTCATTGAGAGCGGACCGTGCACTTAGCGGCCGGCCAATCGACATGAGGTGGGAAAAAGCAACCTTGGTGTGAGCCCAAGGCCGCCAAGGGGTGCGCTCGCAAAAAAGGGTAGAACTCGGGTGAAGAGAAGATCCTTCTCAACGCGATTTGCAAGCGAAAGAAAACCTCAAGAACCTCAAGAACCTGAAGACCCTCAAGAACCAAGTTCCTTGTGAACTTAAGAACCAAAGATCCTAGTGCATGGTCGTCACCCGAAGCGGCATGGATACTTCGCATTCAGGTGATGAGCATGAGAGAGGCGACAAAGGATTCTCCCCACCAGGAGATTTTTCCAACCCTCCCCCTTCGCCATGTACGCCACGAGTTGTCCTCACTCCTATGGAAATGATGGTCAAGTCGATGTTGGACATGATGGCACAACAACAAGAAACGAATCGAGTTGCATTGGCACAACTTGCAAACAAAGCAGAAGAACAAGCAGCAAAGGACCGTGCACAAGAAGCCAAGGATCGTGAGCGCGACGAAAGAAACGCAAGATTGGCCACACAACAAAAAGAAAATCGACTTGCTCAGGAACGTGAGCGCATTGCCCTTGCCGCAAAAGAAGAAGAAAATCGACTTGCTCTCGAACGCGAGCGCGATGAACGAGATGGACGAAAAGCAGAAAAGGTCGTTGAGCGTGAAAAGCTCAAAGGGAGCTTCGCAATCAAGAATTTATTGCCAAAATCCTAGCGTCGAAGACCGAACCACCCACAGAGCGTGGGAGTTCGTCAAGTGGCGCAAGCCACGACGCGGATTCCAACCATCCAGTTACAGAAAAGTTGACGTTCAGTAAGTATGACGGTAAGATGGATGCTACAGTTATTCATTCTTGGTTGCATCAATTTAATGCTTATTTTGCGACAACTAAGAAGACAGGAAATAGCAAAGTTTTGACGGCAGCTATGTACCTTGTCGGTGATGCCATCAATTGGTACCATGCATGGCAAGAGGCACAGCTAGCCGCGCACCTCGAGGCAGTCGACGATTTCACGCCTCTCTCTTTTAGTTGGGCTGATTTTCAAGACAAGCTCAAGGCGCGGTTTATGCCACCTGAGTACCTTGCACGATTGAAGGACGATTGGCGAGCTCTCAAGCAAAGTGGTATGCTGGTTATGTCTTTTTCTAATCGTGTTTTGCAGCTAGGTACCCAACTACGCATGTCGGATGAAGAGCGCAAAGAGGCTTTTCTCTTTGGATTGGAGTATATCAAGTACGATGTCGAGGTACTCGATCCAATCGATCTCAACAAGGCGGTAGCAATTGCTCTCGCACAGGAGATGAAGCATAACAAGGGAAAGCCTAAGGAGAACAAGACTTCCACAAGTACCTCGCAGACTCCTCAGAACGGTAAGAACGGTAAGAATGGTAAGAATGATAACTCTTCTAACCAATCTGTCAACAGTATCTCATTAAAGAATTCTTCCAATGAATCTAAGGGTAAGGCTAACACAATTGCTAAACCTAAGAATTGTAGGAGGATACATCACGTCGGAAGAACAAAGCACGTATTCTAAAGAAGGTCGTTGTTTTCATTGTCACATTAAGGGTCACATAAAAAGAACATGTCCTAAGCTTGAATCGAATGAATCTAAAGAACCCACAGCACCCACTACATCAATCATTGCAATGAATGATAACACGATTGTGCCCAAAGTTTCTCAGGACCCTCCCATTGATGATTCTCTCATTAAATGTTATGGTCGTACGTCGGGGCACCGTTTTGTCATATTGTTTGACCCAGGTAGTATGCATGATGTGATCAGCCCCTCTCTTGTTCAGAGAGCCCGCCTTGAAGTTAGTCCGAGATCTCCTATCGAGGTCTCTGGCTTTCGTCCTGGTATGGACGCTCTCATCACGAAGGAGTGCCTTGATGTGTTGTTTGCAATTCAACAGACTGTCTTCACTAGAGGATTTGTTGTTTCTCCTCTCTCAGGATGTGAGATGATTTTAGGCATGAAATGGTTTCGTGAAATAAACCCTCTCGTTGATTGGGAGGCTAGCACTTTAACTCTCAATGCCAAAAGTGATTCTCCTACTGTCTTTCATGGAGTGGATACTTCTCCTTCTCCATCTCTCATTGCTAATATGCAGGACAAGGTTGAAAGGATTCGAGATAAGGAGACTCTCTCAGTCTCTTTTTCTCCATAGCATGACACACAGGAATTGCATGATTATGAGAAGCATGCTGATTTGCAAGATAATGATTTGCATGATGATTTGGATGATAAAGACAAGCATGATGAATTGCATGAACACGATGTGATTGTTCACAAGGATGATGTGTTAGTTGATGCTTTTTCTAGCGAAGCTAACCTTGTTTCACATTCGATCAATCACCAAGAATCGATCTTGGCTTTCGAGTCGAGGTCCACAGATTCCCCACAAGACGATACGATAGATCCCGAAGAAGCGATCTTGGCTCTCGAGCCTTGGTCCAAAGAACCATCACAGGAAGTATTATGTGTTCGCATGATTGATACGCACGCATTGTTCGATTGTTTCATTCGTGAAGGTTTCCTGTATTTTAGTCAGCATCGTTATGTGATCCCTTTTCCTACGCATGACATATTGTATGTTGAGCACGTTTCTCTCATGGATGAGCACGAATGTATGCGGATTGTTCATGAAAAGCTGAAAAGTTTGTATGTAAGGAAGTCACATTCCATGTCTCTTCCTTGGCATGACACAGTTTCCGAAAGATCACATGATAATATCAGCACCAAGCATGGGCATTTCCATTGTGATTTGCCACAGTTGCTTGATTTTAATCAAACAGAAAAGATTCGAGCGCATTGTTTGCATGTGTTTGATGAACGGGTTGTCAGTCCGTCTCTATGTTCATCGACATTGCATACAAAATCTTTAGAAAAGACAAGAATTTTTTCCTTCACTTTACATGAAATGGGTATGTTCATGGTTTTGTGTTGGAGATGGTTTCAGGAATTTTCAGCCATGGAGATTCTTGAAGACGAACGAAGCAGGACTCTCAACGAAGTTGAAGCATTAAAGGAGCCACAGAAGACTTTGAGTCGCTTTCGGCACGGCCCAGAGAAGCAAGCATTGCAAACCTTTATGAAGTTCAAGTACCGCACGACCCACACATCAGAGTGGGCCCGCGAAGAGTCCCTTGCAGGATTCCGGATGCTGTTGGCGATCTCCCTCGACGCCATACAATTCGGTACCAATACCTCACTTTGAAAAGGAGGGGATATCACGTGACACATCCCAACCCTATGTGTCTGTGGACAAGCTACACCACAGCAAGGTTCAGTCAAGTCAAGTCTAGATTAGCAGTGATCTGGCACTTTTGTGAGTCTATTCGTAGACCGTGCATGCCCACTCACTTAGCATAGATGCATATCCTCCAGTTGCACACAGCATGTTCATCGGAATTCCCATCAGAATCCATTAGCATCAGTTAGGGGAATTTTCCAGTGCATTTAGCCTATTTTCCTATTTATTGGGATTTTCACTTATTATTTTTAAGTGACTTTCCTACAAAAGTAGGTAGGGCAATTTTGCTAAGTTAACATGTAAGCAAACCCAAGTTAGCACTTTTTGGCAGAAGAGGCAGGAGGAGCTTCCCGCTCAACAGGCAACTTCTCAGCAGTACCCCCCGCAGTGGACCCTCGCCATACCTCCCATCCCATTGGCGTTTTTCCACAGCATCAGCACCGCCTTGAAGCTTCCACCTTCTGGCGCATTGTTCCCCCTTGCATGATCGCCCTATAGTGCCATTTCAGCCAGCATTTTCAATTGCAGAAAAGCTCAGCCAACGTTTTTCATGCAAAAACGCCAGCAAGTCCTCAGCCTTCCCAGAGTTTTTTCAGCCCCATCACTAACGCTAGCAGATCCACAGTTTCAGCATTGAAGAAAACGCAGATTTCAGCCATAGATAAACGCAGCTTCTCATCAGAGGAATAGTAGCAGATCAGCCCCCATTCAGTTGCAGAAGTGCCCCCAAGTTTATAGCCCAAGAAAACGCAGCCAAAACAGTCATTTTCAGCCACCAAACAGTCCCCGAAATCAGTGATTAGAAGACCTCAGATTTCAGCCATCGCGTCGTCGTCATCGGCATAGTCCCATTGCATCAGTCCTTTGCATACGCATTGTACACCTTTGTGCAATCAAAGAATAGACCACATCTCGCCGACGAGAGTGGGCCCTTCGGAGGAGGGTTTTACAACCTCTCGGGTGTCGTATCTCTTCTCTCTCCTTCTCTCAGTCTCATTTACTTGCACGCGCAATATCCACTCACTTTGTTCGTGATCATACCACTCTCCATAAGACGGAAAGCTCTCTCTTTCCCTAAGAACTAAAAGGAACCTTGAGCAATAAAGATCACTAATCTTGAGAAAATACAACATTCATTCCGCTGCACCTAACAGCAACCGATGAGGCGCAAGGAGGCAACGCAAAAAATTTAAACGACTTAACAGAAGAGGAGTATGGGCCACCTCGGCCTACATAGTATGAACTTTTGGAGATGCAACGTTGACAACAAGTTGACGAGTGCACAAAACCGATGCTTCAGTTTGCTAAAGATCCCCAGTTTGCAAAATTTTTGACTCAATAGTCCATGACTGAAGTTCACACTCAGTGGTGGCAGAAAGCCACCGAACCACCAATTAAACCGGCACTCAAGAAACCTCCTACTCCAAGGATGTTTACAGAACAAGAGCTTCAAGACGTGGTTCAGACCCAGAGCAGTTAGCTTTTGGACACGAAGAA
This sequence comes from Adiantum capillus-veneris, assembly GCF_014529385.1. NCBI lineage: Eukaryota > Viridiplantae > Streptophyta > Polypodiopsida > Polypodiales > Pteridaceae > Adiantum > Adiantum capillus-veneris. The sequence continues at coordinate 132,700,933 of NC_140940.1, read as the reverse complement.
TCAATCGCAAAAGCAATTGAAGAAACGCAAGAAGGGGACTAAGTAGCCTGGTTACTTGGGCCGTCAATCTTCTTTTGCATCTGCAAGAAAGCAGAAGAAGCGTGTGCGTTTTGAAGGACTACCCAGTTCTTCTTCCTCTTCTTGTGACAGTTCTTCTAGCTCTTCCGACTCGAATGCAACAAAAAGCAAAGCTTCGGAAAGAGCAAGAAAAAGGCAAAGAAACTCAGATTCCAACCAGTTTCTGATAGCTCTACGGAGAAGTCATCCTCTAACTGTTCGGACTCCGATGACCACATGTTTTATGCAAAGAAGAAGCACTTCTACAGAGCCAACCAATACGACTTCCTCGAAGACAAGAGCAAGAAGACAAAAGAATTTAAAGAAGATGGACAGTCCATAAAATTTGAATCCTTTTTTGGATTCCAAGATGCTCCCAGGGCTTTGGCAAGAAAAAGGCAAAGAAACTCAGATTCCAACCAGTTCCTAATAGCTCTACGGAGGAGTCATCCTCTAACAATTCGGACTCCGATGACCACATGTTTTATGCAAAGAAGAAGCACTTCTATAGAGCCAACCAATATGACTTCCTTGAAGACAAGAGCAAGAAGACAAGAATTTAAAGAAGGTGGACAGTCAATAAAATTTGAATCCTTTTATAGATTCCGAGATACTCCGAGGGCTTTGGCCTTCATTCAACAGTTTGACATAGCCTTCTTTGGAGGGCATTACTCAGAGCACTCCAAGATCAGGAGGGCTGCATCTTTTCTAAAGGGAAACACTCAAACATGGTGGTCCACTCTTCTTTTGAGGAAAGAAGCTCGAGTCAAGTGATTGAAATTCAAACGGCTCTTTATTTTTTCTTGGCTGACCCGAGAGTACGAACGGGATGTGAGAGACCACTTGGAACCATCTTCGGATGATCAAGGGAGATTCTTTGGACGCATATTGGCGAGAGGTTTTGGGACTCTTTTCTACCAACCTCTTCATTTAAGAAGGTCACCTTTAAGGAACGGATTGAGCGATTTTGCTGCGGACTTCCTACAAAGATCCGAGATCACTGCCTTGAACAAAAGTCAGATTCTATTCAAGAATTAAAGGGTCGTGCGAAACGGGGTTTCTTGATACATTCGGGGAATTTGACTTACCCCACTGATGAAATTTTGACTCAAAGGACCAGATAGACCTCCAACAATGAAAGTAGAAAGAAAAAGAGTTCCCAGGAAAAGAAGGATACACGACCCCGACTGACTCTTAGAGAAAGGGCTAACTATCTCCGCAAAGTGCCCCGAAAAGGCACAACGAGGACAAACTGAAGACAGGCCAGAGAGTTCTAGAGCAACAGAGGAACGTGGCAGAAAAGGCAAGACGAAAGTAGGATTGGTATCGAATTGCATGGGAGCCGACCCAAGCCAGATAGATGAAAGTACAGAACTTTGTCGAGCTTGGGGCAAAGCAAAAGATCAAGAAGCCCTTATCTTTTTCAATGGAGGAGCCAAGGCCAACTTCATTTCAACTGAATTGGCGGCGTGGCTCAAGACTACGCCCGACAGGATGGGGCCACCAACAGAGGCAGTTCTAGCAACGTCCGGACAAGATATAGCCATTATGCCTATCATTGACAAACTTCATTTGCATTGTCAGGGGTATTTAGAGCACGAAAACTTTTACATCACGCCTTTGGAAGGGTGTGACGTCCTCCTAGGAGTCCCTTGGTACCATAAGAGCAACGTCGTGATCGACTATCAAGCCAAGAAAGCGACTTTGACAAATGAAAGGGCAAAAAAATTGTACTTGATGTAAAACTGAAGCGCGAGTCCGTCCCAATTGTATCGGCTTCGGCCATTTCAAAATTAATGAAATCCAGTCTTTTTGTTTACTCGATCTATTTGAAAGAGTTGAATGATGAAATCCAACCTTTTTGTTTACTCGATCTATTTGAAAGAGTTGAATGATGAATATAGAACGAACATGTCTAACCTTGACAAAGAACGCCAAGATTTTCTCCACACACATGCTGATTGTTTCTCTAAAGGCCTGCCAGGCGAGTTACCCCATCTTGTCCTAAGGATCATACTATTGATCTGATTCCTGGAAGCACACCACCGAGCCAGCCACCTTACAGTGTTAGCTGAGCCCAGAATGAAGAGATCATGAACCAAGTGAAAGACCTCTTGCAAAAGGGTCTTATCCAACCGAGTACTTCACCCTACTACTCTCCGGTTTTGTTGGTATTATAGAAAGACGGATCTTGGAGAATGTGCATTGATTATAGAGCTCTCAATAAACTTACTATCAAGAACAGATTTCCGATTCCAAGGATCGATGATATTCTTGACCGACTTTAGGGATCCTCTTGTTGCAGCAAAAGTGATTTGAAAAGCAGATATCATCAGATCAGAATCGGTCCGAGAGATGTCTACAAGCCGGCCTTTTGGACAAATTTCGGATTATATGAATTTTTGGTGATGCCTTTTGGACTTACCAATGCTCCGGCGATTTTCAACCGACTGATAAATAGGATTTTCCGAGAGCATCGATTTTTTGTCGGCACTTTCTTTGATGATATTATAGTTTTCTCCAAGGATGAAGCAGAACATCAACACCATTTGCTGCAGGTCTTTCAGGCATTGCGTGATCACAGATTAGTTATCAATGCCATAAAGAGTGAATTTTTCTTACCGGAGATACACTTTCTAGGACACATCATCTCAACAATTGGAGTACAGATGGACCCGGCCAAGATTGACACTATCCGCGATTGGCCAGATTTGAAGAATGTTCATGAATTTAGAAGCTTCTTGGGCTTGTGTTCTTATTACCGGCGGTTCATTCGGAAGCTTGCAGAGGTAGCTTCCCCTTTGCACATTTTGACTCAGAAAGAAGTCCCTTTCTCATGGGGACCGACAGAGGTGACTACTTTCAGACACTTAAAGAAAAATTGACTACTGGACGAGTGTTGGCTTTGCGAGACTTGCAAAAGCCATTCGAAGTATATTGTGATGCTTGTGGTCGTAGTTTGGGAGTGGTCTTAATGCAAGAAGGCCATGTGATTGCCTATGAAAGCCGATTGTATTCAAGGCCAGAATTGACAACACAGATTTATGAGAAAGAGCTATTGGCAATGATCCATGCTCTTACTCAGTGGAGATATTATCTACTCGGAGCCGATTTCACGGTCTTTACTGATCATCAGAGTTTACACTGCTTCTTGTTACAGAAGCAACTTTCAGAAAAGCAGACCCAATGGGCTAACATCTTGTCACAGTTTCACTTCCAGATTGTCCACTTGCAGAGATAGAAAAACTTCGTGATAGATGCATTGTCTCGGAAGCCCCTAGTCTTGGCTATTTCCGCGATTCATCATAGAAGCTTCGAGGATATGGTTGACCAGTACGCCACCAATCCAGATTTTTTCGATATATTCACTCGAATACAGAACGGGGAGGTAGTAGCGGGATATTCCATATGGGATGGCTACTTGATGAAGAAAACGATGTTGTGCGTCACACAGCCGTTGAGGGGAAAGGTTTTGACTGAGTGCCATTGTCCACCTTTTACGGGTCACCGCGGCATCGACACCACCTTGAAAGGTGTAGTGCGTTATTTCTTTTCGCCGACTCAAGAAGGATGTGGACGAATTTGTTCGCAGTTGTTTAGTATGCCAGAAGGTCAAGTTTGATAGGCATAAGGCACAGCGATTACTCTAGCCTTTAGCCATTCCCACCCGCCCTAGCGATTACTCTAGCCTTTAGCCATTCCCACCCGCCCCTGGGAAAGTATTGCAATGGATTTCATTTTTTATCTCCCGAAGACACAGAGTGGGCACGATGGCATTTGGACTATCATTGACAGATTTAGCAAGCAAGCTCACTTCATTCCAGTGAAGAAAACGGTCAAGCCGGATTATTTAGCGAGACTGTTCATTGCACAGATATTTTGATTACATGGCATGCCTAAGACAATAGTTTCCGACAGAGATCCCTGATTCACGAGTTTGTTTTGGAGGGCTATTTGAGAGAACATTGGCACACGGTTGCAGCTCTTGTCATCATTCCACCCGCAGATAGATGGGCAATCTGAGATTGCAAATTCAGTTGTTCTTGATTTATTGAAGTCTTACTTCTCTGATCAGAAGACTCAATGGGAATTTTTTTTGCCTTTGGTGGAATTTGCCTACAACAACACGATTCACTCTTTGACGGGGAAGGCACCATTTGAGATAATTGAAGGTGCTCCGACGGTTCCACCCTTCCTTAGCACTAAAGATAAGATTTTTGAAGCCGACCAGTACACGAGGGATTTGGACACTGCTTTTTGCCAAGATCCGGGAGGCTTTAGCAAAATCTCAAGAACAACATAAGAAGGCAGTAGATCGACATCGACGAGATTTGAAATTAAAGGAAGACAATTGGGTGCTCTTACGTTTTGAGAAGGCATGTCTAAGAAAACGAAAGGGAAAGGAGCGGCTTTTTCCAAAGCTTAGCATGAGATATTATGGCCCTTACCAGATAAAAGAAAAGATAAATGATGTCTCCTTTCGACTAAAGTTGCCCGATACTTGGAAGATTCACAATCCATTCCATGTGAGTCTATTGCATAGTCACATGGGGACGGGGACGGGTCTCAGGGACGTGGCGGGTCCCGGGGACGGGGACGTGGCAAAACAAGGGACGGGGGATGCCACAGGGGACGCGCTTTAAAAAACACTTTGAATTTTGAAATTTGAAAGGCCCCCCAAAAGTGGGATTTTGAAATTTGAAAGTCCTCCCAAAAGGGTGCTTTTGAAATTTGAAAAACCTCCCAAAAAGTGGGCGCTTAAATAGTGTTTGAATTTTGAATATCCCGCCCCCCGTTGGCTGCAGTCCGCCCCCTGCCCGCGTCCCATCCGGCGGTGTCACAGGGGACCCGCGTCCCGGGACCCGTCCCCTTGCCCGTCCCCTGTGAGCGACGTCCCCACGTCCCAAAAACGGGTCCCCGTCTCCGTCCCGGCGTTCCTCGTCCCGTCCCCGCATAAATGGGCCGCGTCCCCCTGTCCCCTGTTTCTATGGTCTATTGAAGCCTTTTAAAGGTGATGTGCTAGTTGATGGGGAGCCTGATGAGCAACCCGAAGTGGAGGAAAGCGAGGAGATACTCATTCCAGAACAGATTTTGGCACACAAGGAAAGAAAGATGAAAGGTAAAGTGATTCGGCAGTTCTTGGTTAAATTCAAGAACTATCCCGCATTGGATGCAAAGTGGATGGAGGAGGAGGACCTAGCAGATCCTCCTCAGATTTTGGAACTTTACCTTGAAGCATTCGGTTTAGCATAGTCTACTCCAGTAGAACCCCGAATTCATCAAGGGTGAATCTAGTGCAGCGGATTTGTGCAAGAGGGGAGTCACTACGCTCCTTTGTCAACGGATTGCCTCAATTTTGAATAAAGTCACTGATGTCCCCTTTGGGTTTTAGGGATACTAATGGGCTGACCAGTATTCTGCTGTATGACTTTATGACACGGAATTCCCGAAAATGAATATGATTGATTTGTACTCTCTCATTTGACTTGTTTGAGTGCAGGAACTGAAAGACGAAATGACTGCAGCATTTCGGTCTCGTAAATCTCTATAGACATGATCGCAATAAGGATTAGTTGATCGGGCATCAATGAGGTCTGGAATGGATCTAGATGCGATAATAAATACGCTGCCGATGGTCATGGTCTAAGGTTTGGATGAATTTTTTATGTGATTTGTCATGTGATGTCGAGTGATGTCCTATGATGTGACTGTCATTTTGTACAAGTGCTAGATGTGTCGTGTCTAGTGCGTCGGTACTAACAGTCAATGCCTACTAAGACAGTTTTTGGCCTTTGTCTATTTTGCAGGCGTAATCGAAGGCAATTACAATTCTTTCAAGAGGGGGGTATGTCACAACTTGATGACGTGGCATGACCCAAAGGTTTATTGGCCAAGGCAGGGCCTCGAGAGACATAGCAAATAAAAACAGCGTGATGCCCAGCTGTACGGACCCCGAAAATCACGCTGACTGCTGACGTGGCAAAGCGTACGGATTTCCGTGATTTGTGTTGACAGTGCTGACGTGGCGCTATATACATTTCCGGAGATCGCGCTGGCTGTTTTTGGCTGGCAGCTTTTGAGAGAAGTTTTTTTTTTCCCCCGAGAAAAAGATCCTTCTATTAGTTAATGAAACTGCCCATAGGGCTACAACCACCCCTATGGGAGATTCTCTTGAGGTGAGTTTAAACAATTGACTAGCCCTCTTCTACTAGAGAGGGCTACAACAGTCATAAGGGGAGACTCTCCCAATGAAAAAAAAACAGCATAAGTACAATGAGGGCCAAATCAGGAGATGGGAGGAGGGAAAAGCCACACAGATGGACAGTAGTGCCATCTGAGCACACCACGGACCATGGTGAAGAAAGGCCCAGAGCACCAGAGTCGAAGGAACACCTCTCTACGCTCCCGCATGCGATCGGAGCTGCCCTGAAGTCTCTGCAACTGTCCCCTGAGAGGATGGATCAACTCCAGCCAAAAATCTCGAACAGTCTCTGTTGGTGGCACAAGGCGAGCCTCAAAGATCCGGAAGCAGCGGGCCCGCCAGATGAGCCAGAGTGTCAGCAGGCCACAGACGAGCTCCCAACACACCTCTCTCACCGCACCACTCCTGTGGAGTAAACTCTGTAGTAGGCTGGAGTGTAGGTCGACCCCCCTGTATCACTATCACCCTACTGGTGGAGGATAGCTCAAACTGTAGTGCAGGGCTTGTGAGAGTGGACCAAGCAGCTGCCCCCCAAGTGTACTTCCGTGCTGTGGAAACAGCTGGCATCAGCCGAAGGACCCAAAGTCAAACCTACAGTGCCATAGAGCAGTCCCATACACAGTGACGCTGACTCTCCAAAGGATGGTCACAAGCTACACATGCTGCCGAAAGGCCACTATGTACTAGCCAACTCCCCACTGTTGTAGCTCTATGTGCAACCAGCCACTGGAACAACGTGACTCGCCGCAGCTGACTGCCGTCCCACAACCTCGCCCAAAAAGCTGCCAATGAGGTGTTGCAATAGGACGAGCCTCTCTCCGTGCTGCCAAAATATGACGTCCCAGTCGAACAGTGTACTGAAAGGAAGGGACCCCTGGATGGTTGGCTGAGGAGAAAGGGTCCCTACAAAAACACTCTAGGATCCCACTGCACTCGTGCGAGTGGACAGCTCTCCCAAGCCCACAGCCTCCAGTCTGTCTCAAGAGTTGTTGGGTCAGGATCTATGACACAAGTCCTCCCACAGATGCCCACAACTCGGATCCTCTGAAAACAACACTCTGCAACCTATGGGGTCTCTACTGAGACTCTGTGTTATCGACTCTCACCCTATAGCTCAAAAAACATGGAGGGTAAAGTCTCTTGAGCAAGCCCGAACTGCGATGAGGACCTCCAGCCGCGTGAAGGCCCCCATCCATCTAGGCCCTGCTGACTCGAGAGGTGTAAGCCACTTAGTTGGTACTGTCCCTGTGATGTCCTAACACATGCTCTGCACCCCTCTCATGCCCTATAGTTGGATGCTCTGAAGCTCCTCTAACAAACCTGAGAACTATAGCCAGTCACCTAAAGTGCGTGCTGGACCCTCTTGCCATGGGACCCCAAGAAACATGAGGCCTACTACCAACCAAGTGGCCTCTCTAAGTGTTGACCATGGGGTTCCAAACAAGGGGCTATCTCAGGTGCTCCTCCCTGCAAGTAGGTTGATGCTGCTCCAAGCCTCTCCGCAGCTGCTCCGAGGAGCGAAGTAGGCTCACAGCAAAACGATCCTCCTGTCTCCTGCTCAGGCCAACTCTGCACATCTCTATGAAATCCATCGATGGAAGGTCTCCAAGGGCCTCCTGCCTGAGGCACTCTAGCTCTAAGCCGCTGAAGCAAAAACTCCTTCCAAGGCTCCTCCCCTGGAAGCAGTCCTCTGACAACAAACTTCCCAAAAAGGGCTCTGCTCTACTGTGTTGGGTCTATGATCCCCAACCCCAGAACAAGGTGGAACGATGACCTGCCAGGCCACTTTGGCCCGGGCTATCTGAGTGTCGAGTCCTGACCAAAGGAAGTTCATGATCAGCCTCTCTACCTGGCTAATGCAGGAGCTCAAAAAGATCCAACAATATGTAACGTACCACATAGTAGCCAACACCTGGTTGGCCACTACAACTCAGTCTACCAAAGAACATCGTGCCAAGCTCCAATGTAACAGCTTCCTCCTAATGGACAGGAGGAGGGGAGCAATCTGCTGCTTAGGAGACAAGTCCAAGCCAACCTGATAGCCCAAGTATCGAGCTGCAGTCCCTAGGGGTTCCATCTAAAATCCTCACCTGGCAACCAATCAGGCGTAAAAGTACTGCCAACTGAAAAAGCCACTGTCTTCCTCCAATTAATGAGTGCGCCTGATGCACAACAAAACGTCTCAAGAGCCTGCTCATACCTGTGTAGGTTGGCCTCCTGGGCCTCCAGGTACAAAGCTGAGTCGTCTGCAAACTCAGCATCCAGTAGCTCATCGCCCCAAATAGGGAGCGCTAAGCCACGTAGACCAGCCTGCTGTGAAACCCAAAAATCTGCTCATCGCCTCAGCGTAGAACAGAAAGAGGAAGGGGGCAAGCAGCAAGAGGGCAGCCTTGTCTGACCGAACGTATGAGCATGAAACCGTCTCCCCTACCTCCTGCCAAAAGCACCTGATTGTGTACACGTCTGTAGAGAGCTGACACACCTCTGATCCAAGTATCTGAGAAGCCAATCCTGCATAGAATGCCCTCCAAAAAGTCCCAGTCAACTCTATCGTAGTCCTTCTCAAAATCGAGAAGAAGTATCACCAGATCTTCACCATGGAGGCGCGCGAGGGCAGATGCCTCACAAAAAGTAAAGATGTTGTCAAGGATACTGTACTCCTTGAAAAAACCTGTCTGGGTCCCATGTATAATGCTCTCTAGGAAGTGGCTAAATCCTCAAACTCAGAGCCATAGCAAGAATTTTGTAGGGTGAGTTGAGAATGGTGATGGGCCGCCACTGCCGAATCTCATCCAAGGAGCCACCCTCCTTGGGAATGAGGTAGATCAAGCCCTCACTCATGCTTTCAGGCATCTCTCCTTTGTGTAAGATGTGCTGAAAAGCGCTACAGAGATCTGAGCCAAGCAAGTCCCAGTAAGAAAAAACTGAGAGTCAAATGATCCTCACCAGGACAACTACCACGGGGAAGTGCTCTGAGGGCCGCGTGGAACTCCTCTAGTTGAAGGGGCAGCTCAAGCCTCTGGTGCATCTCCTCAGTCACAAGACAAGGCATTTGTGCCCAAACCTTCTCTCTGCATGCATCCTTTCCTGAAGGTCTGACTGAGGCTATGCTAACAACAGGTAACGGTAAAAGTCAGTAGCAACTGCACGCATGTCCTCTGGCTCTGAAGCAATTGAGCCGTCAAGCCTCCTCAATTGGCTGACACTGGCGTGCGCTTGCCGGGGTCCCAATGTCTCAAAGAACGCCCCCGTCACTCTGTCACCCACCTGGGTCCACTGAGATGCATGTCGATGGAAAGCAAACTCATGACGCCTCTCCTCTGTCTTGGCAAGCTCCTTCAAACCTACTGCAACTACTACTCCAACCAGGGATTGTATGGGTGCTGCTCTTGCATCCTTTGCAAGGAAGCAACGCCCCGTTGGAGACGCTGCTTCTCCTCTCTCCCTACAGCCAAGCGGGCCATAGACTCCTGAAGAAAGAACTGACTAAATTGAGCAATTCTAGAGGCCACTCTGTCATCAGGAGGCGTGTCCAAGCCCTCTGTCCAAAGAGCCACCACTCGCTCACTGAGCTCAGAGTCCAGCAAGATCCTCTCAGTAATTGTAGCATCGTGCTCCCCCTCCTCTGTCTATCTGTCACTGTGAGGATCACTGGTGCATGGTCCGAAAAAGATGTCCCAGCCAGAATGCAAACTGTCCCACCCAAGTCGCAGATGTGGTCACTAGCGTAGAAGCGATCTATCCGAGATAGATTCACTCCTCCCACTCTGCGGTCCGAAGGAGAGAAGGCCAGGTTGTCTGGGGGCCTCACAAAGCCAGAGTGCTAAACATCTGAAACCCTCAAAGTCATACATAGCCTCTCCCAAGCTTCCAACTCAGCTCCATGCACAGTAGCATGGCTGCCTCCAATCCTGTCAGAGGGGTCCTCCAACATGTTGAAGTCACCCCCAATGCACCATTGCTCTGCCTGCGGCAGAGACTCTACAATGTGAGACCAAAACTCTACACGTGGACTGGCCACATTGGGCGCATAGATGTTCAGGAAGCCCAAGAGGCAACCCTGAACCTGCATAGTAATCCATTGAGCCCTGCCAGGCACAATAATAGGCACAATAATACCTGTGTCCATTGTCCACAATGGCTTGCTGCCAAGAGTCCGCAATAGTCATACAAACCCCTCCCTGGATACCACCAGGTCCAAATGCAGCTGACCAAAACGTCTCATATCGCCCACGCAAAAGCTAACCACATTGTCTAATGCGGCTCTCACATAGATGATGCTCCTGTAGCATAAGAAGATCAATCTCTCCTCCCACAAGGCATCGCTGAAGCTCTTGACGGCTCCTCTGGCGCTGAAATTGGGGCCCACCTAATCCATGCATGTTCCATGAGACGATCCTCATGGAGAGCAAGAGAGAATTGATGCTACAGCAACAGCTAACCGTGCTATCTTCGAGGGGGAGTATCCGCATCCGAGCGTCCGCATCCGAGCGTCCCCGAGATAGGCGTGACTGCAAAGAGTGTCTAGCCCAGGCCCAAGAAGAACGAGCCATGCACAGCGCAACCTCCTCTGCCCAGGAGTCCTCATGTAGGTGTACATAGCATGGCGGGCTCTGCGTGTCAGCAAAGAAGTGTACCACAATGTGTGTACATCCTGCCGCATCTGGAGGTGTCACTGAAAACTTGGCCAATGGCCGCAGAGTCTGAACCAAGTTTGTAACCCATAGCTCTCCCATGTGGTGAGAGAACTCGAGGGCATGTGCCTACAGCCACTCCAACACTCAATCCAAAGTCCACTCAGGCTGGTCCCTGCCACATAGGGGAAAAGAGAAGCCAACCGCTAAGTCCAAGGCCTCTATCCCTCTAGCTACAAGGAACAGTACATGACCTTTGAAGCAAGCTGTCGTGGCAAAGCGTACGGATTTCCGTGATTTGTGCTGACAGCGTTGACGTGGCACTACTGTAAGATTTACGCAGATTGTGCTGGCTGTTTTTGGCTGGCAGCTTTTGGGAGAAGTTTCTTTTGAGTTAGAAGCTTTTAGTACTGCTTTTGGGGCTCTTCTTTTGGGGCATCCCTTGTAGGAATAAAAGGAACCCAAGGGGGCTCACTCTGTAGAGCATCTAGACGGAGAGTCTAGGAGCGAGCACCCGCAGGCAATTGTACTTTGCTCAAACATTAATATAAAAAGAGATACCGAAAGGGGGGCTAGTCTTTGGGGCCAATATCTTTTGGCACAGAACTACGCTAGGCCATGTCGACTCTCTTATTTTTATGAAGTATTTTGAAGTGAATCTCTGTTGTGTCGCGGTAGAATCTTGACTTGGGGTGTCCAAGTCTGTTACCCTCATTCTCTAGCACGTTTTCCCGCATGGGAGTGCAAAGCAGGAGAGTACCGGCTTGTACTAAGTTGAAGCAATATAAAGGTATGAGGCCAATGCTCTCTTGGGGTGGAACTCTGCCACTCTCTCTCTCTCTCTCTCTCTCTCTCTCTCTCTCTCTCTCTCTCTCTCTCTCTCTTCAGTTGCTTTGAAGTGCTTAAAGTTGTCTCGTCTGTTCATTTCCATTGGCCCTCCCTACCGTTATAGTCGTATCAAAGCTCGAGTGGTGTGCTTTTCTCAAAGCAAACCTATCCCACCCAAAACAGACAAAGCATCATAGCGTTTATGGATTCGGCAGAGTACCTACAATTTCTTCTCGACGAGCTTCGCAACATACTTCGTAACAGAATCTCCTGATGTTGCATGGTTTCTAAAAGTTTTTGAATTACATGTTACCCTCTTTGATGCCCCAAGTGGTACCCCTCCTCCGGCACCAGAAAGTGCAAGAGCCTCAAACCAACAACCTTCTCAACAGTCTGTTTCGATCGGGTGAGTCTTCAGGACTATGGTGCAACCGTCAGACCCTGATCCAGTGCAACAGCCTTTGCCACCGGTGTTGCCAGTACCTTCCCCACCAGGGTACAATGGCTGAGGTACACGCCTAACTAGCCAAAGGATTTCAAAGATCACGGCACGACCTGTCACAAAGTGATGACGTGGCATGATCGCCTGGACAAATACCTAGCTAATAAAAAGTGATCTTATAATTGTTCCAACTTATGGGTCCCTTTCCCATGGGGCCCAAGGGACACAAGGCAAATAAAAATAAAGCAAGAAGACCCAAATCGCCTGGCTGTGTGTATGGATTTTCCATAAATCGTGTTGTTGTGCTCGCGTGGCAGGCTGTACAGATTTTCAAAAATTATGATGGCTGAGTTTGGGAGTCCCCAGCGCTAATTCCTCTGGGGCACAGAACTATGCCCGAGCCGTGTCGACTCTCTCTCTCTCTCTCTCTCTCTCTCTCTCTCTCTCTCTCTCTCTCTCTCTCTCTCTCTCTCTATCTATATATATATATATATATATATATATATATATGAAAGTTCAGTGATTTTAAAGTTTCTGTTTGTGTGTTGCTATTGATTTCTCGCTTGGAGTGTTACAGTGGTACCAGAGCTCAGAAAGATTCTTCTTCTACGGAGGATCCGATTCTTTTTACAACACACGCAAAAAGAGTTTATTGTGAAATATTGAACCTTCGTGTGCCGACCACACAGACTTATTAGCCATTCCCACCCTTACATCATCGCGCATCGGGCGCGCTCCCCTCTTCAATGCTCTGTCTTACAGGGAATAAGCCATAAAGAACACCAAATTACACATGGGTTCTCACAGAGAATCTAATAGAGGTAACACCTCTGGGTGGGTAGGCAAAGAAAAGTTGAAATCCGGTGCGGAAACTGAAGAAAAGAGTGAAGATTGAACAAATTCTGGGCGGAAAAGTTTGCCAGAGCGGAGTACAAACATCAACTGTAGGTTGACACGTGTAAAAAGATTGATAAAGTACTCTAGAGACCCAAGATTTGTGAAACACCTCAAGAGATCTCGTCTCAGGTCGGGAGGAAAGCTGAAAGGACAGACAAGTGCAAAAAAAAAAAACCGGAACGTATACTTGCAAAAAGAGCTAGACAGAATTCTTGAAAAGAAGAACCAAAGGACCACCAGAAGACAAGCCAAGAAATTCCAAAGCAGCCGAAGAGCGCGGAAGAAAAGGAAAGACAAAAGCCGGACTAGTACCAAACTTGTGAGGACCCACCCTGATCAAATGAACGAAAGTACCGAACTTTGCAGAGCATGGGGCAAAGTGCGAGACCAGGAAGTCTTTTATCCTCTTTGATGGAGAAGCCAAGGCCAACTTCAACCAAATTGACGGCTCGATTTGGAATTATGCCCAAGGAAATGGGGCCACATGCAGAGGCTGTTCTAGTGGCACCCAGACGGGATGTTGCCATTACTCCTGTCATTGGCAAACTGCGTTTGCATTGATTTTGAGCATCCCTTGTAAGTTTATAAGAGCCCCTGGGACCTCACTCTACAGAGCATCTAGACGCAGAGTCTGAGAGCAGAGCTCGTGAGTTGTACTTTGCAATGACTAATGATAAATAAATACCAAAAGGGGCGCCAGACTTTGGGGCCAATACCTCTGGGCACGGAACTACGTCGGACTCTCTCTCTCTCTCTCTCTCTCTCTCTCTCTCTTTAATTTCAATGATTTTGAAGTTTCTGTTCGTGTGTTGCTATTGATTTCTCGCTTGGAGTGTCCAAGCATGTTATACGACACTAAAATTTTTCACCGGAAGAAAGCTTTAAACTTCCTCCAACAATTCGACACCATCTATGCTTTGGGGAACTATACGGAAGAATCAAAGCCTTCTCGAGCAATGGGATCTCTTAAGAATAACGCTATGCAATGGTGGAGTTTAATCGTGACATAACCGCATGCTCCAAGGACATGGCAAGCTTTCAAGACAATTTTTGTACGCAATTATATGAATTCTCTATTTGAAGTTTAGATCTTGTCGGAATGGGGTAACTTGAAAATGCTTGCCACAGAGACCATGGAAGACTATAACCAAAGGTTTCTCGACCTCTACCTTCTGGTGTCTTTCTTCAAGATGATTCCCTTGGAGGACCAATGCGAGCGATACACAATCGGACTGCCATCATCGTTGCACGAGTATTGTCTATCCAAGCAAGTATCAAACATGCAAGAACTTATGGACCATGCAGCAATCGACTACAAACTTATAAAAGGGAAGCTAGACTTTACCACAGAAGTACCTCCGACAAACAATCAAAACTCCCGGCAACAACGACCAAATTCCCGAGAATCCCATGAAATTCAACCTCAAAGGCCTCGTCCGACATAGCATTAACGAAACACTCTGTTACAAGAAGGCCAATGCTTTGAATGGTTTCAAACCGGGCATACTTTCAACACATGTCCACAAAGAGCCTCGACGTCCTTAGAGCAACCTCCCGCTCCGACAGCAGATAGATCCCCACGGCCACCTCCAGCTAAGAGAGCTAAACCTGCTATTGGGCTAGTACTTGACAATTATGCCATAAACCTCGAAAGTTCAAATAAATTTTAGAGAGCATACAGAAAAATCAATGGCTTGAAAGCCCTCATTTTCTTTAACAAGGAGCTACCGAAAATTTCATCCATCCAGAATTCTTGAAGTAGAAGGACTTTGATTATGATTCTCAGGGTGGCAAACTTGAGGTAAAGCTAGATACCAGAAAAACTTAGAAAATGATACTATTTATTGGGGCTCTTCCAGTGACTATCCAAGGATACCATGGAAAAGCCGATTTCCACATCATGAAGTTAGGCAATTGCGATGTTCTCTTGGGCATGCCTTGGCACGACAAGAATGACGCGACACTCCAGATCTGGAACTGTACAATTACCTTGATGCAGAAGGACAAGCTAGTCGTCCTCAAAGTTCCGCTCTCCAAACAAAAACCCAATAAATTTTTAGTTGCTTTGTATTTAGATAGTTTTGAGCTTTGCTTGAGAGAGTTATTTTGAAATTTGTTTGAAATAGATTGTATCTGTTTTAAACCTACCTTTGTGCCGATTTAAATTGTTTAGACTTTTGTTTTGAAACTGGTTTCATTGATTGGTGATTTACTCCCGAGTGCAGTGATGAGAAATGTTGTTTGATAATGTCTGAACCTCGGAACGACACAGACGAGATGGCTGGGGAGCGTTTCGTTGTACACTAGAAGACCTCTGAACGACGCGGACGGGATGTCTGGGGAGCTTTTAAGCTTCGATATGGAATTAGAAAATTGAATGACCCTCAAAAAATTTTGAACTAACTTGAGTTGTTTTACAAATATACAGCAATCACGGACGATTACTCTTCTTTCAAGAAGGGGGGATGTCACAAACTGTTGACGTGTCAAGCCACTGAAGACCTGAGCCAACCTGCACATCCCGGCCAAGGGGCGTAAACCCTTAGAAGTAGCCAAAGCAGTTCCCATCATCTTACAGATCCTCGCCGAATGGGGCAAGTTATTAAAGAGTTCTTACCAACTTATGGGACCCTGTCCGATGGGGCCAAAGTAACTAGAGACAAATAACATGGCACAGCTATACGGACCTTCCGCGTTTTGCGCTGCCATGCAACGTGGCACGACGACAATACGGAATTCATCATTTTACAAGTGTAATGAGAGGGCACCACGTGCCAATGGAAAAGAATAGACGAGACCACTTTAAACCCTTCAAAACAACTAAACTGAAAGAGATGCACCACACTCAAGGAGAGTGGCAGAGTTCCACCCCAAGAGAGCACTGGCCTCAAACCCTGGCGCCCCTTTTAGTATTTCTTTATATTGCTTCAACTCAGTACAACGTTGGAACCCTACACTTTGCACTTTTTACGCGGAAGACTACCCGAGAGTGGGCCCTAGGCACGTATTAAAGGCCCTTGGCCTTGGAAAAGTAATACATGAAAAGCATATGGTCTAAAAGCACCTGAACTCCAAAAGCCAGCCCTCAAAAGTAGCTAGTACGTTTTGCGGAAATCCATATTGCCACGTCAACAACCTGTCAGCACGTTTTACGGGGCTATCCGTACAAGGTGCTAAGTCAGCAGGTCGACGCAAATTGCAGGGAGTCCGTACAAGGTGCCACGTCAACAGGTCTTTACGCACGAGAGTTGGTGAGAGTGTGTCGTGCTTGATTTTATTGTCCTTAGGTCCCTTAAGCCCCATCAGACTGGGTTCTATAAGTTGGTAAAACTCCTTTTGCTACTTCTTAGGGTTTAGGCCCCTCGACCCAGATCTGCAGGTTCACTCCGTTACTTAGTGGCTTGACACGTCACAGTTTGTGACAACAAGCTAGCAGCTTTTGGAGAGCAGATGCTTTTTGGATTAGATGCTTTTAGGTAAATGCTTTTCATGTACTGCTTTTCATGGCCTAAAGCCTTTAAATATGTGCCATGAGCTCATTCTCTGGCACACTTTCCCCGCGTGGAAGTGCAAAGCAAGGGAGTACCGGCTTGTACTAAGTCAAAGCAATATAAAGAAATACTGAAAAGGGGGCCAGGGCTTGGGGCCAGTGCTCTCTTGGGGTGGAGCTCCGCCAATCTCTCTCTCTCTCTCTCTCTCTCTCTCTCTCTCTCTCTCTCTCTCTCTCTCTCTCTCTCTCTCTCTCTCTCTCTACTGCTGCCGTACGCTGGTGAACCCTAACTCTGTCAGTGTCTGTACCTATTGTTGCGGTGCGTTGGTGTCAACGCCTGTACCTGTTGTCGCCACTGCTCTGCCCTGCCTGTCAGCACTTGTACCTGCTGCTGTGCCTTGCCTGTCAGTGCCGTAGCCTGTTGAGCCCTGCCTGTCAGCGCCATACCCTGCTCTGCCCTGACAGCACCTGCGCCATACACAGCTCTGCTCGGGCAGCATCTGCAGTACCTTGCTCTGACCTGAAAACCACAGCACGCAGCACGTCCCCCCACCGCAAGGCAAAATACCCCCCCCCCAAGGTGCAGGTTTTTTCAGAAAACAGAGTTTCAGAAAATTCAAAAAACAGAGTTTCAGAAAACAACCCTGCAGAAAAATAGAAATTGCAGAAAATAGAGAGCGCAAAATTCAAAAATTGACAGGAAATTTACAGAAAATTTGAAAATTGCAAAAATTACAGAATTGGCAGTTGCAGAAAGCGGGACTTTGTTTTGATTTGCAGAAATCGCAGAAAATGCAAATGTATGCCATGTATGCTTAATGTGGGAGAACATGTATGCACAATGTGGTGCGTGTAGGTTGTTCTCCTACTACAGTCACAAATTTTCTCCCGTTTTTTGGCGGCGACCAAGCATGAGGAAACAGAACGATAAGCCGGATGCAGTTCAAAAGTGCAAAGAAGAAATGACCGAAACCATTAACAAAATCAACCGCAACTTATTGGGCACAATAAAAATGCTCGACGAACGCGTGTTGGCCCAAGAAAGCAAGATAACTACACTGGGAGATCGTGTGACGGCCCAAGACGAAGAGATTGCGTCACTCAAGAGGGAGCTCACTGAGGCACGGTCACGAAATACACTTGAAAAAGGAGAATTGCAACCTTCAGTAATAGAAGAGCTCAACACGATCAAAAAGCAAGTGCGAACCATCAGAGAGGGGGAAAAGCAGCACAAAGAAATGACGACCTTTTGGGTGGACGTTATTACAAAGACGCAACAGAAGGCAGATGAGGCCGAGAAATGGATTGAGAGGTTGCCAAGAAAGAGAAAAGCAAGAAAACAACAACGTCCACACCCACAATAATTAACCTTACACTAGAAGAGGAGCAAAGAAGGCGTGTGCGCTCTCTACATGTGAGAATTTGCGCCCTTAAAGACAAAGATAATGTGGACGAAGAGGTAAAAGAACTCATGGCTTTGATGGGGGTTCATGAGCCGATGCACTCAAGAGCTTGGAGAGTGGGCAACAAGAAAAATGGGAGCAAGGGAGAAACCTCGAAAGAAAGGGCACTCATCCTTCGTTTTTCCTCCATGGAAGCGAAGGACTTTTTGAATAAGAGACCAACTTTTAAGAAAACCGGCATCTTTCTCGGGGATGATCTTACCCTCTCACAAATTGCTCATATGCAGGAGGTAATGCCAGAGATTAGAGCGGCAAGGGAAAAGGTAAGATTGCTTTTTACCGAGATGGAAGAGTGGTGATATTGGAGCCACGCTCCACATGACGGTGTGAGACCTATGGGACCACACTCAAAGTTGCTACCTGGAATTGTAATGGATCTATGAGTCTTGACGTGGGTGCTTTTGAGGAAAGTTTTAGTGGGAGAGACATCATCTTCTACTCTGAGACACATTAAGCCCCTAGGCAGTCTATGCCTCACGTTAATGGATACAGATGGGAGACTGCCTATAGACAGGAGACACGATCAAAGCACAGAGGGCAGGGCTCAAGAGGAGTGGCAATGTTATTCAAGGAGGAGTTGCAGCCATTATAGCTCGCAGGGATGAGCAAGCTAGGTATATGTGGGTGAGACTGAGACAAGAGATAGACAAATATCTTTACATTGCTATTTGCTACTTTCCCCCGAGTACGTCAGTGTATGCACCACCCAAAGGACAGTCCCCCTTTTCTATTTTGGATGATGACATTTGGGAGTTCTCTAGAGATGGTGACATCATCATTCTAGGGGACTTCAATGCTAGGACTACCCATCATCAGACAGTTTTTTATGACACTTCAGAGGAGATGCTGAGAGAGCTGGATGTTGCAGAGACGGGCCTATCCAGACTATTACAGGATGGGGAACATACTGAGTATGGACGACACTTGATAGACATGCGGACTGCACATGGATTGGTCATCTTGAATTGCCTACAGAGATTTCTTGATGCGGGGGGTTTCACATGCTTTCCACACAGACATGGAACCAGCACAGTGGATTATGTCATGGCAGAGTCGAGTCTCATCTCTAGTATCCAGGATCTCACGGTTGGACCCAGACCTGCTGGTGTGGCAGTGGATCATGCTCTTGGGTCGATGACCATCTCTTTCCAGTTTAGTGTAGCACACACGCCACAGGCAGCAGCCCCTACTTGCTACACCTTCATGCGGGAGACGAACTGTGTATACATAGATGGGATCTGCAGACACCTGTGTACAGAAGAGCCAGGGCGACCTCTGGAGGAGCTTACTACTATACTCACCCACACACCCAGCCTGAGCAGAGACGCCGTTCTGGAAGCATGCCCCAGAATAGTTGGTATGATGAGGAATGCCGCGAGACTAGAGCTAGACTTTAAAGGGAGGTGCTTTTGGGGGACATCACTCACAGACGGTCACAGATTGACTTCCGGGCCTAGTGTGGCGGAAGAAGAGGGCATTTTTGGCTCGCCTAGAGCAAGACCTATACCAGCTATTCTTGAGTCAGGACTCACGTGAGGCATGGCGGCCATTTCATGAGCACCCCCCCCCCCCCCCCCCCCCCGCCATTACCTCTACAGAGACCTCGGGCCAGTACGCGTCATCTCTGTACATAGTTCCTGGACAGCCCCTCCCGACCCCCCCAATCCATGCCCCCACACATGTGCTTTTATCACCGCTGAGATTGTGAGAAAGGCCATTGATAGAATGAGGACTGGGAGAGCATATGATCATGATGGCTTAGTGGCTGAGCACTTCATGCATGCCAGAGATCTACTAGCAGAGCTTCTAGCAGTTATGTTTAACCGTGCCATGTGTGAGGGCTTGCCTGATACTTGGAGCCTATCTACTATTGTACCTATCTTCAAGTCAAGAGACCCCATGGAGCCTGGGAATTATCACACTATCATGATCGGACACACATTGGCACGGTTGTACGCATCCATTCTTGAGCAGCAGCTGAGCAGATGGGCAGAGAGAGAGAGGATACGTGTAGCCGGGCAGGTAGGGTTCAGGAGAGGTTTTTCTACTCTTGACCATATCTTGTCACTTAGAGTCATCATTGAGGATGGCAGATCACATGGGAGACGGATCTATTGTAGCTTCGTGGACTTCCACAAAGCATTTGACACAGTACCCAGAGCTACATTGATGCGCAAATTACAAGAGATGAGAGTACCCACAGAGCTCATTCGGAGGGTCATGGCATTATACAGGTCAGTAATGGGGCATGTACGCACCTCAGAGGGCCTATCTACAACGGTTCACTCCACTATTGGGGTGAAGCAAGGTTGCCCGGTCTCTCCTACTCTATTTGGTCTGTATGTGGATGAGGTTTCTGACTACATTGAGAGAGATGGTGATAGAGGTACACAGCTGGCAGGGACATGGCTTCCACTATTGTTATATGCTGATGATATTGTGTTGATCTCCAACTCTCCGGAGGGGATGCAACGTCACTTGGATGCTTTGCATAGCTTTGCCCATCAAAGTGGCTTGTCTGTCAACCTTGGTAAAACCAAGGTCATGGTATTTAATACGACCCCACAGTGAATCAGGAGGTCAACGCCAGCATTCACATACGGCCAGGAGACAGTGGAGTTTACAGATGCTTACACCTACCTTGGAGTGGTTTTTAGTGGACCAGCATTTTCATTGAGAAGAGCAGCAGAGACTAGATTGACCAGAGCCCATGCAGCATTGGGTAGATTGGAGAGGATGTGTTCACATGTTCAGTTTCAGGAGCCTCGGACGAAGCTCTGGCTCTTTGACACCCTGGTGGCTTCTGCATTGCTCTATGGAGCTGAGATTTGGGTACCTTCATTGGACCATCATGGGAGGACACGTCGCACTGATGGATGGGGAGACATGGAGAAGCCACTAGTCTCTATGATCTCATGGCTCATTAGAGCCAAGGCTTCAGTACCACGTGCCATTATACGAGCAGACCTAGCTGCCCCCCCGCTAGTGGTTGAGGCGCTCACCAGATCTGTCTCCCTCATACACTGCATTTGGGAACTTTTTAGAAACAGATATGCCCGCCTTGCACTTGAGTCTTCTCGACAGTTAGCCATGCACGGAGATACAGCGTGCTGGTATGGGGAGATGACATCATGGTTTCATGCGCATGGGTTCAGCATAGACACACTGCCCCCCTTCCAGTACTCACTGGATGCACCCTCTCTGACTCTCACACAGTTCGAGATCTCCAGGCTCATCCGGCAGGACCTGACTCAGCTAGACATCAGGAGGACATGGATACAGCCAGCACAGGAGCTAGGCACGAAGATCGCTTTCTACAAAGAGCATCTTCTCCAGCTTACGGAGGACGGTTTTGTGAGGAGACCTAGATACATGGACACCCACTTGTCTCATGGGATACGGTGTGCTACTGGCCAGATACGCACATCTTCACACCAGCTGCGGATCAAGACTGGGAGATACAGCAGAGTACCAGCAGAGGCCAGGACATGCCTCCTATGTGAGCTGGAGCCTGAGACAGAGTTGCACTACACATGCCACTGCCCCGTCTACTACGAGATACGCGGCCGCTTCCACTGCTTGTTCAGAGAGGGCTTCGGACCACTCTCCAGAGTCATGCGGTACGAGGATCAGAGATGCTTGGGTTTGTTTTTGCTCAACCGCGCAGACACAGAGAGAGCCAGATGAGAGGAGAGGCTAGCCAGTCTCAGAGACGGATCACAGACTTCTTTAGAGCAGACACTCGACACCCGGAGGAGCTACTACCACAGGAGAGCTCGTCGCCTCACACCAGAGCACATCGAGCGACCGAGCGACCGAGCTAGGGAGATCCAGACGCCCCGACTGCGGAGGACTACACAGCATTGACGGAGGCTGCATCAGAGGATTCGGATCACTTTGTCCCGACATGCACGATGCCCGGTCAGGCTATTGACCATGGACGAGATTGATGAGATCCGCCAGCGACCGTTGCTTTAGCTATCCCACCTAGCTACTTAGCTCACACCTAGCAGTTTAGGATTCCATAGTATTTTATTTTGTCATTTTTGTTACTCTGACTTTGTATCAGATCCACCACATTGTAACTTTCTGGTCTCTTGGGTCACTTTGGCCTTTTGAAGACGTTAATATAACATTTCACCTCTCTCTCTCTCTCTCTCTCTCTCTCTCTCTCTCTCTCTCTCTCTCTCTCTCTCTCTCCACAGTGGATCAGGAGGTCAGCACCTACATTCACATACGACCAGGAGACTGTGGAGTACACAGACGCTTACACTTACCTTGGAGTGGTTTTTAGCGGACCTGCATTCTCACTCAGAAGAGCAGCAGAGACCATACTTACTAGAGCCCACGCAGCATTGGGTAGATTGGAGAGGATGTGTTCCCAGGTTCAGTTTCAGGAGCCCCGGACGAAGCTCTGGCTCTTTGACACCTTGGTGGCTTCAGCATTGCTCTATGGAACCGAGATATGGGGACCTTCACTGGATCACCATGGGAGGCCGGATCGCTCAGTCGGATGGGGGAACATGGAGAAACCTCTCGTCTCTATGATCTCGCGGCTCATTAGAGCCAAGGCATCAGTACCACGGGCCATTATCCGAGCAGAGCTAGCGGCCCCCCCACTTGTGGTGGAGGCGCTCACCAGATCAGTCTCCTTCAGAAACCGCACATGGGCACTTCCTAGAGACAGATATGCTCGCATAGCACTTGAATCCTCTCGACAGCTAGCCATACAAGGAGATACAACATGCTGGTATGGGGAGATGACATCATGGTTTCAGGCACATGGGTTCAGCATAGACAGGCTGCCACCATTCCAGTACTCATTGGATGCACCATCTCTCACTCTTACACAGTCAGAGATCACCAAGCTCATCCGCCAAGACCTGACCCAGCTAGACACGAGGAGGACATGGATACAACCAGCACAGGAATTGGGCACGAAGATGGCTTTCTACAGAGACCACCTCCTCCAGCTTACGGAAGATGGTTTTGTGGCGAGACCCAGATACATGGATACCCACTTGTCTCATGGGATACGATGTGCTATTGGCAAGTTACGCACATCTTCTCACCAATTGCGGATTGAGACTGGGAGATACAGCGGAGTACCAGCAGAGGACAGGACATGCCCTTGTGTAACATGGAACCTGAGACAGAGCTGCACTATACATGCCGCAGCCCCGTCTACTACGAGATACGAGGCCGCTTCCATTGCTTGTTCAGAGAGGGTTTTGGACCACTCTCAAGAGTCATGGGATACGAAGATCAGAGATGCCTGGGTTTGTTCTTGCTCGAGCTACGCAGACACAGAGATAGCCTGATGAATGGCGAGGCTAGCCAGTCTCAAAGACGGATCACAGACTTCTTCAGAGCAGACACGGGACAGCCGCAAGAGCCACTCCCACAGTAGAGCTCCCCCCCGTCTCACACCAAAGGCACACTGATTGACCGAGCGATTGAACTGGGGAAATCCAGGCACCCGCGACTGCAAAGAACTCCATAGCATCGACGAAGGCTACGACAGAAAATTCGGAGCACGCTGGCCAGGCATACACGACGCCCGGTCAGACTACTAACCATGGAGGAAAGTGATGAGATTTGCCAACGACCGATGCTAGATCTCTTGTGATTCAGCTATCCCAACAAGCCGCCCATTATTCTGCTTAGTTTTTGCTTGACTCACATCGACCAACTTAGGACCCCATAGTATATATCTTTGTTGTGTACTGTTGTTAGGTTATTTTGTTACTCTGACTTTGTATCAGATCCACCACTTTGTAACTTTCGGGTCTCATAGGTCATTATGGCCTTTTGAAGACGTTAATATAACATTTCATTTCATTTCTCTCTCTCTCTCTCTCTCTCTCTCTCTCTCTCTCTCTCTCTCTCTCTCTCTCTCTCTCTCTCTCTCTCTCTCTCTTTTTGGAAAAGGTCAGGGCTGTATATTACTGAGTACAATATAATCCCCAACGGATGCCAAAATAGCCTATCACATGGGGTGTCTCTCTCTCTATCTATCTATCTATCTATATATATATATATATATATATATATATATTACATACATACATACATACATATATATATATATATATATATATATATATATATATATATATATATATATATATATATATATATATATATATATATATATATATATACACACACACACACACACACACTAGTTCTTTAGGCTTTTTCCCAAGAGCTTAAGAGTTGAAAACCTTCTCTAAACAGTTCACCTTCTCTCTCTCTCTCTCTCTCTCTCTCTCTCTCTCTCTCTCTCTCTCTCTCTCTCTCTCTCTCTCTCTCTCTGCTACCCCAGCTAGCTGCTTTGCCCCGTTCACACCTAGCAATCCAGGATTCCATAGTATATTTGTTTTGTCATTTTGTTACTCTGACTTTGTATCAGATCCACCACATTGTAACTTTTTGGTCTCATAGGTTACTTTGGCCTTTTGAAGACGTTAATATAACATTTCATTTCTCTATTCATATATATATATATACTAGTTCTTTAGACTTTTTCACTTTCCTCCGAGAACTTAAGAGTTGAAAACCTTCTCTAAACGGTTCACCTTTGTCCTCGATCATACACAACCTGATGTTGGCATATGCAGATGGTAGACATCTCCTGTAAAGAGAAGGTAGGCTCCTGAAATGTCGTGGACATCCATAAACACCCAAACGCTGGTGATAGCTAGCATTTTTTGTTATCGGGCTTGATGCAAAGAAGGGAGAGCTCCAAAACCTAAAACCTCTGTTGGTACACAAGGCTACTGAAGGCTTCTTGTCCACTGCCTGACTCATATGCTCACTTGCTGAGCCTGTTTGGCAAACCTATAAAGGTGCCCTGGTGTGAATATCCCCTTGGGGCTACTATGCAATATTTAATTATTACAAGCAAAAGTTGGGAAGAAGCTCCGTTTGACGCGTAGTAAAGGGGCGGTGCCACAGTCACCCAAGTGTTGAGAATCCGTAGTGACTGCAGTAAATGCAGTGAACAGGAGCCTATACTCTGCTGGGTCTGGCCTCTTTTTGACAAGGCCTCTGTGCGCCCCCTATTTTGTCGTGGCTGACTGTTGTGCCCAAAAGGCGGAAGACAGAGTGTCAAGGTGCAAAAATAGGTAGCAAGCCAGGAGAAAACAAAAACGCCAGAGGACGCAAGTTGGCATGAGCGCAGGAAACCAGAGAACACAAGCTGAGAGACCAGAGAAACCAGGAAACCAGAGAAGCGATTGCCAGAGAGTGCAGGATACCAGTATTAGGTACTAAAAAACTGTGTAACGTACTGCGTACTGGTTGCCAGCTAGGCTGCGCTGCAGAAGCTACTGTACAAGAGAGCTCTATGCACACAATCGAACTCCGCCACTCCGCATCTCATGCCCCGTTCAGGCACTGCCATCCTGCATGGGTAAAACCCCAATTAATTTGACACTTGGCCCTCACCTTTAAGAGGCGGCTCCCCCACACAGGACGATGACCCCTTGCTCGATCATGTATGGGCTGGTGTGCCCGAACTATAGAACATGGAACATGTCACAGAGTGATGCACGGATTCTAACTATCACATGGACTTGTCCAGACCTGCGGGTCCTGCAAAATCCCTGCACAAATATGCTCAATCTCTTGCAATCTCTCAAACCGTGTGTTGTCACCTCTTTGAAAATGGGACTTACCTCCCATCTTGAACTCCTCTGAGCCCCTATACTCCTAGTGCCATCTTAGGGTCCTTAAGGATCTCCCGATGCACATTTACTGAAACCAACTTCAATATTCCCATTCGTAACCGAAAATGGCCTGAATGATATAAATGACAGGGTTCTCATTTTCATAATGTACCCTGCCTCTTTTCTCGTTTGGTTAGGTTGGCAATAAAAACTGTACACGTGTCTTTGGTTCCTACTAGGCATCTCAAGGACATTGTTGACATCCAACTGTTTATGTCTTTGGCTCCTCCTAGGCATCTCAAGGACATTGTTGACATCCAACTGTTTATGTTTTGAAGTGTTTCTGTTGCAACAAAGGAGGGCTTTCTTGCTCTGTACAAAGGAATCCCAGAGGTCACTCTAATGGCCTACACTAAGGAAAATCATACAAAGCTAAGAGACGAGACACTTCATAATGCGGTGCATCAACTCCTCAATCAAATAGAGCTCCTCTGGCTAATATATCCCCCTAAATATTACATCTGAAGAACAGTCTGAACGATAAGGACTAGAAACTACATTAACTTGAAAACTGAATAAACATCTTCTGCACAGAAACAGATTCCTGCAAAGCTTTATAAACACTCCAATCTGCATAACTACATACTGTCATCAAGTGCTTGTTGAAAGTGCAAAAACCTCTACTGAGGAACATACTTGGATAATGCTCACAGGCCCCCCTCCAAAGTATCGATTATAATTGGCAACAGCTTGTAACACTCTTTGAGCTTCAGGGTCCTCGCTGCGCTCAAAATGTGATGGAATCAGAAGATTAATAGATCGTCGACAGATCGGACATCTGCAGGGCTGGAGAGCTGATGCATGTTCCCAGACACGAAGAATGCAGTCTCCTGGCATATAAAGAGAACACATCTGGCACTCTCATTACTGAATCATATGAACCACAAACACAGGTATCGAAAGTGAATCTTCATCTGTGAGACTGACAGCAGTAAATTGAGACTTCACCCACACTCACCACAGAACCAATGGGCGCAGTTTGCTTGGCAAGGAAAAGTGAAAGAATCATGACAGATGGAGCAGCAATCATTTTGGGGAGGAACAACCATACTTGCAAGAAAACCGCCATTTCCGTCCGCCATGCCAATGGACGTAGATGTCCCTCTGCTCCACATGGAATCCCAAACTCGAGTTACCCAACTCCCAACAGTAAAGAAACCATTCTTTAAAATCTGTAAGCCAAGGGACCTGCCAAAAATAAGGCATCATGAAAACCTACACGATAAACGAACATTTAGAAGTTTGCACTTACAGAGCTCTAGAATTTAGCATAACAATTTCGCAAACCCATCTTATAAAAAACTGGAGTAAGGATCTGACTAACCCCAAGGACGATCTGAAAAACAAAACAATGGGGGCAGCAAAAAGGGCTGCATATATCAATTCATCACCTACACCTTCAATAATGGGCATAGGTATAACCTCCTATGTCAAATCCTTGATATAGAAACTGCAAACCAGCAGGCAAATGTCAGACAATGTAAGAAAAAATGAAGTTGAAGACTTTGTATTTTATTATTATTGTGGTGCTCACTCTTTCTGGACAATATCTTTCAGAAAACTTATTTATGCTAATTCAGTTGCAGCAAAAAGCTCTGCGTCATACATGAGTTTTGTATAGATGTCAAAGGTCTGGCATAAATAATGCTTGGTCAAGCAAATACGATGTGGCCATAACTCAAGACACATACAACATAATGTGTGCACACCCTGGTCCTGCAATTTACCTCATGACTCAATTGGAATCTCCACAAATTCTTACTGCCTATTAAGTTTTGGAGGCTGTTTACAACTAACATCCCTCTTGTTCTTATGGAGCTTGTATTGTCTATCTTACAAGCAGGTAATTGGTGTCAATTGAAATTTCAAATTCCACACCCTTGACGAGTACAAGTCGCATCTTGTTGCAAAGGGTTATGTACAGAAATAAGGTCAAGACTTTGATGCCTTATGCTCCCATTGCACGTGTCACAAAGTGATGACATTGATAAACAACTTTTGGCCTGTACATAGTAGTGGATATATGCATGGGCATGTGTATATAATAATGTGTTTACATGCATTTAAAAGCTTTTCTAATGTGATATTGGGTTTTCAAATGTGGTGGACAATGTATGCATTGTAAGTAGTCATGCTTTTGACATGTTTGTTTGCAGGTATTAATTTGGTGGTCAGAGGGAATGCAAGAGACTAGTTTGAGGGCTTGTGACAGGATGAGAAAGGCAATTGGGACAGGTTTAGGAGATGCTTTTTAAAGCAGTTCGAAAAGGTTATCCCTCACCAAGATGCATGGATGCTTATGCAAGAACATGGGTCTGTTGCAGAATTTTGGTCAAGATCTAGTGATGCTTGGAGAGTTTGGAAAGATGATGTGTTGCATGCGGAAGCCATGTCTAAAGAGGAATTATATTCTGCTTTCACAAATAGCCAAACAATAGAGGCATTCACACACAGCCAGAGTAAAAGTTTAAGAGAAAGAGCCCAATTCCATATGTGAAGCATTGAAGATAGCGCTATGGAAAGAAAGAAAGCTATGTATTGCTACAGGCATGAAGTATCCTTTGCCTAAAGCTAGTATAGATAGTGTGGATGACCTTTATGTGCATAAAGTTACGATTGCAATGCTCATGTTGGCAAGGATAACAGTTTGGAGACTTGTGTAAATAACCATATGCTTCAAGCAAATGTGAATGAAGTATATAAAGCAGTTGTGGAAACCATACACGTGCCTATGGTGCAAAATGGCAAGGACAGAGTAGATAAATGTGAAAGTTTGAGCACTAGCATAGAAAGTGAAGATGATGAGAATGAAATTGAGGATGAGGCGGACTACAATGGTGACACATCTGATGCTGGTGAGAGTTGGTGTGGCGATGTATGCGATGATAACATCGAGTTACAAAGCCGATCAATGAAGGACATGATAGCTTTGCACAAAGAGCTGTGTATGTTTTGGGAAGGAGCTTTGCAGCAACAAGACAGGGATGCTTGCATTGATGATGAGATAATGGGCTATAGTCGTGGATTTTCTACACCAAGTAAAGATGATTAGGAGACAGTGATCCTATGCCAGTACATGTGCTTTACCAAAGCTGGGGATGGGCAACCCTCTAGTGGTTGTGATGCAAAGATATTGGGTCACGAATGCAATAAGAATGAAGATTATGTGTGCAAGGATTTGATGCTAGTGCCATCTCCAAGGGATGTCGGAGATGATACATGCCTTGTGGTTGTTCAGTATAAATATGTTGAGGGTGTGATAGAAAAGGAAGTTGAAGTGACCTTCTACTTGCATGGTGATCTTATGGATGCATTTCACGTGCTTCAGCATATGGTTGGACCAAATCCTTTTATTTGCAAAGATCCTCATTGGCAATTAGCGAGTCTTGGGGTAGGTTGGCATGATGAGGACTTGGTTATGATGTCTTGTGTGACTTTGTATGCATGTTACCAGCTTTTCAAGTGGCACACTTTATGTGGAAGAAGTAGATGCTAGTGATAGTATTTCAAAGGTGCTTTTCCCATTTTGCAGTGGAGTTGTTAGTGGTAGGAATGACGCTCTCTTTTACGCAGGGAATGAAGAGCAATTGATGCATCAGGAAGACGATGTGAGATTTATGATTATCGATGGCATGAGCTCTAGTCATGAGATGCATTTTAAGGTAGATATGATTCCGATTGATTGCGATGGTTTATGGTATGAGATTCCATTTGCCATCCATGTAGAAGATACGTATCATGCTTAGGATCAAGATGGGTGGTGGCGCTATGGCAAGGAAATAGATGCTTTTCTCTTTGGTGTGAGTGATTGAACTCCACAACTGCATCGCATTATCTTTAAGACTGCATAGCATCAGCTACATGTTCAAGCATGCCGCAACACGTCACAAAGTGATGTCGTGGCATGACCTAAAGGATGGACTCCGGTCAGAGAGGGGTCATATCCCTAGTGAAAGATGTGGAAGAAGAATTTTAAAGTCTTGCTGAGTGGCCCAATTTTAAAAGTTCAGCTCCTACCAACTTATGGGACCCTATCCGATGGGGCCTAAGGGACACAAGGAATAAAAAGCACTTGCATGAAGGCTGATGATGTGGCAGTTGTACGAATGCCCACATTTTACGTTGCTAACGTGGCAGGCCGTACGGTATTCCGCAAAACGCGCTGGCAGCTTTAGTGCTAGCTTTTGGGGGTTTAGTGCTTTTGAGGAAAGTGCTTTTGGGGCTCAGCTTTTGGACATCCCTTGTAATCTTTATAAGAGCCCCTGCAGCCTCACTTGCAGAGCATCACGATGCAAAGTCTGAGAGCACATTACCCTCGGAAGTTGTACTTTGCAGCGAGCAATAGTAAGAAATACCGAAAGGGACGCCAGTCTTTGGGGCCCGTGCTTCTGGGCACGGAACTCTGCCATGCACTCTCTCTCTCTCTCTCTCTCTCTCTCTCTCTCTCTCTCTCTCTCTCTCTCTCTCTCTCTCTCTCTCTCTGCGCGCAGCGCTCCCTACACGTGGCCCTGCACACCAGCAGGCCATGAAAATCTGCTGCTCGCACGGGACTCCATGAGCTGCCTGCTGCTCGCCACAGTCCTCGACAGCCCAGCACCCCTACGCAGCATGCTATGCAGCACACCTGCCCGCCATTGCCCCCGCCAGCCCTGTTACACTGCGCAGAACTGCCGTGGACACCTGTGCGCAACACTACAGCAAGGGTGAACCCCATATGAATGAGTGAACCAGTCAACCTACGAGTTTCAAGAAGTGGTTTCTCCGTGCGATCGTCACCGACAAGAAACATGCCAAATGCAAAGGATAAACAAACACCCCCATCCAAGATGGATACAGGTAGAGATACAAATACAGGGACAGATAAAGACACAGAAGACATCAAAAATCTTGCACTAAAGAACCAGGAATTGGAGCACACATTCTAAATACAGAATCTGAAAATGCAACAGCAAGATGAGAAAATTCAGTCCCTGCAAGATGCATTAAACAAACAGGTCTCCAATGTGCAAGACGCTCTAGCTACACACGACGAGAAGCTTGCACACATCAGTGATAATGCAACAGGAAATACGACCTCCTGGGCACATGTAGTAAGAAGTACTCCAAATGCCATTCCGCAGACACATGAGACATATGCAAATGTAGATGACACAGAGTATAATGAGCGAGAGAAACGCGGTATGAATATTGTGATCCGAGGCATACCCAAATCTGACAATGAGAAACTACTCATGTTGAATGCGGAGGTCACGGACCTCCTTGCAAACACATTTGGCATGCATGATGTAGTGGTGTATGGGGCACACCGTGTGGGTAAGCAGAGACCTGAGAACAATCACGCAATTGTATGCACAATGTTGGATGCACGTAAAAGAGCCATCATACTCGAAAATGCTCGCATTTATCTAAGGGACAGCCCAATTTACATCACTGAAGACAGGACACCCGCAAAACAAAAGGAAAGAAGACAGGCATATGAAGAACGAATGAAAAAGAACACCACCCCCACATGGGCAACACCACCAAAAGCATGACAAGGGGAAACCCATGGGACCACGAACATACACATCACAAGTTGGAATTCCCGAGGTTTCCCTTGGCACAAAGGGGAAGGATTGACAGAGGTTCTACCAGAAGCAGACATACTTTTTCTACTTGAAACGTGGGAACAAGACACATGTAGACTGCCAAGTATTCCAGGATATATTACACACTCGGTTTGGTGGCCTGTTACTAAGATGCGCGGGCAAGGGGGTGTTGCTATAATGTACAAGGAGGAAATGCAAAATCAAGTTAAGATATGCAAGATAGATGAACACAAACGATACATATGGGCTGAGATTTGTACATATGGGATATCGATGTTCATTGCGGGATGCTACATCCCACATCGGGAATCTCCATTCTATGATTTGCATAATCTCTCCAAGAATGACCCTTTTGCCGACCTATATACAGATATTGCAACCTACACACCACAGGGGGCAGTGATGAAACTCGGGGATCTTAATGCTCGCATAGCCAACATACACGTTCAATTGGTTGACTACTCAACCCATCCCGCCGACAAAGATGGCAATCTTGTATTAGATGCAATATGGGATAGATGCTCATGCGATCACCTCGTGAATGAACAAGGTTCGGCTTTGATATCCATGATGAATTCTATGCAACTTGTAGTCATGAATGGCACCAAGAAATTTGCAAGCTCCAGAACATACACATGCTATACATCAAACCATGGAAGAAGCACTAATGACTATGCGTTAGTTAGCCACAATGCATTGGATTTAATTGGACACTTTAAAATTGGGGCTCGGTCACCGAACTCGGACCATACTCCAATCCATGTATGTCTAGACCTCCCACACATGCGTACACAACGCATCCAAAAGGCGACAAGTTGGGCATATCGAATGCAAGCCACAAAGAAATTCGATTATGCCACTTTTCTGGACAGCCTATTGAGTAGCCAATGCATGTCCCAAAACATTTCAGAAAATTGGGCTACCTTTCGTCAACCAATAGAAGAGGCTGCAGAGGTCACTATGGGGCGATCTAAAAGAAATCACCAACAAGTGAAAGGTCTCCCTCGTAACCCATGGTTTGATGCAGAATGTAAAGCAGCCAAACGCAAGTTAAAGTGCTTCAATAAGTCCACGAAGGAGTGGGAAAGTGCAGCCAAGGAATACAGGATGCTGAAAAGGAAAAAGAGAAGGATGCATGAACTTTTGAAGGAGGAGCAAGAGGTGATCAGATTTAAGAAAGAGCCCAAGAAAGTATGGCGCAACATGAAAGGAAAAAAGGAGGATATAATGGGAAATTTCAACATGGACGAAATGTATGTATATGCACAAACACTCTATGCTCCCACCGATGCTCAAATAATGATGAATGCTGAAATTCAGGTTGACACTAAGGAACCTAGAACTTTTGCAGTGGCTTTGAGAGGTTTGAAAAAACTAGCCACTGAAAAGGCCTCTGACATTTTGCACTTCAACTCCGAAATGCTGAAATGATCGGGCAATGAAGCCAAGAAATGGATACACTACATGATGAATCAAGCTATCCACCAAGGCATGCCTGAAGATTGGCAAGAGAATTGGGTCAAAGCTTTGTTTAAAGGCGGAGACCGTAACCTACTCACGAATTACCACACCATCATGGTGGGCTCTTACATGGCAAAACTTTTTGCGAGCCTCATAGAAAAGGATATTAGCACATGGGCTGAAAATAGTGGAAAGAGGGCTCTCGGTCAAGCAGGTTTTAGAGCAAAACATAGTACCATAGATCACTTGATTACAATCCGGATTATGATGGAAGAGGCGCGACTCAAAGGGGAAACTATGTACGGTACCTCGTCATAGGGTTATGGTCCTGCATGGAGACCATTGGGGTTCCCATACACTTGAGGGTTGCGGTGGCCCGCCTATACCATGAGGTTCGATGTAAACCGAAAACGCAAACAGGCTTCTCCAAAGAGTTCATTAGCACAATAGGGGTCAAACAAGGATGTCCTCTGTCCCCAACATTATTTGGGCTATGCATAGATGAGCTTGAGGACTTTATCTGCCAAACGACGCAAGATAATGGAGATGCACCAAACATAGGTCTCATTACTTTGCTACTACTCATTTATGCTGATGATGTGGTTCTTTTAGCGCATAGCATCTCTCTCTTGCAAAAACTTTTGGATGCGGTACATACTTTCTGCGAAGCCACAGGACTTTCAGTGAATGTCACGAAAACAAAATGTATGGCGATTTGTACACACAAATCAAAGGATCAGACCGCCCTTATGTATGATGGGCAAGAGATTCAAGCAGTGGACAGCTTTAAATACTTGGGCATCATTATACCCTCGAATCATAGATGGGGGCAATGTGCAAAAACAAGAATTGAAGCAAGACAAGCAAGGTATTACGAGTTTGAAAACATGTGCAAACAAAGCGTCACTAGAAGGTGGGAAATAAAGTCCATGGCTTTCAATGCGTGCGTGGTCCAAACGCTTTTGTATGGGGTAGAGGTATGGGGACCCAACACATGGAATGACATTGAGAAAATTCAGAAAAAGTTCTTATGTAGACATATGGGGATAAAAACCACAACACCATACTCAGTGATGCTATTGGAGACTAGACAAAGACCATTGGAAATGCTTGCCTTGCAAAGAATGCATAGATATCTCTTGAAGGTGAAGCTGATGCCTCATAACCGTTTGCCTCACATAGCATGCGAGGTAGGATGTAAGCCGCAAAAGAACCACAAAAGCAAGTTTCTCACCCCTAGCCTTGTTGAGGACATCAAGAAATGGTTCTCTAAATGGAATGTGGGAGCACATGTGGACATGCATGTAGAGGCAGGTACCGAGCATGAGCACGAGCTGAATTTTGAACTACAATTACTTGAGGCCCTCCACAGCAAATGGAAGAATGCAATGCACAGGTCCAAGTTTGAATACTATTGCAAGCACATAAACACGAGATACTGGGAAGAGTACAAGACCGGGGAAACCCAAATACATATCAAGACACCCATGTCTTGCCGTGCGAGACGGGCCATCCCAAAATTCTTCAGAGTCATCTTCAGAAACTGCCACTTCCTGACTTGCAATTGGCATATCATCATTCAACAAAGAATCAAAGAAAGCATGGTCGTCTTCAGACTAAGAATCTGCAACTATGTCCTTATGTCTGTTTGGAAACGAAGTATCACTTCGAAAAACTTATTTCTTAAAATCATCTTTGTCTTCAAGAATTGATTCGGGAGTAATTAATGAATTCAAAAATTCATAATTTAGAATTTATCCATCTGCATCAAAAATTATATTCTCTTCATAATTGTTGGACGGGAAGCTACTCACACACCCATGAAGTGTATGCAAACACTACAGAGATCAACATAATGTCAATCGAGGACACAGATGACACGATAGGCACACAGAGGAAATCTCTTAAGCTTGTCGTAGAAAAGATGCGGTCCGGGCATCGGCATCAACCAGGAGACAGATCCCCAAGTGAGAAATCCATGCTGAACACCGGCTCTGCTAAGTAAGAATCAAACTGCTAGCCACACTACGTGAGAACACGAGCATGACCAAAGACAGTGTGCAGGTGACTCAGGTGGTCGCAAAGGACAGCGAATACATAACGGATCATGACCCATAGTAGCTAGCCAAGTCCCAACTGGAAGTCCGGCATGTGCAATCATCCACATGAAAAAAGAAATACGACGAGCCGCATGTAAATCCCAGATGGCTGACCAGAACTGCTGCAGATAGGCATGGGAGAGACCTGAATGTAACCAGAAACGCATACGAGTGGACTGCTCTGGGTGCTGTCTCATCAATGCTAATCTTCCAATTTTGACAGTGTACTCAAAGAATGATACAGGTGCACCGGTGGAGTTAGAGTGAGGCCAATGCCACTCTCCTGGGTCCCAATAAAGCTGAGATACCTCCCACACCCAAAGCCTCCAAAGTGCTGCATCAGCGGAAGCGAAACAGGGGTCAACACAACGACGCTTCCCGCGGGAGCCAACTACTCGTATGGCCTCCCATCGAGAGCCGGGGTAGACAAGGTGTGGAGAGGTGGTAGCATATGTCAATCTAGCATGAATCCCCTGAGAGTAGTCAGTATCAACTGTGAACAGCATGGTGTCCAAACGAACTAATAAGAGAGTGCTCTAAGCAAAGAGACCTTCCCAGCCACTATGTGGAGGCATCTGAACCGTGCCTCGCATGACTGCGTCCCATTGTGAAGGAATGGCGGAGTCAATCTCAAGCAGTCTGTCTGTTACCCCGCGACCAATGTCATAATGTTCTGCCACAAAATCTGCATCAAGCATACGTGCCTCATGAAACAACCGCATAGAGGCAGCAGGGCCAGTGTCCCAAGCAGCCCAATCAATGTGAGTCTCCAAGCTGACGTGGTGGATTAACCGAAGAATCAAGAATTGCACCATTCCAAATGAGAGGCTGGCGCTCAATCTCCTCACAACATGAGGGAGGTGAGCGTATGATAGCCCGTCGTATGGAAACCCAAATCTGAAGGAGCGATCGGATGGAGGGTGAGAGAGTGTTGGTGAACAAGGGAGCATCCGTAAAGAGAAAACGATACCCTGTATGCCAAGTATGACCATCTCTAGTACCGAGGCGTGGAGTCGCTGTGGAAAGAGCGGCCTGAAGAAGCATCTTCCAAGGTTCTTGGCCGGGAAAAAGACCCCGAACAATAAGCTTGGTAAGAAGGGCGCGGCTCTGTAATTCTGGATCAATAATGCCAAGGCCTCCCGCTGACCTAGGACGAATAATCGTGGACCAGCGAACTCGAGCACGAGTATCAGTAGTCCCATCTGTGCCACTCCATAAAAAGTTCCGCACTAGTCTGCGGAGCTAAGCTATCACACCAGAATGTAGCATCCAACAAGAGACCGTATACCATACTGTAGCCAGAATGACCTGGTTGGCGACCAATGCACGGCCAGTCAACGACAGATGACGTGAAGACCAATGACATAGCTTCCTGCGAATAGACTGTAGTACGGGTGCAAACTGCTGCTATGAGGAAACGTCAAATCCAACCTGAAAGCCCAGGTATCTGCATGTCTGACCCGGCTGCAGCCATGTGAAACCATCAATTACCCCCCAAGTAGGTATGTCATCACTTGCCAACCAGTAACCCATAGGATTTATGCTAGTTAATGCGTGCACCACTGGCAATGCAAAAAACCTCCAGGGCCTCCCGCATGGCATCAAGAGCTGGTAGCAAATAGCGCAACATCAGCATAGTGTCATCAGCAAACTCCTGATCGATAAGGTCCGGAGCTGAAGGTACTGGCATGGTCAAGCCACGAAATGCATGACTCTAAGCACGAAGAAAGTCGGACATAGTCTCTCCTACAAACAGATACAGATATGCTGCTAAAGGACATACCTGACGGACAGATCGAGAGAACTCAAAACTGCGACTAACACGACCATCAATAGTAATAGCACTGCTGGCAGTCCTGAAGAGAGCGGAAATGCCTGAGATCCATCTCGAAGGGAACCCCATCCTGGCTAATGATCCTTCTAGAAAGTCCCACTCAACACGATCGTATGCTTTCTCGAAGTCAAGGATGAAAAAAGCGAGAGGTTCAGAAGATGATCTGGCCCACTCTACTGCCTCATAAAAAGTGAAGATATTATCCAGTATGCATCGATCCATGACAAAGCCTGTCTGAGAAGTATGAATAATATCTGGTAAGAACGGTCGCAAGCGATGGCTGATCAGTAACGCTAATATCTTATAGACCGAAGGGAGTAGGGTAATAGGTCTCCACTGGCGGAGCTGAGTGGTGTCACCCCCTTTCGGAATAAGAGATATGAGACCTGAACAAAGATCCGGATGCATATAGCCTGATGCAAAGATGTCCTGACAACCGCGAAGCAGTGGTATATGCAATACATCCCAATAAGTCAAAAAGAAATCTCTAGTGAGGCCATCCTCTCCTGGACAGGAAGATGGATCTAGACTCTCGATAGCAGTATAAAGCTCTGCAAGTGTGAATGGAGCCAACAAGATCTCTGCCATAGTGTCTGTACAACGGCGTCAGGTGTGATGCCAGATCTGCTCATGGCAAGTAAAACCTCAGTAGTGCATACATCAGCAGTGAACAATGCCTCAAAATAATCTGCAAACATATCAAGAATAACATCAAGATGCATATGTAGTGTTCCCTGAACATCGCACAAAGTCCGAAGGGTGGTGCCACGAGGGCGCTCTTTATGCGCAGCGAAGAAGTCCTTATTCATTCGATCAGCTTTAGCTATCCAATGTGATACTGAAGCATGATGAGTGAACTCAGACCTAGCCTCCTGTACGCGACGAATTTCCACTGTGAGCTCTATCTGTCTAGCAGCGAGATAAGCATCTTGAGGCCACTCCTCAAGCAAGCGCTGTGTGGAACAAAGAGGAATGTGGAGATCAGACTCGCGTACTCTCAACTGACGATGAATAATAGCAGCCTGATCACGGCAGTAAATACTAGACTGAGTAATGCAATGGGCAATGAACTCTCCAGGGGGACCACAATAAGAAGCACCCGTGGACCACAAGTCACGAATCTGCTGCTGCAAAACTTCAGTGGTGAGAACACTGTCAGGGATGCGGCAGCCTTGTCTCTGTGCAGAGGATCTAGTGAAGGAGATAAACAATGAGATGGGTAAATGATCTGAGAGGCTGGTCCCTCGCCAAATAGTAGTAAATCTACCTAGAGCTGCTGCCCAAGGGCCAATGTAAAAACGATCAAGTCGCTCTAATAATCTTCCGTGTTGTCTCTGAAACCCCCACGAGTAATGAAGTGTAGCAGGGTGGTGACCAAAAGAGGGTATGTGCCAGGCGTCAACACCTTGAATAGCTAGAAGAAATCGATCCCAAGCTGGCTGCTCATCGGGAGAAATGGATGATAGAACTGGAGGTGTGATGGATCGCCAATCAGAGTCGCTCTCGACGTTGTTGAAGTCGCCTCCAACAACCCAAGAGTCTACCGCAGGTAGAACAGCAGCCAAGGAGGACCAAAAAGTAGCTCTCTCCCGAGGAGTAGTGGGTGCATAGACTGACATAAAACCAACGATAGAGTCCCGAATCCGAATAGAAACATAGACTGCTCTGCCAGCGACAAGGGTGCCATGCTGCTGAATTGATGCCAAGTAACGTGGCCCCACTGAAATGCATACACCGCAACTCTGTCCATGAATGCCCAGAGCAAGCTCCCAAAAAGTGTGAGCGCCCGAGGGCATGAGATTACCAAAGGGAGTGGCAATCTTATGCTCCTGTACTAGTAATATATTCACAGTGCCTACTACATGAGCGTGTAAATCTCTGCGAAGTAAAAGCTTTCGTGAACCTCTTACCCGAGAAGTCTGTAAACCATTAGCATTCCAAGAAACTACATGTAAATCCATAGTCTGCATGAAAGAAGTGGTAAAGCATCTGACTAACTGCGCATCTTCTTGGAGGCAGCTGGGCCATCCAAGGGGTGAGCTTCGGGCGGTAGGAAAGCAACCTGCAAGCCCTCTCTAAAATATGGTGTCTCATTGCACCAATTGCGGACCTCAGCTTGTTTACATTGCATTACCGATGTTGCAGCTTTGACACCCCAAATGCGCATAGACATAGGAAGCACCACATCTGAGGATACATGAATGATCATAGGCAATGAATAGCAAGCATAAACATCACTCCATTCCATAGCACCAATACATGAAGGGAAGTGTGGAGACAATACATCCGGAGCGGTAGTAGACAACCATAAATGAAGCTGAGCCATAGTTTGTGCATGCACAAAATGCAGAACCTGATCCGCGGACCAGTCCTGAGCTGCATGGAATGGAAGGAAAAAGGAATGTGTAGGCTGAGAGCGACTGCCTATTAAAGAGGGAACACAACCTGGCTCGTGATGCATAAGGTAGAGCTGCACCCGCAATGGTCCTTCTGAGTCACCGCACATTTCAGCCCGATGAGTGCCCCAGGCAAGAGGGCAAGAGCTGAGAAAACTGCGTGGGACGTAAGTATGAGCGGCTGAGGGAGGGGGTGGACCAGAAGGTGGAGGGGGGGGAGTAAGGGCGAGAGGGAGAGGAGGAAAAGGGAGAGGTAATAGCGGTGAAAGATCCATCTGCATGGGAATAGGGACCTCGGGGAGAGGGGAAGGAGTGGGCGGGGGAATGGCAAGTGAAGGAGGAGCTCGTAGCAGAGGTAAGTGATCCTGTGCTGAAGAAGAAGAATGGCGAGGAGAAGCAGGGGGTAAGGGGGTGGTGGAAACTTGAGAGGGAGCAGGAGAGGTAACACTGGGGGCTGCATGCGTTGTAGGTTGTTGACGAGGACGGAAGGAATGATTACGACCCACTGTCTTCCATGCAGCCTCAATAGGAGCTAAAGCAGAGGGAGGAACATGGAGGGTCGAAGCTCGAGGAGCACCCGCGGGCTGCTGAGGTGCTCGAGTAGTAGTAGGAGGAACCGGCTGTGGACGCTGACCACGTGGCTAAGCATGAGTGCCACGAGCCGGCTGTTGTTGTCGCCGATGGCGTGGTAGGGTGGGGCAATCTCGTGCCAAGTGTCCCATCTCGTGACAACGTAAGCACTGTCCTGGGCGGCCAGTGACTACCATGCGGCAAGAGTAGTCTCGATCACGCACAGCCACAGTAACTGTATCTGGTAATGAAGTATCCCCAAACACCAGGACCTGAATGCGAGGTGGACCAGATGAGAAGATGTAGGATCCTGGAACTACTGTGCCAAAATGAGCAACAATCATCTGAAAGAGATGCTCATCAATAAAATGGAGGGGCATATCCGGGAAGGAGAGCGTCAGAGGGAATCTGGGAATAAGATGTCGACTGTCAAACTCCTCAGTAGTAAACTCGGGATACCACCTCGTCAAGTATATCATTCTGCGATCAGAGAATATCGGAGAGCGAGCCAGGAGGGCTGAGGCAGTGGCGGGATCTGAAAGACGTACCATGAATATGCCCCTGCCAAGGAATGTAAGCTCCGAGACCCGTCCCCGAGTAGTGCCCAATGCAGTCTGACACCAATCACGTATAGAAGAGCAAGGTGGAGACTGTCCAATCATCCGGCCAACCCAGGCATGCTGTGCCAAGTGTTGAATTTTGGAGTCAATGCGTGTCAACAGGTCGCCAATACAATCGACGCGACAGGCAAGTGGTGATGGAGCGCCGTGTGTAGCACTCAAGACCGGCAAAGCTGCCATAAAGAATGGGTGAGACTGGCAAACGAGAAAAGCAAGACCCGAAGTGAAGCTTGGACTCTTTCTCTCTCTCTCTCTTTCTCTCTTTCTCTTGCAGACGGTAGAAAGAAGCGCACAGTTAAGGTTTGGCACAGTTAGGGTTTGCGGGCTGTTAGGGTTTCGGAAATTAGGGTTTCACGGAATTAGGGTTTGCAGATGGGGCTGTTAGGGTTTCACGGAATTAGGGTTTGTAGAGGTGGGCTGCAGGTACTCGGAGGCGGTGACGCGCAGGACAGGCAAAGCGAGCGCGGCAGCAGTCTGCAGGCAGATCGCGCGGCAGAAGTCAAAGCTCGCGCGGCGGCAGGCTGCAAGCAGACAGGTACGCGGCGGCAGGCGACAGACAGGCGGGTACGCGCATCTCTCGCCCTCTCTCTCTCTCTCTCTCTCTCTCTCTCTCTCTCTCTCTCTCTCTCTCTCTCTCTTCAATGATTTTGCAGTTTTTGTTCGTGTATTGCTATTGATTTCTCACTCGCAGTGTCCAGGCTTGTAGCAGTGGTAACAGAGCTCAAAAGATTCTTCTTTTACAAAAC
Source organism: Adiantum capillus-veneris (assembly GCF_014529385.1). Classification (NCBI taxonomy): domain Eukaryota; kingdom Viridiplantae; phylum Streptophyta; class Polypodiopsida; order Polypodiales; family Pteridaceae; genus Adiantum; species Adiantum capillus-veneris. Next base: position 132,659,873 of record NC_140940.1, on the reverse strand, counting down.
ATTCAATCCCTTCTGCAGCACACATAAGTTCTCGAGGAGAATCTGACAAAGCAAGCAAGATTTTGTTTGTCAAAGACTCTTCGTGTCCCTACCCCGGACTTAGTAGTGACTCCCGACCTTAGTCCATCGCGCATCAGCCGCGCTACCGTCCTCATCGCTCTGTCTTAAGGGGCATAAGCCATAAAGAACCCAAGAGCACACATGGGTTCTCATGTAGAATCTGACAAAGATAACATCTCTCAGTGAGCAGGCGAAGAAAAGTTGGAATCCGACGCAAGAACTGAAGAAAAGAATAAAGGATCGAGCAAATTTTCATCGAGGAAGTTTGCAAGAGGGGAGTACAAACGTCAACTTTGGTTCACAAGTGTGTGGAAAGATTGATGAAGTACTCCCAGATCCCAAAATATGTGAAGCGTTTGAAGACTTACCCAATGGATGAGATTCACAAGAGTTGGTTAGACGCCATTGATTCTCCTCTCAGGTAAGAGGAAAGCTGAAAGGACATACGAGTGCAGAAAAGCAGAAATTGTACTCACCGAAAGAGCTGGACAAAGCTCTTGACAAGAAGATAAACCAAATAATGAAAGGCTTGAAGCACTCTCGGAAGAAGAAGAAATCGGCAGATTCCCAAGGTATTTGGGCCGGCAGTTGACTTTCGAGGTGGCAAGCAGATCCAAGAAGCATGTTCATTTCGAGGATGACCTAGATTTTTCTTCGTCTTCAGAGAGTTCCGACAGTTTGTCATCCTCTAGTTCCAGTGAGGATGAGAAAAGGCACACGGAGAAAAAAGAAGAAAAGCAACAAAAGCAGATTTTTGAAAAGTTCTAGATGGAATGGGAGGCCATATAGCAATTCGGAGGAGAGAGCTTTTCCTCTTCTAACAGTGAACAGATGAGCAAGAAGACCAAGGAGTTCAAGGAAGGGGATCACGCCATCAGGTTTGAGACGTTTTTAGGCTGCCTCGTGGAGAGTACCTGTAGGACCAACTCCTGCATGCGTTGGTCCCTCTGCGCCTCTCGCTCTAACTCCATAGCCGCTCGCTTTTCTTCGGCCGCTATGTGCTGAGCCTCGCGTGCTTGCTCACGCTGGAGTTGAAACCGGCCCGTAGGGCGGTAGACTTTAGCTTTCACCCAATTCTTTACTTGATAACTTTACTTGACTTTACGACAAAGAGGAAAACTTCACGAATAAACATGTGACTGGAATGAACACTTCAAACAAAGCATGGCTTGGCCGCTAGAGTGCTACCAAGCAGACAATGACACCCTGTTGGCCCCATGGACTGGTGCCCCTTCTATTATTCTTTATTCTTATATCTCTCTCTAGTGTCGCGACAGATTCTAGACTTGGGGTGCCCAAGCCTGTAACATGTGGCTGGCACGCCAGGTGCTTGGTATTGCTTGGTACTGAGAGGCTCCTTGCTCTGCTCCTCTGGTCTCTTCAAGCCATAGTAACAGGGAATGGCCGTTTTCAGGTCTCTGTTCCCCGTTCCCATTCTAAGTTCGCGTTCCGAATCACCGTTCCGTGTTTCAAATGTGAGTATCAGTAACAAGGAATGGCATTTTGTGGCAGCTGCCGAACCGCGTTCCCCGTTCCGGTTTCCCATTCCTAGAAACTATGCTTCGGGCGCCCCAAGGCTTGTATTTATAGGTGTCTAAGGCTCGGTCAAGCAGCATAAGGACAGCCCCCACGACCTGGAATTAGAGTCATTTTAATAATAAAAATGCTCTGTAAGAGGTGGTTCACGTGCGGTAAGGAAAATAGTCCATATGCGGTGAAGATGCTTATGCTTGGTATTGGGTACAAATGCTAATACTAGAGGGTTGTGCAATTAGAAGGTATGCAGCTACTCTAAGTGCCTAGATATGCACGTCTTGCGTACAGGCTCACAAAGGTGCCAAAACACTTCCTAGGCTGACCTAAACCCTCGAAATAGAAGTTACAGCTTGTCCACATGCACATAGGAAAAGATGTGCACGTGAAAAATGGTTTCTCCTACCACAATGGAGACGTGGATTGGTGGTGAAGCAATATCTGGTAATATGTGCCCTCTTTCGAAATTCATAGCATTTCTTGGTTGAGCTAGATGAGGATGAAGCTATATTGGAACTAGCTGAAGTATTTGATGTAGAGTCTACATTGGATGTAGTTGCATATGTTCCTTGCCCTCCCCTTTCGAAGCACAACTTTCTTGAGTCTTTTATACGCTTTTAGAAATGAGTTAACTCCATCGTGCAATGAGGGTTAAGGTTCCTTTTTTCTTTGACTTTGACCTTGCTATTGAAGCTATTTGGAAATGCTTTCAAAAGGATAGCTACTATGTCTTCTTGGCTTTGGATGCAAGTTAATTGACTAAATGTATTCTTGAGTCTATGGTTCGAAGTAGCTAAGTTTTCATCCTCCACGAAGTTGCATGTTACCCTATACCTTGATGAATCTAGGATAAGCCCAAATTCACCTTGAAAGGAACAGTTAAATCGGCGAGTCACCTGACGAGGCAATGCAAACACCATAACAACACTAAATTGAACTAAATATAGGAGATTAAACTTGAAACTAACACTGTAGATAAGAAACATAGAGTGTTGGAATTCCACTCTCAGCACTGTCGTGGCTACAATTGTTTTGTGTGCTCACACACGTGACACAATCTCTGAGGCGTTATCTAAGTGCTTGTAACGGGACGGACACCACGTGCCAACGGAAAAGAACAGACAGAACAACTTTAAACACTTCAAATAACAACTGAACTAAAAGAGATGCACGACACACAAAACGCGGAGTGGCGAAGTTCCACCCCAAGAGAGCACTCGCCCCAAAACATGGCAACCCTTTTGGTATTCGTTTGTATTGCTTCAACATGGTACAACTCCCATGGCTTTGCTCTATATCTCTCGCAGGTAGATTGCTAGAGTGAGAGTGTCAGGTGCAGCGAAATGAATGTTTGAACTTTACTCAAGATGAGTGCTCCGAACTATGCTCAAGGTTCCTTTTGTTCTTATGGAAGGGAGAGCCTTCCGTTCTTAATGAGAGAGTGCAATGATCATTAACAAAGTGAATGGACACCGTGCGTGAATGTATGAGATTGAGAGATAGAGAAGAGAATACGACACCAGAGACGTTGTAAAACCCTCCTCCGAAGGCCCCACTCTCGTCGGCGAGAGTGGTCTACTATTGATTGCACAAATTGGTACAGACTGAATGCATATGACTGATGCAAGTCTAGGCTAGACCGATGACGACAACAGGGATGTCGACACCGACCTAAGGGCTAAAATCTGCAATCTTTTATCTGCTGTCCAAAAACGCTATGGGCTGAAATTTGATGTTGCCGAAAACGCTAAAGAAAACGCTGATTTTGCTGGTCTTTAGGGCTGAAAATCTGCATCTACTGTAGGGCTGAAAACTGAAGTTCTTTGGGCTGAATCTGCTACTCTTTTAGGGGTTGAACTTGTTCTTCATGGCTGAAAAATGTTGCATGCTGAAATCTGTAAAGGCTGAAAACGATAGGTCAAGGATCTCCAAAACGCTAGGTATGCTGGGATCAAAACGCTAGGCATGGGACTGTTGCGGTGAAGATCTGCTTGCGGTGACTACCTATTGCCAAGGCTGGGACTTGCTTGGCGATGATGCAAATGGAAAACGCTAGGGATGAGTCCTTCTTGCTTGGAGGGGAGACCACCAAGTTCTTGCTTAAGAAGTTGCCTGCTGAGCTTGGCTCCTGTTACCTCTTCTACCGTTTAGTGCTAGCTTAGGCTTGCTTACATACAAACTTATTCAATTTGCCCTCCCTACTTTCCAACAAAAGTCACTTAAAAATAATAAGCGAAAAATGTCAAAAATAGGGAAAATAGGCCTATGCACTGTAAAAATGCTCTGACCGGAATCAAATGGTCATGATGTGTGCAACCGGAGGACATGCATCTAATCTAAGTGACTGGTCATGCACGGTCTACGAACATACTCACAAAAGTGCCAAATCACTTCCTATTCTAGACTGACTTGACTGAACTGAACCCTGATCATGTTGTAGCTTGTCCACGGACACTTAGGGTTGGATGTGTCACGTGACATCCCCTCCTTTTCAAAGTGAGGTACTGGTACCGAACTGTATGGCGTCGAGGGAGATCGCCAATAGCATCCAGAATCCTGGAAGGGACTCTTCGCCGACCCACTCTGATGTGTGGGTCGTGCGGTACTTGAACTTCATAAAGGTCTGCAACGCATGCTTCTTTGGGCCGCGTCGAAAGCGACACAAAGTCTTCTGAGTTTTCTTCGATGCTTCAACTTCGTCTAGAGTCCTGCTTCTTTCTTCTTCAAGAATCTCCATGGCTGAAAATTCCTGAACCCATTTCCAACACAAAACCATGAACATACCTATTCCATGTAAAGTGAGTGGAAAAAATCTCGTCTGTCTCAAAGACTGTGCATGCAATGTAGATGAACAAATAGACGGAGTGCCAAACCGTTCACCACACACGCAAACAATGAGATCGAATCTTGTCATTCTGATCCAAATCAATCAACTCTCGCAATTCACAATGGAAATGCCCATGCTTAGTGATCAACTTTCTTGTGCTCGTTCTACGAATGTATCATGCCAAGGAAGAGACATGGAATATGAATTCCTTACATACATACTTTTCATCTTTTCATGAACAATCCGCATACATTCGTGCTCATTCATGAGAGAAACGTGCTCAACGTACAATATGTCATGCCTAGGAAAAGAGATCACATAAAGACTCTAACGAAAGTACAGGAAACGATCACGAATGAAACACTCGTACAATGCGTGCTGACTAATCATGCGAACACATAATACTTCCTGTGAGGGTTCTTTGAACCTAGGATCGAGAGCCAAGATCGCTTCTTTATGAGGGGGTTCTTTGGACCTAGGCTCAAGAGCCAAGATCGGTTCTTCCTGAGGGGGTTCTTTAGACCTTGACTCGAAAGCCAAGATCGGTTCTTCGTGATTGATCGAATCTGCATTGAGGTTAGCTTCACTAGAGAAAGTATCAACTAACACATCATCCTTGTGAACAATCACATCATCTTCATGCAACTCATCATGCTTGTGAGAAATCACATCTTGATCATGCAAATCATCATGCTTGTCATTGTCATCCAAATCATCATGCAAATCATTGTCATTCAAATCATCATGCAAATCATGTGTGTCTTGATTTGGAGAAGAAGAGACTGAGAGAGTCTCCTTTTCCCGAATCTCTTGCATCTGTGCCTGAACCTGAGAAAAGAGTCGCAAGAACTCTTTCATGTGTTGGTCGCTCTTCTCTTGTCGTGCTTTGGTCTTGCGGTCATATTCTGCTTGTCTTGCTTTGTTCTCGCGATCCAATTTACCTTGACTTTCTTTGTTCTCGCGATGTATGGCTGCCACTCTTTCTGTGTATTGACGCTCTATGGCTGCCATCTGTTCTTCGTGTTCACGCTCTATTGCTGCTTTTCCGTCTAACTTCTTGTCCATAAACAACTGCGGGAACTCCTTCATAGGACTTAGTGTAATCCTTGACGTAGATGGGGAAGGGGGAGGGTCGGAAAAACCTCCTGGTGGGGAAAATTCTTTGTCGCCTCTCTCATGCTCATCACCTTCCAGCGAAGTATCCATTCCGCTTCGAGTGATGACCGTCCACTGAAGTCGTGGGTTCTTCTGGGTTCTTGTGGTCTTGGGTCTTAAGTTCACGAGGAACTTGGGTTCTTGGGGTTCTTGGGTTCTTGAGGTTCTTGAGGTTTTCTTTCGCTTGCAAATCGTGTTCGAGAAGGATCTTCTCTTCACCCAAGTTCTATTCCTTTCCGTGGGCACACCCCTTGGCGGCCTTGCGCTCACACCAAGGTTGCTTTTTCCCACCTCACATTGATTGGCCGGCCGCTAAGTGCACGGTCCGCTCTCAATGAGTGAAAAGAGGCACAAGGGGAGGCTGGACAAGCCCTTCTTTCTTGGGATTCCTGTCACTCTTCAAAAACACGATTAGGAATCGACATGCCCAAGCGAACTTGGGTTCGTGCGACCGCAACAAGCAAAAAAAATTATTGTGATTCTTGTGGTTCTTTCCTTGAGTGATACAGAACACTGCCAAAGCTCTGATACTAATGTAAGGTGCAGCGGAATGAATGTTTGAACTTTGTTCAAGATGAGTGCTCCGAACTGTGCTCAAGGTTCCTTTTGTTCTTATGGAAGGGAGAGCCTTCCGTTCTTAATGAGAGAGTGCAATGATCATTAAAAAAGTGAATGGACACTATGAGTGAAAGTGTATGAGACTAGAGATAGAGAAGAGAATACGACACCAGAGACGTTGTAAAACCCTCCCCCGAAGGCCCCACTCTCGTCGGCGAGAGTGGTCTACTATTGATTGCACAAACTGGTACAGACTGAATGCATATGATTGATGCAAGTCTAGGCTAGACCGATGACGAAAACGGGGATGACGACACCGACCTAAGGGCTGAAATCTGCAATCTTTTATCTGCTGTCCAAAAACGCTATGGACTGAAATTTGTTGTTGCCGAAAACGCTAAAGAAAACGCTGATTTTGCTGGTCTTTAGGGCTGAAAATCTGCATCTACTGTAGGGCTGAAAACTGAAGTTCTTTGGGCTGAATCTGCTACTCTTTTAGGGGCTGAACTTGTAGGTTCTTCATGGCTGAACAGAATCAAGACAAGGAGACTCTCTCCGTCCCTTCTTCTCCAAAGCATGACACAAAGGATTTGCATGATGATAAGCATGAAGAATTGAATGATAATAATAAGCATGATGATTTGGATGACAATGACAAGCATGATGATTTGCATGATGATCAAGATGTGATTTATCACGAGCATGATGATTTGCATTATCAAGATGTGAATTCTCACAAGTATGATGATTTGCCCAAAGATGATGTGATTGTTCACAAGGATGATGTGTAGTTGATACTTTTTCTAGTGAAGCTAACCTCATTACAGATTCGATCAATCACGAGGGAACGATCTTGGCTCTCGAGTCGAGGTCCAAAAAAACCCCTCAGGAAGTTTCGATCCCTCATGAAGAACCGACCTTGGCTCTCGAGCCTAGGTCCAAGGAACCCTCACAGGAAGTACTATGTGTTCGAATGATTAGTCAGCAGCATTGTTCGAGTGTTTCATTCGTGATCGTTTCCTGTATTTTAGTCAGTGTCGTTATGTGATCCCTTTTCCTAGGCATGACATATTGTACCTTGAGCACGTTTCACTCATGAATGAGCACGGATGTATGCGGATTCTTCATGAAAAGCTGAAAAGTATGCATTCAAGGAAGTCACATTCCATGTCTCTTCCTTGGCACGACACAGTTGTAGAAAGAGCACATGAAAGTATGAGCACCAAGCGTGGGCATTTCCATTGTGTTTTGCCACAGTTGATTGATTTAGATTAGCACGACAAGATTCGATCTCATTGTTTGCGTGTATGTGGTGAACGGGTTAGCACTCCGTCTCTTTGTTCATCTACATTGCATGCACAGTCTTTGAGGAAGACAAGATTTTTTCCCCTCACTTTACATGGAATGGGTATGTTCATGTTTTTGTGTTGGAAGTGGTTTCAGGAATTTTCAGCCATGGAGATTCTTGAAGAAGAAAGAAGCATGACTCTATACGAAGTTGAAGCATTGAAGGAGCCACAGAAGACTTTGTGTCGCTTTTGGCGCAGCCCAAAGAAGCAAGCGTTGCAGACCTTTATGAAGTTCAAGTACCGTACGACACACACATCAGAGTGGGCCGGCGAAGAGTCCCTTCCAGGATTCCAGATGCTATTGGCGATCTCCCTCGACGCCATACAGTTCGGTACCAGTACCTCACTTTGAAAAGGAGGGGATGTCACGTAACACATCCAACCCTATGTGTCCGCGGACAAGCTACAGCATGACTAGGGTTCAGTTCAGTCAAGTCAGTCTAAAATAGGAAGTGATCTGGCACTTTTGTGAGTCCGTTCGCAGACCGTGCATGTCCAGACACTTAGATTAGATGCATATCCTCTGGTTGCACACAGCATGACCATCACATTCCAGTCAGATCCCATTAGTAGCATTTTTACAGTGCATAGACCTAATTTCCCTATTTTTGACATTTTTCACTTATTATTTTAAGTGACTTTTGGTGGAAAGTAGGTAGGGCAATTTTGCTAGTTTGTATAAATAAAAACCTAGCGCTAGCACTTTCTGGCAGAAGAGGCAGCAGGAGCACTCGCTCAACAGGCAACTTCTCAGCAGAACCCGCAAGATCCCTAGCGTTTTTGCCTCACGGCAGCTACCCTAGCGTTTTTTCATCAGTAGACCAGCCCTGGCGGTTTTGTTCAGCAAATCAGCCCGGCTTCATCACGACACAGCAGATCAGCCTAGCGTTTTGCATTTGCAGAACAACCGGCAGCAGCAAGACCAATTTCAGCCCTAGCGTTTTTGGGACAACAGAGCACCTAGCGTTTTGCAGTTCCTCCGCGACGGAATCAGCAGAAGCATCAGCATTTTCAGTTTTCAGCCCTTAGACACCGCAGATCAAGTCCCGAACCTCCCAGATCTCACCTTCCCGCAGCAGTTCCTCGCCGCACGGTGGGATCCATCGAAGTTTGCAGTTTCAGCCCAGAAAACGCAGATTTCAGCATCTGCATTTTCAGCGCGTCATCGTCGCATCGTCACCATCGACATCGTCACTGACATTAAGTCAAAATTCGGCAGATAAAGATTTACAGATTTCAGCCTTAGCATTTTCAGATTTCAGCCCGTCTCGTCGTCGTCCTCATCGTCGTCGACGTCGTCGGCAAGTCCAAGCATTGTAGAGATTTGTGCAATCATAAGTAGACCGCTCTCGCCATAGAGAGTGGGGCCTTCGGAGGAGGGTTTTACAACGTCTTTGGTATCGTATTCTCTTCTCTCTCTCTCAATCTCATGCACTTCCATTTCACAGTGTCCCTTCCGTAAGTAAAAGGAACCTTGAGCACAGTTCGGAGCACTCATCTTGAGTAAAGTTCAACATTCATTCCGCTGCACCTGACATTTTCATATGCTCTGCACAATTCATTTGAACTCTCTAGATTTATGCCATAATGTCAAGTACTAGTCCAATAGCAGGTCGAGGTTTCTTACTCGGAGGTGGCCCCCTGGGAATCTTTCATCGTGGAAGCAGAAGATTGCTCTAAAGACGTTGAGGCTCGCTAAGGACATGTAGTGAATGTATGCCCTACTTGAAAACATTCGAAGCATCATCCTTCTTGTAAAAGGGTTTCTCATTGACGTTGTGTCAGACAAGACCTTTGAGGTTGGGTTTCACGAGATTCCCGAGAATTTTTTCGTTGTTGCCGAGAGTTCTGGTTAGTGGCCGCAGTTGCTTCTGTGATAAACTCCAGCTTTCCTTTCATCAGTTTGTTGCAGACTGTGGCATGGTCCACAAGCTCTTGCATGGTTGAGACGTGCTTGGACAGACAATATTTTGCAATGGTTATGGTAGTCCAATGGTGTATCACTCGCACTAGTCCTCCAAGAGAATGAACTTAAAGAAGGACACTGGAAAGTAGACATCGAGAAACCTTTGGTTATAATCATCCATGGTCTCTGTGGTGGCAAGCATTTTCAAGCTACCCCATTCTGACAAGATCTAGAGAGAAATCATATAATTGCATGCAAATATTGTCTCGAAAGCTTGCCAAGTCCTTGGAGCATGGGGTTGTGTTATTAAAGGTTTGGACACTCCAAGCGAGAAATAGCAACACATGAACAGAAACTGCAAAATCATTGAACTTTATGCGTGAGAGAGAGAGAGTCGCCATGGCACGACGGAGTTCCGCGCCCAGAAGCAGTGGCCCCAAAGATTGGCGCCCCTTTCGGTATTTCTTTATTATTGCTCATTGCAAAGTATAACTCCCGAGAGTCCTTTGCTCTCAGACTCTGTGTCCAAATGTTACGCAGAGTAAACTTAAGTGAAAGACCTACGCGCTCGCTACTGCTGCACCCCCCCCCCCCCCCCCCGCGCTGCGCCATCGCTGCCCCTCCTGCCCTCGTGTTGCCTCCATCCCCCGCGCTGCCTCCCTCACCCTCGCGTTGCCCAGCCCAGCCCAGCCCGCCCTCTCGCCCGAAGCCCCCTCGCCCGACCCCGCTAAGCCCACCATTTGACTTGCTCTTTCGCTGATAGAGCAAGCGAGCCTAGCCGCAAAGGTAGAGCGCTTGCAGGCGACTTCTATCATCTGCAAGATCCTCGGCACCCGACCTAGCAGAGGAGAGCTGCGTGACCTTCTCCAGGTCCGCCTTCTCGCAGAGGTGGGCAGGATCTTGGACGTACAGATACTCGGACGAGGTTACTACCAGATCGAGTTTGAGACTTCCGAGCTGGCGTCCAAGGTCATCGCCATGAGTCCACTGACCATCCGAGTAGCACGTGCCCACTTTCGACAGTGGAGACATGGTTTCGATCCTGCTTCGGATGTTCTAGTAGAGGAGGCAGACATCCCCATCTCTGTCTGCTTTTCGGGTTTGCGGAGGGAGTACTTACCACTTCTGTCCAGGATAGGCTCAGCTATTGGGACTATCCTGGAGACACCTCGCACGGCAGCCTCAGTAGCTGCCAAGGCGGATGGTATTCCCTCAGTTCGCGTTTTGGTCAGAGACACTCACACGCTCCCGAAGGTTATCCTTCTGCCTCGGGTGAGTGGGGGTTGGCTCAGACAGAGTGTGGAGTATTCGAGCCTCCCAAACCAGTGCTTCATTTGTCAACAGATGGGCCATCTAGCGAAGGCCTGTCCATGGAGAAGGCCTTGACCTACACCACAGCCTCAGCCCCAGCCTGCAAGGGCTGGCCAACAGACACAGCCAGAGACACAGCACACACAGGCAGAGCCACCCTCTGAGTCTGGGGCTCGAGTGCAGAAGGGATGGCAGCAGGTCCGTGGTAGACGTCGACAGGGGCCACAGCAGCAGCAGCAGCAGCAGTGGGTTCCCACGGGGAACCGTTTTGGTCCTCTAGAGCAGGACGAGGTCCCTGGCCCAGCCCCTTCCCCAGCTTCACCTTCGACAGCCCCTCCTCCCCCCAGAGTTCCCTCCATCTCCCTCATCCTCCTCCCCGCCTCCTGCTCCCGCCGCCTCTTCCCCCCGCCCTTCTTCCTCTGTCGCTCCTTCCCGACCCTCTTCTCCACCGCTCCCCCCATCTCCTTCTCCCCCCTCTCCTACTACAGTTCCACATTCAACCCAGGGGGCAGGGCCTTCTCCTGCGGCTAGGAGATCTCTTGGCAGCGCCTTTGCCAAGAGTCGCTTAGCGCGAGAGGGACAGCCTTTTCTGCGGGCCCCTCTGCAAGTACAGACATCTTCCCTTGCAGCTATCCCTCGTGGTCTGACAAGCATTGACATCCGGCGCCGATGGGACTTCTTCGACTACGGCTTTACTCGTTTTCTCCGCGACCCCTCAGCAAACCATGAGGCAGCCTGCTTCAGGATCCATGTTCTGTTCCTTGCCGCTAGGGGGACAGAGGCCTTGGACTCAGCAGTTGGCTTCTCCTTCCCCCTCTGTGGCAGAGACCATGCAGAGTGGACTCTCGACTCAATGTTGGGATGGTTGCACACACAGGTACTAAAGTTCTCTCACCACATGGGAGAACTAGGAGTTACAGATTTGCTCCAGACTTTGTGGCCATTGGCCAAGTTTGCGGTGACACCTCCAGACTCAGCAGGATGTAGACACATTGTGGTTTACTTCTTTGCCGATACACAGTGCTTGCCATGCTATGTATACATTCATGAGGACTCCTCGACAGAGGAGGTTGCTTTACGTACGGCTCGCTCTGCTTGGGCTTGGGCCAGGCACTCGTTGCAGTCACGCCTATCTAGAGGACGCTCGGATGCAGATTACTCCCCATCCAAGCCAGCCTCGAAGATAGCCCGTCTAGCTGCTGCAACACCATCTGTTCTCTCTCGTTCTCCATGAGGATCGTCTCATGGAACGTGTAGGGACTAGGTGGGCCCCAGTTTCAGCGCCAACGGGGCCGACTGCGGCAGGAGCTTCAGCGTTGTCTTGTGGGAGGAGAGATTGATCTCCTTATGCTTCAGGAGCACCATCTGTGTGAGAGCCGCATCAGACGTTGTGGTCAGCTCTTGCATGGACAACATGATACTTTTTGGTCAACTGCTTTTAGACCTGGAGGCATCCAGGGTGGGGTATGTATGATTATTGCGGACTCTTTGCAGCAGGCCATAGTGGGGAGAGGGATCATTGAGCCAAGCAGGGCTCAGTGGATTACTATGCAGGTTCAGGGTAGCCTTGTGGGTTTCCTAAACATCTATGCGCCCAATGTGGCGAGTGCTCGTGCAGCGTCTTGGTCACAGATAGTTGAGTCTTGGTGCATAGGGGGGGACTTCAACATGTTGGGAGGACCCTTCTAACAGGATTGGTGGTAGCCATGCTACTGTGCATGGAGTTGAGTTGGCAGCTTAGGAGAGGCTTTGTATGACTTAGAGGGTTTCGGATGCATGGCAGCACTCTGGTTTTGTGAGGGCCCCAGACAGCCTTGCCTTCTCTCAATCGGACCGCAGAGTGCGAGGAGTGAATCTATCGCGGATAGATCGCTTCTACACTACTGACCACTTCAGTGACTTGGGAGGGACAGTGGGCATCCTGGCAGGGACCTCCTTCTCGGACCATGCACAAGTGATCCTCACAGTAGCAGACAAGCAGAGGAGTGGGAACACGATGCTTCGCATCCCAGAGAGGGTCTTGTTGGACTCAACACTCAGAGAGAGGGTAGAGGCTCTCTAGACAGAGGGCTTGGACAGGCAGGACTCTCTTGCTGACAAAGTGGACGCAGGCCTAGCACAGATTAGTCGTTTTTTTCTCCAGGAGTCTTTGGCTCGCCAGGCTACAGCGCAAGAGGAGGAGCAACGTCTCAGACGAGGCATTGCTTCGTTACAGAGGATGCAAGAGCAACATCCAGACAGCCCCTGGTTGGAGGAGCAATTATAGCAGGCTCGACAGGAGCTTGCTAGCACAGAGAAGAGGCGACATGAGTTTGCTTTCCACAGACAGGCATCTCAGTGGACCCAGGTGGGCAACAGAGTGGCTGGTGCTTTCTTTGAGACAGTGGGACCTCGACACTCGCATGCCAAGGTCAGTCAGTTAAGGAGGCCCGATGGGTCAATTGCTTCTGAGCCCGAGGATATGCGTACAGTTGCTACTGACTTTTACTGTGAGTTACTGTCTGCAAAGTCCCAGTCAGCACGTCAGGATGCATGCAGGGAGCAGGTTTGGGCACAGATGCCTTGTCTTGTGACTGAGGAGATGCGTCAGAGGCTTGAGCTGCCACTTCAGCATGAGGAGCTGCACACGGCTCTTAGGGCCCTCCCCCGTGGTAGTTGTCCAGGTGAGGATGGGTTGACTCCCAGTTTTTTCTTGGAGTACTGGGACCTGCTTGGCCCAGATCTCTGCAATGCTTTTCAGTACATTTTGCATACAGGAGAGACGCCTGACAGCATGAGTGAGGACCTGATCTACCTCATTCCCAAGGAGGGTGGCTCCTTGGATAAGATTCGACAGTGACGCCCCATCACCATCCTCAACTCAGCCTACAAAATTCTTACCAAGGCTCTGAGTTTGAGGATTCAGCCACTTCTCGAGAGTCTGATACATGGGACTCATACAGGTTTTGTCAAAGAACGTAGTATCCCTGACAACATCTTTACCTTTTGGGAGGCCTCTGCCCTAGCACGGTTCCGTGGTGAGGACCTCATGATCCTTCTCGATTTTGAGAAGGCATACGACAGAGTTGACTGGGACTTTCTAGAGGGCACTCTACGCAGGATGGGCTTCTCAGATGCTGGATCAGAGGGGTGTCAGCTTTGTACAGACAGGCTCACAGTCAGGTTCTTTTGGCAGGCGGTAGAGGTGAGCGCTTCATGCTCACACGATCGATCAGACAGGGTTGTCCTCTTGCCCCCTTTCTCTTTCTGTTTTATGCGGAGGCGATGAGCAGATTTTTGGTGTCACAGCAGGTTGGTCTGAGGGGCTTAGCACTCCCTATACGGGGAGATGAGCTTCTTGACGCTGAGTTTGCCGACGACTCGGCCTTGTACTTAGAGGGCCAGGAGGCCAATTTACACAGATGTGAGTAGGCTTTGGAGACCTTCTGCTGTGCATCGGGTGCACTGATCAACTGGAGAAAGACAGTGGCTTTCTCGGTTGGCAGTGCTCCTGTGCCAGATTGGATGGCAGGAGAGGGTTTCAGGTGGATTCCTCCAGGGACTGCAGTTCGGTACTTGGGTTGTCAGGTTGGTTTGGACTTGTCCCCCGAGCAGCAGATTGCTCCTCTTCTCCTGTCCATCAGGAGAAAGCTGTTACATTGGAGCTCAGCACGACTTTCGTTGGCTGGTAGAGTAGTAGTTGCCAACCAGGTGTTGTTGGCGACTATGTGGTACATCACTTCTTGCTGGATCTTCTCGAGTTCTTGTATCAGCCAGGTAGAGAGGCTGATCAGGAACTTCCTTTGGTCAGGTCGCGACACTCAGATTGCCCGAGCCAAGGTGGCTTGGTCGGTCATCACACTTCCTTGTTCTCAGGGAGGGCTTGGGATCATTGATCCATCACAGCACAGCAGAGCCCTTCTTGGGAAGTTCATCATCAGAGGACGTCTTCCAAGTGAGGAGCCCTGGAAGGAGTTCTTGCTACAGCGGCTACGTACTAGGGTGCCTCAGGCAGGAGGCCCTTGGCAGCCTTCGACCAGATGGATCTTTACAGAGATGCGCAAAGTTGGTCTGAGCAAGAGACTGGAGGACCGCTTCGCTGTGAATCAGCTTCGATCTTGGGAGCACTTGCGGCGTGGCCTGGAGCAGAGACAGTCTACGTGCACGGAGGAGCGCCTACGGCATCCCCTCGTCTGGAACACCATGGTTAGCACTCAGAGAGGCCACTTGGTTGGTAGTCGGCCTCATGTTTCTTGGGGTCCCATGGCAGCAGGTCCAGCGCGCTCTTTGGGTGACTGGCTAGAGTTCACAGGTTTGTCAGAGGAGGTCCATGGCCTTCAGTTACAGGGCATGAGAGGGGTGCAGAGCATGTGCCAGGACATCACAGAGTCAGTTCCAGCTGAGTGGCTCACGCCCCTCGAGCCAGCAGCAGCCCGGTGGATGGGATCCTTCACACGACTGGAGGTTCTCATCTCAGTCAAGGCCTACTCAGAGACTGTCCCAGCTCTTTTCTTCGAGCTTCAGGGTGTGGGACGCCTTCGGCGAGTTACAGTAGAGGCCCCACAGGTAGCAGAGTGCTGTTTTCACAGGATCCGAGTAGTGGGCATATGTGGGAGGACCGTTGTCATAGACCCTGACCCAGCAGCTCTTGAGACTGGACACTGGAGGCTGTGGGCTTGGGAGTGTTGTCCACTGGCACGAGTACAGTGGGACCCTCGTGAGTGGCTACGGAGGGATCCCTTCTCTTCTGCAGACCATTCAGGAGTCCCTTTCTTTCAATACAATATTCGACTGGGACGTCATATACTAGCAGCACAGAGAGAAGTCCGCCCCGCTGCAGCACCTCATTGGCAGGAGGAGGGGCTCACAGCTGAGTTCTTGGCAGTTTTTTGGGAGAGGTTGTGGGACTCCAGACAGCAGAGGCAAGTCACCTTGTTTCAGTGGCTGGTCGCACACAAAGCTACAGCAGTCGGGAGTTGGCTAGTGCATAGTGGTCTCTCGGCCACATGTGCAGCTTGTGACCACCTTGTGGAGAGTCAGCGTCACTATCTTTGGGACTGTCCCTCGGCCCAGCAGGTGTGGCTACGAGTTCTTCGGCTCATGCCTGCTCTCTCCACAGCTAGACAGTACACTTGAGGAGCAACGGCTTGGTCCACCCTCTCAGGCTCGGCACTTGAGTTTGAGTTATCTTCCACCAGCAGGATGATAGTGATGCAGGAGGGGCGACCTACACTCCAGCCTGCTACAGAGCTTACTCCACAAGAGTGGTGCAGTGAGAGAGAGGAGTGTTGGGAGCTCATCAGTGACCTGGCACTCTGGTTCATCTGGCGGGCCCGCTGATTCCGCATCTTTGAGGCTTGCCCCGTGCCACCAGCAGAGACTGTTCGTGACTTCTGGCTAGAGCTGATCCACACTCTCAGAGGACAGTTCGAGGGACTACAGGGCAGCTCCGACCGCATGCGGGAGCGCAGAGAGGCTTTCCTTCGACTCTTGCGTCCTGGGCCTTTCTACTCCATGGTCCAGGGTGTACTCCGTTGGCACTACCGACCACCTGTGTGGCTTTTCCCTCCCCCAATTTCTTGATTTAGCCCCATTGTACATATGCTGGTTTTTTCATTGGGAGAGTCTCTCACCATGGTTGTTGTAGCCCTCTCTTGAAGAGGTGGTTGTAGCCCTATGGGCAGTTCCAGTAACTAATAGAAGGATCTTTTTCTCGGGGAAAAAAAAAATGTTATGCAGAGTGAGGCCCAGGGGGTCTTATTAACATTACAAGGGATGCCCAAAAGCAAAGACCCAAAAGCACTAAACCCCCGAAAGCTAGCGCTAAAGTTGTCAGTGTTTTGTGAAAGTCCATACTGCCTACCACGTCAACAACGTAAAACGTGGACGTCTATACTGCTGCCACGTCATCAATACAATTCGCGAACGTTCGTACAACTGCCACGTCATCAGCCTTCACGCAAGTGCTTTTTATTCCTTGTGTCCCTTAGGCCCCATCGCATAGGGTCCCATAAGTTGGTAAGAGCTGAACTTTTTAATTGAGCCATTCGGCAAGACTTTGAAGTTGGTAAACTTCATCTGCATCTTTCACTAGCAATATGACCCCTCTGTGTCCATCCTTTAGGTCATGCTATGTCACTTTGTGACACACCTCCCTCTTGAAAGAATTGTAATCGCCCTCGATTACGCTTGAAAAAACAAATAGAGGACAAAAACTAGTTCGGTACAGACGCGCTAGACGACACATATCCAGTACTTGCACGAAGAAGATAGTCACTGAACATTCACATCACTATCCCCATCGAGATCTTAGATGAGAATCATGATCACTATAACGTATTTAGCAATCACATCCGTACGGCACCGATTTCTAACGGATGTCTTGATTCCTAAATCTTGTTACTATAATATCTTTTTTCACATTTGAATCAAGCAAACCATGCCCATGAGTATGCTCATAAGAGAGTGCATCCACATAGCATGCAATTCACAAAATCAGACACTTAGTTCACAAGGTGTTTCAATTATTCAATCTATCCATCTCATTCCGTCCAGAACTCTTGTTACAGGCTTGGACACTTCAAGCGAGAAATCAATAGCAACACAAACAAAAACTTCAAAAAACACTGAACGTTAATAGAGAGAGACAGAGAGAGAGAAAGAGAAAGAGAGAGAGAGAGAGAGAGAGAGAATCGACACAACACGGCAAAGTTTCGCGCCCAAAAGCACTGGCCCCAAAGAAACACCCCTTCCGGTCTTTCTTTATTATTGATTACAACAAGGTACAACTCCCAAGAGTCCTTTGCTCTCAAACTCTACGTTCAGATGCTCTACAGAGTGAGAGGCCCAAGGGCTCTTTTGAACTTACAAAGGATGCCCAAAAGCAGAGCCCCAAAAGCAATTACTTTCCCCCAAAAGCATCTGCTCTCAAAAACTAGCATTGGACTCTCCAAAAGCAGCCATCAAAATTTGCAAAAATCTCTACAGCCTACCACGCCAGCCATACAGCCCTGCCACGTCATCGTCCATACGGACTACCATTTTAGCATATGAGCACCTTTTATAGAAGTCCTCACAGTTCAAGATTTTGGGAATCCATATAGCCTGCCACACGGGCACCAGCAACACAAAACGCGAAAATGCAAACAACCTGCAACGTGGCACTAGTAGAACAAAACGTGGAAAATTCGTACAGCCCTACCACATCATCGTGCATACAGACTACCATGTGAGCATATCAACGCCTTTTTACGGAAGTCCTCAAAGTTCAAGCTTTTGGTCTTTTTAGGGTTGCGGATCCGACAGTCAATGCTTCATAAATTCTTTGAGTTGGTTGGCTCCGTTTCTCTTGTCCACTCAACCATTTCTCTTCCAGTTGGGTAAGCCACGTCACTCCCCGCTCTTGAAAGAATTGTAATCGCCCTCGATTACGCCTGCAAAACAGCCAAAGGACAGAAACATTCTTCAATAGACACTGACTCTATGTGCTAATGCACCAAACTCCACCAATCCATCACTTCTACAAAGACATCAATCACGTTTTTTTGTTTTTTTTTTTTTCCGAGAAAAAGATCCTTCTATTAGTTAATGAAAACTACCCATAGGGCTACAACCACCTCTGCAAGAGAGGGCTACAACAAGCATGATGGGGAGACTCTCCCAATGAAAAAACAGCATATATACAATGGGGCTAAATCAAGAGATGGAAGGAGGGAAAAGCCACACAGGTGGACGGTAGTGCCATCTGAGCACCCCCTGGACTATGGTGTAGAAAGGCCCAGGGCGCCAAAGTCGAAGGAAAGCCTCGCGGCGCTCCCGCATGCGGTCAGAGCTGCCCTATAGTCCCTCAAGCTGTCCTCTGAGAGTATGGATCAGCTCTAGCCAAAAGTCACGAACAGTCTCTGCTGGTGGCACAGGGCGAGCCTCAAAGATGCGGAAACAACGGACCCGCCAAATGAACCAAAGTGTCAGGCCACTGATGAGCTCCCAACACTCCTCTCTCTCACTGCACCACTCCAGTGGAGTAAGCTCTGTAGCAGGCTGAAGTGTAGGTCACCCCCCCTTATCACTATCATCCTGCTGGTGGAAGATAGCTCAAACTGAAGTGCCGGGCCCGTGAGGGTGGACCAAGCCGCTGCCCCCCAAGTGTACTGTCGAGACGTGGAGAGAGCAGGCATCAACCGAAGAACTCGTAGCCACACCTGCTGGGCCGAGGGACAGTCCCAAAGACAGTGACACTGACTCTCCACCAAATGGTCACAAGCTGCACATGTGGCTGAGAGACCACTATGCACAAGCAAGCTCCCTATTGCTGTGGCTCTATGTGCGACCATCCACT
The DNA here is from genome assembly GCF_014529385.1 of Adiantum capillus-veneris. Taxonomy (NCBI): domain Eukaryota; kingdom Viridiplantae; phylum Streptophyta; class Polypodiopsida; order Polypodiales; family Pteridaceae; genus Adiantum; species Adiantum capillus-veneris. The sequence continues at coordinate 132,640,857 of NC_140940.1, read as the reverse complement.
GAAACAAGGTGACTCGCCTCGGCTGTCTGGAGTCCCACAGCCTCTGCCAAAAAGCTGCCAAGAACTCGACTGTGAGGCTCTCCTCCTGCCAATGACGTGCTGCAGCGGGGCGGGCCTCTCTCTGTGCTGCAAGTATATGACGTCCAAGCCGAACAGTGTACTGAAAGAAGGGGACTCCTGGGCGGTCTGCAGAAGAGAAGGGGTCCCTCCATAGCCACTCACTAGGATCCCACTGTACTCGTGCCAGTGGACAGCAATCCCAAGCCCATAGCCTCCAGTGTCCTGTCTCAAGAGCTGCTGGGTCAGGGTCTAAGACGCAAGTCCCCCCACAGATGCCCACAACTCGGATCCTCTGGAAACAGCACTCTGCTACCTGCGGGGCCTCTATTGCAACTCGCTGTAAGCGTCCCCCACCCTGAAGCTCGAAGAACACGGCTGGGACAGTCTCTGAGCAAGCCCTGACTGAAATGAGAACCTCCAGTCGTGTGAAGGCTCCCATCCACCGGGGTACTACTGGCTCGAGAGGCGTGAGCCACTCAGCTGGAACTGACTCTGTGATGTCCCGACACATGCTCTGCACCCCTCTCATGCCCTGTAGCTGGACAGCCTGCACCTCCTCCGACAAACCTGTGAACTCGAGCCAGTCACCTAGAGAGCGCGCTGGACCAGCTGCCATGGGACCCCAAGAAACATGAGGCCGACTCCCAACCAAGTGGCCTCTCTGAGTGCTAACCATGGGGTTCCAGACGAGGGGCTGCCGTAGGCGCTCCTCCGTGCACGTCGGCGGTCTCTGCTCTAGGCCACGCCGTAAGACCTCCCAAGATCGAAGCAAACTCACAGCAAATCAGTCCTCCAATCCCCTGCTCAAACCAACTCGGCGCAGCTCTATAAAGATCCATCTTATCGAAGGTTGCCAAGGGCCTCCTGACTGAGGCACCCTGGCACGAAGCCTCTGCAGCAAGAACTCCTTCCAGGGCTCCTCGCCTGGAAGAAGTCCTCTGACGACGAACTTCCCAAGAAGGGCTCTGCTCTGCTGTGCTGGATCAATGATCCCAAGCCCTCCCTGAGAACAAGGAAGTGTGATGACCGACCAAGCCACCTTGGCTCGGGCAATCTGAGTGTCGCGACCTGACCAAAGGAAGTTCCTGATCAGCCTCTCTACCTGGCTGATACAAGAACTCGAGAAGATCCAGCAAGAAGTGATGTACCACATAGTCGCCAACAACACCTGGTTGGCAACTACTACTCTACCAGCCAACGAAAGTCGTGCTGAGCTCCAATGTAACAGCTTTCTCCTGATGGACAGGAGAAGAGGAGCAATCTGCTGCTCGGGGGACAAGTCCAAACCAACCTGACAACCCAAGTACCGAACTGCAGTCCCTGGAGGAATCCACCTGAAACCCTCTCCTGCCATCCAATCTGGCACAGGAGCACTGCCAACCGAGAAAGCCACTGTCTTTCTCCAGTTGATCAGTGCACCCGATGCACAGCAGAAGGTCTCCAAAGCCTACTCACATCTGTGTAAATTGGCCTCCTGGCCCTCTAAGTACAAGGCCGAGTCGTCGGCAAACTCAGCGTCAAGAAGCTCATCTCCCCGTATAGGGAGTGCTAAGCCCCTCAGACCAACCTGCTGTGACACCAAAAATCTGCTCATCGCCTCCGCATAAAACAGAAAGAGAAAGGGGGCAAGAGGACAACCCTGTCTGATCGATCGTGTGAGCATGAAGCGCTCACCTCTACCGCCTGCCAAAAGAACCTGACTGTGAGCCTGTCTGTACAAAGCTGACACCCCTCTGATCCAGCATCTGAGAAGCCCATCCTGCGTAGCGTGCCCTCTAGAAAGTCCCAGTCAACTCTGTCTATGCCTTCTCAAAATCGAGAAGAAGAATCACAAGGTCCTCCCCACGGCGTCGTGCCAAGGCAGAAGCCTCCCAGAAGGTGAAGATGTTGTCAAGGATACTGCGTTCCTTGACAAAACCTGTCTGAGTCCCATGTATAAATAAGGCTCTCCAAAAGTGGCTGAATCCTCAAACTCGGAGCCTTGGCAAGAATTTTGTAGACTGAGTTTAGGATGATGATGGAGCGCCACTGTCGAATCTCATCCAAGGAGCCACCCTCCTTTGGAATGAGGTAAATCAGGCCCTCACTCATGCTATCCGGCATCACTCCTGTGAGCAGAATGTATTGAAAGGCACTACACAGATCTGGGCCAAGCAGGTCCCAGTACTCCAAGAAGAAACTGGGAGTCAGCCCATCCTCACCTGGACAGCTACCACGAGGGAGGACCCTAAGAGCCATGTGCAGCTCCTCAAGCTGAAGAGGTATCTCTAGCCTCTGGCGCATCTCCTCAGTCACAAGACAAGGCATCTGTGCCCAAACCTGCTCCCTGCATGCATCCTGTCTCTCTGACTGGGGCTGAGCCGACAGTAACTCACGATAAAAGTCAGTAGCAACGGCACGCATATCCTCGGGCTCACAAACAAGTGACCCATTCGGTCTCCTCAATTGATTGACCTTGGCATGCGAGTGCCGAGGTCCCACTGTCTCAAAAAAAACACCTGTCACTCTGTCACCCACCTGAGTCCACTGAGATGCCTGTCCGTGAAAGGCAAACTCATAGCGCCTCTCCTCTGTGCAAGCAAGCTCCTGGCGAGCCTGCTGTAACTGCTCCTCCAACCATGGACTGTCTAAATGTTGCTCCTGCATCCTCTGTAGTGAAGCAATGCCTCGTCTGAGACGCTGCTCCTCCTCTCTCGCTGCAGCCCGTCGAGCCAGAGACTCCTGTAGAAAAAAGTGGCTAAGTTGAGCTAGGCCTAAGGCCACTCTGTCTGCAAGTAGAGCCTGGTTGTCCATGCCCTCTGTCCAGAGAGCCTCTACCCTCTCTCTGAGTGTTGAGTCCAACAAGACCCGCTCTGGGATGCGAAGCATTGTGCTCCCACTCCTCTGCATGTCTGCCACTGTGAGGATCACTGGTGCATGGTCCGAGAAGGATGTCCCTACCAGGATGCCCACTGAGCCCCCCAAGTTACTGAAGTGGTCACTAGCTCCTCCCACTCTGCGGTCCGATCTAGAGAAGGCAAGACTCTATGGAGGCCTCACAAAGCCAGAATGTTGCCATGTATCCGAACCCTCAAAGTCATACACAACCTCTCCCAAGCTGCTAACTCGACTCCATGCACAGTAGCATGGCTGCCTCCGATCCTGTCAGAAGGGTCCTCCAACATGTTGAAGTCCCCTCCTACACACCAATGGTCAACCTGTGGCAAAGACTCGACAATCTGTGACCAAAACTCTGCACGAGCACTCACCACATTGGGTGCATAGATGTTCAGGAAGCCCACAAGGCCACCTTGAAGCTGCATAGTAATCCGTTGAGCCCTGCCTGGCACAATAATCCCTCTGCCCACAATGGCCTGCTGCAATGAGTCCGCAATAGTCATACATACCCCACCCTGGATGCCTCCAGGTCCAAAAGCAGCTGACCAAAAGGTATCATACCGTCCACGCAAAATCTGACCACATCGCCGAATGCGGCTCTCAGACAAATGGTGCTCCTGAAGCATAAGGAGATCAATCTCTCCTCCCACAAGGCAACGCTGAAGCTCCTGACGCAATCGGCCCCGCTGTCGCTGAAACTGGGGCCCACCTAGTCCCTGCACGTTCCACGAGACGATCCTCATGGGGAGCGATAGAGAACAGATGCTGCCGCGGCAGCAAGACGGGCTATCTTCGAGGCTGGCTTGGATGGGGAGTAATCCGCATCCGAGCGTCCTCTAGATAGGCGAGACTGCAGTGAGTGCCTGGCCCAAGCCCAAGCAGAGCGAGCCGTGCGTAAAGCAACCTCCTCTGTCCAGGAGTCCTCATGAATGTATACATAGCAAGGCAAACACTACGTATCAACAAAAAAGTACACCACAAAGTGCCTACATCCTGCTGAGTCTGGGGGTGTCACCGCAAACTTGGCCAGTGGCCACAAAGTCTGCAACAAATCTGTAACTCCAAGTTCTCCCATGTGGTGAGAGAACTCGAGAACCTATGTATGCAACCATCCCACCACTGAGTCTAGGGACCACTCTGTCTCAGTCCTCCCACAGAGGGGGAAGGAGAAACCAACTGCTGAGTCCAAGGCCTCTATTCCCCTAGCGGCGAGGAACAAAGCGTGGACCCTGAAGCAGGCTGCGGAATCGCCGAGGAAGCGAGTGAACCCGTAGTCGAAGAAATCCCAGCGGCGTCGGAGGTCAATGCTCGTCAGACCACGAGGGATAGCTGCAAGGGAAGATGTCTGAATCTGCAGAGGGGGCCGCAAGCATAGTTACCCGGAATGGGAAATCGGAACGGGAACGGAGAACGGCAACATGCATGAAATGCCATTCCCTGTTTCGAATACTCACGTCTGAAACACGGAACGGGAATCCGGAACGGCAAATTGGGATGGGAACGGGGAACGGAGACCTGAAAATGGCCATTCCCTGTTACTATGGCCGCAAGAAGGGCTGACCCTCTCTCGCTAGGCAACTCGTGGCAAAGGCGCTGCCAAGAGATCTCCTAGCCGCCGACGAGGGACCAGTCTCCTGAGTCGACTGTGGTACTGGAGTAGGAGGAGGGGGAGGAGCTGGGGGGGGCGGAGGAGAAGAGAAGCGGGGTGGGGCGACAGAGACAGGAGCGCGAGGAGGGGAGTAGGCGGGAGCAGAGGGCGGGGGAGGGGATGTGGAGGAGGAGGGGAAATCTGAAGGAGGGGCGGCTGGCGAGGGTGAAGCTGAGGTGGAGGCTGGCGTAGGGGGCTCCTCCTGCTCAAGAGGACCAAAGCGGTTCCCCGTGGGAACCCACTGCTGCTGAGTAGGCACCTGAGGGCCACTCTGAGTGCCAGGCTGTCGCTGTGGCCCCTGGCGTCGACGGCCACGTGCCTGCTGCCACCCCTCCTCCGCTGGAGCCCCAGGCTCGGAGGATGGCTCTGAATCTGTGTGCTGTGCCACTGGCTGTGGCTGCAGCCCAGCCTTGGCAGGCTGGGGCTGAGGCTGAGGTGCAAGTCGTGGCCTCCTCCGTGGACAGGCCTTCGCTAGGTGGCCCATCTGTCTGCAAATGAAGCACTGGTTCGGGAGACCCAAGTACTCGACACTTTCTAAACCAACCCCCACTCACCCGAGGCAGAAGGATGACCTTCGGGAGCGTGTGGGTATCTCTGACCAAAACTCGAACTGAAGGGATGCCAGCAGCCTTGGCAACTACTGATGCTGCCGTACGAGGTGTCTCCACGACAGTCCCGATGGCGGAGCCAATCCTGGAGAGAAGTGGAAGGTACTCCCTCCGTAAACCCGGAAAGCAAACTGAGATGGGGATGTTTGCCTCCTCTACGAGCACATCCGAAGTCGGGTCAAAACCATGTCACCACTATCGAAAGTGGGCGCGTGATGCTCGGATGGCCAGTGGACTCATAGCTATGACCTTGGAGGCCATCTCGGAAGTCTCAAACTCGATCTGGTAGTACCCCCGTCCGAGAATCTGGACATCCAAGATCTTGCCCACCTCTGCGAGAAGGCGGGCCTGGAGAAGGTCTCGCAGCTCTCCTCTGCTAGGACGGGTGCCGAGAACCTTGCAGATGACAGAAGTCACCTGCAAGCGCTCTACCTCTGCGGCAAGGCTCGCTTGCTCTGTCGGCGAAAGAGCAAGTCGAATGGTGGGCTCAACGGGGTCGGGCGAGGGGGCTTCAGGCAAGTCCCTCTGTGGCGGAGCTGGAGCCTCCATCTGTGCCTACTGCTGAGTCGAAGAAGCGGACGGTGAAGGAAGTCTGCAACCGAGTACGTCGAGCACTCGTCCGAAGAAGAAATGCTGCAGAGCCAGGTGTAGAAGACCTTTCAGGAATAGTGAGGACGATGGGGGGGGGGGGGGGGGGGGGGGGGGGGGGGAACGGAGAGAGCGACGAGCGAGAGACAAGAGGCTGTAGGCGGGGTAGGGGAGAAGCGGCCAGGGAGGGGGGGAGGGCAGCAGACGGGCTGGAGGGAAGGGGGGAAGGCAGCGGACGGGCGGCACGGGGCGAGGGCGGCTGGCAGCAGCGCACAAGGGGGGGGGGGGGCGGGTTGGGCTAGGCAGTGCGAGGGTGAGGGAGGCAGCGTGAGGGCGAGGGGGGGGCAGCGCGGGGTGGCAGGAGGCAGCGCGAAGGGGAGGGGGGGCAGTGCGGGGGCTGGAGGAAGCGCGAGGGCGGGGGGGGGGGGAAGGGGCAGCGATGGCGCAGCAAGGGGGGGGGAGCGGGCAGCAGTAGCGAGCTTGGGAGGATCTCCACTCTGGGTCTTACATGTCACACATGCTGGTTACTCACCCTTCACTCATATATACTGATCAATCACGTTTCTGTCGAGGATCTTAGATACAAAACCTTGATCATTGTAACCATTTACTAATCACATCCAGACCACACTGATCTTTTCACTGATGTCTTAATCTACTAAATCTTGTTACTATCAGATTCATATCCTTTCATTTTACATTTCAATCAAGCAAACCATGCCCATGACCATCTTCACAAGACGATACATCCACATAGCATGCAGTTCACAAATCACACACTTAGTTCACACTAAACACTTTTGTTTCAATCATTCAATCTAGCCATCTCATTCCATCGAGAACTCTTGATGCACCTAGATCACTATGTTGCCATCTCATCCTTTCGGAACCCTTGATGCACTCGCAACAGTATCTAATCATCTCATCCAGATAGATATCTTGATGCACTAGAATTTCATTCACTTAGATATCACATTCAGATCTCACCAATCTCTAACAGATGTCGAGATGCACTCATTTTAAATCACATTCATTCTTCATTTACTTAGCCATCACATCCAAATCTCACCGATCTCTTAACAGATGTCTAGATGCACTAATTTCAAATCATTCATCGGACAAAATGTTGCAGACATTTCATCTTTCTCTACATATCTCTAACAATACACACATGAAATAGCACATGTTCTGAGTTCAATAAAGGAAATTTCCAATTCAGTGCACATAGTTCATAGAGTCATTCTGCAAAATACTGTCAGCCCATCAGTACCCTTAAATCTTAAAGAGAAATTAGTGACTTTATTCAATCTAGGCAATCTATGACAAAGGAGTGGAGTAGCTCCCCTCTTGTGCAGTCCGCACCGCACTAGATTCAACCTTGCTGATTCATCCATAAATTTTGGCATAGACACTGCTAATAGCCTAAAAGCTTCAAGGTACAACTCTCTTTCAAAAGAATTTGCGAGTTTCTCTTCCTCCATCCACTTTGCATCAAGGACCAAAAAGTACCTTGCCCAAATTATCCGAAGGACCTAGCTTACCTTTCTGTTCTTTTCTCGTGCCCTTTGACCTATTGGCAGCCCTTCTAGACTCCCTGTCCTTGGCACCTCAATCTGGATCTGGGGAATTTTATGATCTACCGGCTGATTCCCTTTCCTTTCTTTCCTTGTGCCCTAGGACCTGTGGGTATCTTCGCTAGCTTCCCCTGTCCATTGGCACGTCAGTCTCAATCATCAAAACCCTGAGATGCATTATCATCTGATCCCCTTTCTTCTCTGGAATCCTCTAATGAACTTGCATCCGGTTCCCTTAGTTCGTCGAAACCCTCGGATACGCTACCATCTGATTCTCTTATTGCTCTAGAATCTTGTGATGAGCCGTCATCCGGTTCCCCTCATTCAAATCTTCACTGGCAGACTCTTGCCCTATTGAGGTGGATACTATCCTATCTGTAGGATAAGTCAATGAGCTAGCATGCATTCCAAATCCTTGTTTAGCATGTCCCATAAGTCTCTGAATAGAGTCAGACTTCTGGTTTAAACAATACTCTCAAATCTCTTTTGGCAAACCACAACAAAACAGCTCAATCTGGTTCCTCAATGTCATCTTCCGACTCTGGCAGTAGTCATCCAATCTATCTTTCGTAGTCATTCTCAAGTGATGCCAAGCCGTGATGACATCATTCATGTTCGTCTAAAATCCAAGTTGACGTGAAAATTTTCTTGAATTTTAACCACGTCACACTGCTTCTCTGCGTAACAACATAGTTGACCACCATGTCTGTGTTTATGTGCAGCGGAAGTGTTTAAAGATTTCGATTAGATCGAGTACTCTGCGCAAACACAAGGGACACTTTACTTCACTTGAAAGAATTGAACTGAACTGAATGAAAAGTGAGACACGAGAGAGAGAGAGAGAGAGAGAGAGAGAGAGAGAGAGAGAGAGAACATCGAATGTTGATGTAATGTGCAGCGGAAGTGAATGATGGTGTATAGCTCAGGATGAGTGAACAGCGAGTGCTCAAGGTTCCTTTTACTTAGAGACAGAGAGAGCCTTCCTCGACTTAATGAGAGAACGTGCAATGACCAAAACAAAAGGGAATGCAAATTGTGAGTGAGTGCATGAGAGTGCAGAGAGAGAGAGAAGAGACGACACTAGATGGGTCCCCAAACCCCCCTCCCAGGGGCCCCCTCTTTATTGCTAGAGAGGCATTTTCTTTAGATTGCACAAGTCTGGTACAATGGATCTACATGCTATGATGCTTGATGAGGTATGTGTCGACAATGATGACGATGACGACGACAACGATGTCAATGGGCTGAAATCTGAAAACGCTAGGGTCTACTGCTCTGGATCTGCACTGCCTTGACACCACGGGGCTGATCTGCAATGGTGATGCATGCAAGGGCTGAGAACTGCAAAACGCTGCTGCTCTTGAGGCTGAAAACTAAGTGCTGGCTGATTTGCTGCGATAGGTGGAAAACGGCGAGGATCTGATACCGGATGGGTGAGGTACGACGAGGCTAAGGGCTGATCTGAAAATGCAGGTCTTCTTGGCTGAAAACGCTGGTATTCTAGGTCTCCAAAACGCTGGTCCTTGCTGGAGCAAAAACGCTGGCCTTGCTGGTCTGTTCAGGAGAGGATTGTCTGCTGCCTCTTCTGCTTCTACTGGGCGCCCTGGGTCTCCTTTTATAGGTGCATACAATTGGGTCAAGCAGCCTCATATTCAGCCCCACGATTTTGGAAATAATGATAAGTCACTTTATAATATAATGACCTATAAGAGGTGTTTCACATGCACTTGCAAAACTAGGTTCATGCGCTGGGTACTGGATACTGATGCTAATGATCATGGGTTATGCAATCAGAGGGTATGCAACTACTCTAAGTGCCTCGACATGCACGTCCTGCGTATAGGCTCACAAAGGTGCCAGAACACTTCCTAGGCTACCTTTACCCTAGAAGTAGGAATAGCTTGTCCACATGCACATAGGGTTAGATGTGCACGTGACAGCCGGGTGACAAACACTCAAGGGCCCCGTTGCTCTGTAGCCAGAGCAAGTACTTACTTTTTGACTAAATGCTGAGATGCTGATGCTAATGGGTATTGATGCTACTGATGCTGGGTACTACTGAGATACTGAAGGGTACTACGGCTACTGGGGTATTCAAGAAGGTACTGGAGTACTACGGGTATAGATAGGTACTAAGGGGTATTGCGGGTATTGATGGGTTTTGAGGGGTACTGTGAGTACTAATGGGTACTGAGGGGTACTGCGGATACTGATGGGTACCGAAGATCCCTATGTTGAGCTAGGCAAGAGCCATGACAGAACCCAAGGGGTGCTAGATGTTGGGGTACTGTGTCAATGAGGATGACGACCACAAAGACAACGATGACGACGAGGACGAGGCTATGGCTGAATGCTGAAAACGCTAGCGATGTGGATGGCTACAACCATGACGAGGCTAGTGGTTGAAGTCTGATGGCAATCATAGGCTGAAATCGCTGGCTATTCTGGGCTGAAAACGCTGATTCTAAAGCTGAGAGAAAAGGCTGGAAACGCTGAGGTGCTGACCCTGCGAGCACTGAAGGCTGCAGGAACCTCGTCTATTGATCTATAGCGCCCAAGGGCTGGTTAAGTACTTGTTTCTGGCTAGGTTGGGTAGGCATAAACCAACCCCCACGATTTGGAAGTTGAAGGGTCATTAATTAATTAATGCAAGCTAAGAGGTGGTTCACACACGGTACATGCATACATGCTGAAATGCTATATTGTGCAAGAGAAACTATGACTGGCTTGGACATGCACGACCTGCTAGAGGCTCACATAGGGGCCAAGCTAGGTCCTAAGCTAAGATTGACACTAGATTGTAGCAAAAGCATGTCCACGTAGCGCAAGTGACGTACGCACGTGACATCTACCCTGTTAAAGGTGAGGCACAATTGCCGAACTTCTAAAGGTGCCAAGCTAGGTCCTAAGCTAAGACTGACGCTAGACTGTAGCAAAGCATGTCCACATAGCGCAAGTGACCTGCGCACGTGACATCTACCCTGTGGGCCGTGGATACTTTCTGGAAGTCTGATGAGGAATGCTACTGATGCTTGTGGATGCATAAACTGATGAAAACTCCTCCAAACTGGTGCATACTGCGGATGTACGTTCTAATGCGATGTAAGCACCGACCATACAAGTTACTAGGTAGCCTTACTACTGTCGTAGAATACCAGCCTTGATGCTGACTCTGCCTTGCGAGCAAGTACGACCACTCGAATAGTCCAGTCGTGACAACATTGTGGGTGAAGATGAAAGGTAAGGGTGCTCGGAGGTATTTCCAGGGGTTTCTTGTCGACGGAAGTGGATGCACGCTACATGCGAATGTGAATGTAGAAGAGGGCCAGGGATCTTTGCACCAACTCCTTCCATATCCGCATAAGAGGCAAGTAGATCCTGGTACTCAAGATCTGGTTCTTTGTGGATCTTCGTTCAAAGACATGGCGATGAAGACAGGAGCTAATAAGTCCGGGATTAGGACTCCAAGATTCTTTCAGGAAGAAAAACTGAGAGAGGTTCTTTGGGTTCTTGGTTCCGCTTGGGTTCTTGATGGTTCTTCCTTGGAATTCGTGAAGCCGAAGCACGCACAGAGCTCTAATACCAATGTAATGTGCAGCATAAGTTATTAAGGATTTAGCTCCGATCTAGTACTCCACACAAACACAAGGGACACTTTATTTCACTTGAAAGAACTGAACTGAACTCAATGAAAAGAGAGACACGAGAGAGAGAGAGAGAGAGAGAGAGAGAGAGAGAGAGAGAGAGACGACACCAAATGTCGGATCCCAAACCCTCAAGGGCCCCCTTGCTCTACAAGTACTTTCTTTATTCTTGCAAATGCTGATACAATGACTAAATGTTGAGATGTTGATACTAATGGGTACTAATGCTGGCATAGTTACCTGGAACGGGAAATCGAAACGAGGAACGAGGAACGAGGAACGACAACTCGCATGATATGCCATTCCCTCTCTCGGATACTCACGTTTGAAACACGGAACGGGGATCCGGAACGGGAAATTGGGATGGGAACGGGGAACAGGGATCTGAAAATGGCCATTCCTTGTAACTATGGATGCTGGGTACTACTGAGATACTAAAGGGTACTGCGGGTACTGAAGGTACTGGGGTACTGCAAGTACTGAGGGGGTACTGCGGGTACTGATGGATACTGAAGATCCCTATGTTGAGCTAGGTAGGAGGCAAGCCGGAACACAAGGGGTGCTAGACGTGGGGGTACTGTGTCGACGACGATAACAATGAAGACGATGACGACAAGGCTATGGCTGAATGCTGAAAACGCTAGCGATTTCGATGGCTATGATCTGCAACCATGACGAGGCTAGGGGCTGAAGTTTGATGGCGATCATATGCTGAAATCGCTGGCTGTTCTGGGCTGAAAACGCTGATGCTAAAGCTGAAAACGCTGGTGAGAAAGGCTGGAAACGCTGAGGTGTTGACCCTGCAAGCACTAAAGGCTGCAGGACCTTCTTCTTCTGCTGCCTCTTCAGCTGATCTCTGGCGCCCGAGGGCTGGTTAAGTACTTGTTTCTACCTGGGTCAGGTAGGCATAAACCAGCCCCCACAATTTGGAAGCTGAAGGGTCATTAATTAATTAATGCAACCTAAGAGGCAGTTCACATGCGGTACATGCTACATGCTGAAATGGTATACTGTGCAAGAGAAACTATGACCGGCATGGACATGCACTTCTTGCTAGAGGCTCACATATGTGTTAGGCTAGGTCCTCAGCTCAGACTGACACTAGACTGTAGCAGAAGCATGTCCACGTAGCGCAAGTGCAGTGCCCACGTAACAATCTGGGCAGTTCCTTTCAAGTAAGATGCCGCCCTTCGCACCTTGGAGTGTTATGTGCACTGTTCCTAAATTGGCTTTATCTTACAGAAAAATAATTCTAAATGAATTATTGGATTTATAAGTGAGAGGGTTTTCTCGCTTGGAACACCAAGAAAAAATAATTCTACATGAATTATTGGAATTTTAAGTGAGAGGGCTTTTCTCACTGGGGACATCCGAGTACAGAGTATTCCTAGTGCATCATTTAAAGTAATGACGGGAACACTGAGAACGGGAATATCTGTAAGGCCACCAGGAACGGGTACTTCTGATGTGTCACATCGGATGGGTGACAGGGAGCATCGAAAAGAAGTATCCGACCATCCGGGAACGGACATCTCTGATGCATCATAGGATGGGTGACATAGAGCATCGTGAAGGAGATTGTACCGTAAGTTCGGTAGGAAAGGACTAGGTGATGGGTATTCCTGATGCGTCACAAGGTGGGTGACGGGTGCATCGGAAAGGGAATATCCATAGTCGGGAGGAAATTCCGAACTGTGTTAGAATTGTGCACATCGAAAAAGCAAGCACTTGAATGAAGATGGGTTCAGAGGAAACTTTGAGGAAAAACGGATGCTTTTTGAGAAAGCGGAATTGCTTTTCGGGAAAGCAAACGCTTTCCCGCGAGGAAGTCTGTGTCTGCATTGCAACTGTGCGTGTGATTGCATCCAGGGACACCTGGCAAATGCAGTGAAAGCATTGTTTTTAACTTATAAGGTTTTCTTGAGTTTTTGGACAGATTCATACCATTTTTAAAGGTGACCGGCCGCCCACTTAATAAGTGGGCAGCCATCTGATATATAAGGCAACAGATCAGCCAGTGTTTTCTCTCTCTTTTTCTGGCAGAACAAAAAAAAAAAGAAAAAAAAAATTGAGAAAAAAAAACAAAAAACAAAAACGGCCGCGATCTCTACGCGAGCAGCTATTCGTGCCCGGGCTAGGAGCTATAAAAGCATCACATACCCTCACTCTGAGCGGAAGACCAATCTTTGCAAGGAGGAGATGCTGTTGCAGATTTCAGCCGTAAAGAAGACCTTGCCGGTGATGCGCACGGCTGCCCCAAGTGTACCAGATGTCGCCAAGACCCAGTGCGTGAGTTCCCTCGCGAAGAAGTGCCTACGAAGCATGTTTCCATCGCGACAAGTTGCTGTTTTTCTCTGTTTTCAGCCCATAAACGTCGTAGACGGGGCTGATTTACGAGAAGGAACCCGAGAACACACCTCTTTTGTGTGTAGGATTGGAAGAGAGGATTTTCTATGGAGAGATCTCTTCCGGGGAATTGCTTTTCGAGAACGGAGTTGCGTTTCGAGCGTCGAGACTTTGAAGGTAACGATTTTCATGTTATGAACTCTGAGTATTTGTTTGCAGGTGTACTTCCTCTTAGTGAGGGAGTAGGAGCAGAGGAAGGTATGAGCCTCTGCAGGAGAAAAGCGCTCTGAGGAACTAGAGCTAGATCAGCCCAGGGGTTTCGTACCCGAGTTTGGGAAGTAGATCCACGGATCGGAGAGAGGTAGTCTCTCAAGTTGTGATCCAGAAGTTGGGATTCCCAAGTAAGGACTTCGTGTCCAGGAAAGCAGAGTTGTTCTGCGGGAAGAAGAGAGTTGAAAAAGAGTTGCACGGATGCCATGCCTTGAGTCTGGAAGGTGAGATCCAGAGGCGAGAACCTTGATTCTCGAGGAATTGGAATAAGGAACGGAAGTTCCTTGGAATAGGGTTTTGCCCTAGGAATCGGAAGCTGAGGCTTCCGGGAACCATCAAGTCTTATTCTAGAACGAACGTGGTAATACGTTCGGTTCAAGTGCTTGTATAGACTTCTCCTCAGTAATAAAGATACTATTACGCGGGGGGACCAGCCCATCTTCTGGTCCCCAGTACTGTGTCGATCTTCTCACTCTCTATCTCTCTCTCTATTTATTTCTCTCTATATCCTCTGGCTTCAGTAATAAGTGATAAATCCTATTTATCCGAATGTATTTTATATTGTTATGCGCTCCCGTTTGTGACAGTGGTATCAGAGCATGGTCTCCTCTCTTTCTCTGTAAAGGAGGACGACTCTGGGAAGATACGGGAAGAAGCCATGACAAGCCAAGAGAGAAGTAAGCAGGCGGAAACCTAAGTCCTGTAGGAAAAGCTCGCAGAGTTGGAAAAAAAAAATTCTCTTTAGAAGAAGTCGACAAAAGACTTGGGATTCTCTGAGAAGGCGACAAGAGCATGATGCTCAAGAACCTAGAGAATCCAAGGAGCGGAATGCTCAAGATCCTTCAGAATCCAGAAAATATCCATGAACATCAAACCATAACCATAGCCAAGAAATCCCGTCATTTCGGGAAGGATATGAAGAAGGTCTTTAGACCTAAGAACACTCCTGTGAAGTTTGATACTTTTGATGGAAGGGAATATGTCCTAAAAGCTATATCTTTTATTCGACAGTTTGAGTTGCCTTTGCAAACGGCAATTTCTCAGAAGCGTCGAAGGTGAGGTATTGTGACCAAACACCTCAAGGGGATTGCAAGTACTTGGTGGTATACCAAAGCTCTGCAAGGAACTTACAACAAGACTTGGATTCAATTCAAGGCTGAATTTTCCGACAAATTTTTTTCCTCTACGCTTTGAGGAAGGCATTCAAGAAGATTGGGATTGGTTTGCCCAATAGGGACACGAGCGAGTCAAAGCAAGTAGTGGTTCACTCTTGCCAAGGTAGCTCCATTCTCGATCCTCTCTGAGGAAGGAAAGATGAACAAATTTAACGAAGGACTTCTGCCCGAATTTTGTAAACCCATCTGCAAGATACTTTGCAGTAGATGGTGGAGTCAGCAATAAAAGTTGAAAGTGTACACCTTGATGTACATAGAATACAATCCCCGCAGTGGGACAAGAACCATTGAACCGAGAAACAACGAATTTTTGTTACCTCTCCTCGAAGAATACGTTGCTATCCGGAGAAAGTTTGGAGTAAGGGAATTCAATCTAACTCCTGAATTTTTTGAATAGAAGACCCTCAAACTTCAAGTGAGAGGGCACGTCTGATCAAAGTTAAGTCTTTGAGGAAGTTACAAAGCGCGTTTTCTTTTTCGCACGAGGATTGCATAAGTTTAGCCAAGACTGATCACTCTTGAGTGCTTATGAGAGTAGGGTTAAGTCAGAACATTGTTTTATACGATGAACTACTTTGCTTAACCATCCGGAAGGTCCATAATTGATCTAGTATCCGGTAATTCTCGAACAGATTACCTGCTACTGCGGGTAGGAAATTATGAAGGAACCATTCTGAGCTTTCCAGCAAAGAAAAGCTTTCATTAAGCTTGAGTACCTTATGAACCAACACCCCTACCCCGTAAGGGAAGATATGGTAGTGCTTTTTGCACAAGTGAATGAACACTCTCTTTAGGAGGGAAGGAACAAGCGACGACTACAGCCTGTGCTTGAGGAATCCTAGATTATTTAATGAGCGGGTTTTGCTCTAAGATCGAGCTAAGTGATCATCAAGTTGAGCGTCTTCGCTCTAAGGATCTTACGAAGGGAAGGTAATTTCCCAAGTTCACCGAAACTTTAACACAGCTTAAGAATTATGTACACTTTTGAGTACATGGATAACACACGAAGATGCAGACCTATGCCAAGGAACTGGACGAGAGTTTGTTATACTCTCTTGAGCGCCTTTTTGCGCGCAAGAATATTCCGACACGAGAATCTCTATTTGAGATGTGTTTGGTAGAAGGAATTTGAGTTTCTCTACGGAGAAGAGGTTTTCCGATGGTCGTTGATCATTGAGTACGCTATGTGCTTTTACCATTACAGTAGCAACTTTTGGTTGCGGTATATGTTTCTCCATGAGCAGGTCAAGTAGCATTTACACGCTGCTGGAATAAATTCGAACTATTATGTTCGTAAGAATATAGTTCGCCAACCGTTTCAAAATGGTAAGAATTACATATGGGAGAACATCTCTGAGATTCAAAAAGGGTTCGCTCTATTGTGAACCGGGTTTGAACGTACGTTTAGAAAATGCTATGGCTAGAATCCTATCTGCCTGAGATTTTGCAAGTTGTCATTGATGCTTGCAAGGTGAATCATTTTTTATGATTTTGCAAGAAAGAGACGCTAATGGGCGTCGGGAAAACACTGCTAGTGGTAATAACTCGCAGGAGAATAAGATTGGAAGGAAGTGCCGCCGTGCACAAGGAATCTTCGGATTGGAACCGTCCGCCTACGTTGAGCGACGGCCCGAAACAAGAACCTTCTTTAAGGTGATCGCAGACTTTGTTTGTGAAGGAAGATATCGAGATTAATACTAATGATTTGGGCATTCCCTATGTGGGAGGACACAAGAGGTTTAATACCCTCTCGACTAACAGCGCAAGATTATGCGCAAGGACAGATACCTAGATTGATTTCTAGGAGGATTATTCTTCTCGGGATTGAGAAGGTGGAATTGAGTTAACAGATTCTCGGATGAGGAAACTTCCGATCTGTTGGAAAGACGCGAATGACGAGTTCTTACATGGCTCGTAAGTTTGATGATTGGTGAAGGATATCCTCGAGGTACCAGAGGAATGACATGAACCGGTAAGGTAAGTATTGAATTAATGAATTTTTGAATTTCTTTTTTTAATTCTCTTTTGAGAAAGGACCAGCTCAACTCACCATTGAGCAAGATTTGGAATCTTTCCGGTTTCTCCCCGGCAATTCAGTTGGACCTCTACAGTTGAGGACAACTGTTTATAAGTGAGAGGGATGTTGCTAAATTGGCTTTATCTTACAGAAAAATAATTCTAAATGAATTATTGGATTTATAAGTGAGAGGGTTTTCTCGCTTGGAACACCAAGGAAAAAATAATTCTAAATGAATTATTGGAATTTTAAGTGAGAGGGCTTTTCTCACTAGAGACATCCGAGTACAGAGTATTCCTAGTGTGTCATTTAAAGTAATGACGGGAACACTGCGAACGGGAATATCTGTAAGGCCACCAGGAACGGGTACTTCTGATGCGTCACATCGGATGGGTGACAGGGAGCATCGGAAAGAAGTATCCGACCATCCGGGAACGGACATCTCTGATGCATCATAGGATGGGTGACATAGAGCATCGTGAAGGAGATTGTACCGTAAGTTCGGTAGGAAAGGACTAGGTGATGGGTATTCCTGATGCGTCACAAGGTGGGTGACGGGTGCATCGGAAAGGGAATATCCATAGTCGGGAGGAAATTCCGAACTGTGTTAGAATTGTGCACAAGGAAAAAGCAACCCTTGAATGAAGATGGGTTCAGAGGAAACTTTGAGGAAAAACAGATGCTTTTTGAGAAAGCAGAATTGCTTTTCGGGAAAGCAAACGCTTTCCCGCGAGGAAGTCTATGTCTGCATTGCAATTGTGCGTGTGATTGCATCCAGGGACGCCTGGCAAATGCAGTGAAAGCATTGTTTTTAACTTATAAGGTTTTCTTGAGTTTTTGGACAGATTCATACCATTTTTAAAGGTGACCGGCCGCCCACTTAATAAGTGGGCAGCCATCTGATAAATAAGGCAACAGATCAGCCAACGTTTTCTCTCTCTCTTTTTCTGGCAAAACAAAAAAAAAATGAAAAAAAAAATTCAGAAAAAAAAACAAAAAACAAAAACGGCCGCGATCTCTACGCGAGCAGCTATTCGTGCCCGGGCTAGGAGCTATAAAAGCATCACATACCCTCACTCAGAGCGGAAGACCAATCTTTGCAAGGAGGAGATGCTGTTGCAGATTTCAGCCGTAAAGAAGACCTTGCCAGTGATGCCCACGGCTGCCCCAAGTGTACCAGATGTCGCCAAGACCCAGTGCGTGAGTTCCCTCGCGAAGAAGTGCCTACGAAGCATGTTTCCATCGCGACAAGTTGCTGTTTTTCTCTGTTTTCAGCCCATAAACGTCGTAGACGGGGCTGATTTATGAGAAGGAACCCGAGCACACCTCTTTTGTGTGTAGGATTGGAAGAGAGGATTTTCTATGGAGAGATCTCTTCCGGGGAATTGCTTTTCGAGAACGGAATTGCGTTCTGAGCGTCGAGACTTTGAAGGTAACGATTTTCATGTTATGAACTCTGAGTATTTGTTTGCAGGTGTACTTCCTCTTAGTGAGGGAGTAGGAGCAGAGGAAGGTATGAGCCTCTGCAGGAGAAAAGCGCTCTGAGGAACTAGAGCTAGATCAGCCCAGGGGTTTCGTACCCGAGTTTGGGAAGTAGATCCACGGATCGGAGAGAGGTAGTCTCTCAAGTTGTGATCCAGAAGTTGGGATTCCCAAGTAAGGACTTCGTGTCCAGAAAAGCAGAGTTGTTCTGCGGGAAGAAGAGAGTTGGAAAAGAGTTGCACGGATGCCATGCCTTGATTCTGGAAGGTGAGATCCAGAGGCGAGAACCTTGATTCTCGAGGAATTGGAATAAGGAACGGAAGTTCCTTGGAATAGGGTTTTGCCCTAAGAATCGGAAGCTGAGGCTTCCGGGAACCATCAAGTCTTATTCTAGAACGAACGTGGTAATACGTTCGGTTCAAGTGCTTGTATAGACTTCTCCTCAGTAATAAAGATACTATTACAGGGGGGGGACCAGCCCATCTTCTGGTCCTCAGTACTGTGTCGATCTTCTCACTCTCTATCTCTCTCTCTATTTATTTCTCTCTATATCCTCTGGCTTCAGTAATAAGTGATAAATCCTATTTATCCGAATGTATTTTATATTGTTATGCGCTCCCGTTTGTGACATGCACCGACCTCCAGAGAAGGCGACGTCAAACTGTTGTACAAACTTAAGGGCTTGATGGGTGTCCTAGTAGCCTGAAAATGTCTCAAACCTGAAAGCATGACCCCTTTCCTTGAACTCCTTGGTCTTCTTGCTCATCCGCTCACTGTCGGAAGAGGGCGAGCCCTTTTCCTCCGAACTGCTAGATGGCCTTCCATGCCTTCTAGACTTTTTCAAAAATCTGCTTTTCTTGCTTTTTCTCCGCTTCTTCTGCCTTTTTTCATCCTCTCTGGAACTAGAGGACAACGAACTATCGAAACTCTTTGAAGACGAAGAAAAATCTGAGTCATCCTCGAAACGAGCACGCTTCTTGGATCAGCTTGCTACCTTGACTTCCAGCCGAAATAACCAAGGAAATCTACCGATTTCTTCTTCTTCCGAGAGTGCTTCAAGCCTTTCATTATCTAATTCATCTTCTTGTCAAGAGCTCCGTCCAGCTCTTTCTGCGAGTACAGTTTTCACTTTTCTGCACTCGTCTATCCTTTCAGCTTTCTTCCCGACCTGAGAAAAGAATCAATGGCCTCACGCCATCTGAAGTGAATCTCCTCAATCGGGTAATCCTTCAGGTGTTTCGCAAACTCGGGTCTCTTGACTACTTGATCAATCTTTTCACACACATGTCAACCTGCAGTTGGCGTTTGTACTCTGCTCTAGCAAACTTCCACGCCGAAAATTTGTCGGATTCTTCATTCTTTTCTTCAGTTCCCACACACGATTTCAACCTTTCTTTGCCTTCCCGCTGAGAGGTGTTATCTCTGTCAGATTCTCCAAGACAACCCATGTGTGCTCTTGGGTTCTTTGTGGCTTATGCCCCTTAAGACAGAGCGAAGAAGACGGGAGTGCACCCGATGCGCGATGGATGAAGGGTGGGAGTCGCTAATAAGTCTGGGGTCAGGGCACGAGGATTCTTAAATTCTTTCACAAACAAAATCTTGTCTGCTCTGTCAGATTCTCCTCCAGAATCTATGTGCGCTACAAGAGGGATCGGATCCTCCGTAGAAGAACAATCTTTCTGAGCTCTGATACCACCGTTACAAGCTTGGACACTCCAAGCGAGAAATCAATAGCAACACATGAACATAAAGAGGATTCTTAAATTCTTTCACACACAAAATCTTGTCTGCTCTGTCAGATTCGTTCCAGAATCTATGTCGAGGAGAATCTATGTGTGCCACACAAGGGATCGGATCCTCCGTAGAAGAACAATCTTTCTGAGTTCTGATACCACCATTACAGGCTTGGACACTCCAAGCGAGAAATCAATAGCAACACACGAACAGAAACTTCAAAAACATTGTACTTTAATATATATATATATATATATATATATATATATATATATAGAGAGAGAGAGAGAGAGAGAGAGAGCAGCCGAGTCCGGCATCTAGAAGCACTGGCCCTAAAGACTAGTGCCCCTTTCGGTATTTCTTTATTATTGATCACAACAAGGTACAACTCCCGAAGGTCCTCTGCTCTCAGACTCTATGTCCAGATGCTCTGCAGAGTGAGAGGCCAGGATGTCCAAAAGCAGAATCCCAAAAGCAATCACGTTCAAAAGCACTTTCCCCCAAAAGCATTTGCTCCCAAAAACTAGCGTTGGGTGTAACAGATGGTGTCGGTGCTCTGCCTCACTCTTGGAGAAGACAATGATGTCGTCAAAGAAAGTACCCACAAATGATCGGTAGCATTCGTAAGGCCGAAGGGCATCACCAAATATTCGTACAAACCAAAAGTAGTCTTGAAAGCTATCTTATAGACGTCTCCAAGAGCAATTTGGATCTAATGATATCCACTCTTCATATCGATTCTGCTAAAGCAAGTAGTCCCCTGAATTGTCGAGTATATCATCGATCCTTGGGATAGAGAATATGTTCTTGATGACGATTCTATTGAGAGCTCTATAATCAATGCACATTCTCCAAGATCCATCTTTCTTTAAAACCAGCAACACGGACAAGCAGAAAAGTGAAGTGCCAGGATGGATGAGACCCTTCTCGAGGAGTTCTTGTACTTGGTTCATTATTTCTTCATTTTGGGCTCGACTAACTCTGTAAGGTGGCCCGTTTCAGTGGTGTACTTACCCGGAATCAAATCAATGATCATGGAGTAGGTAACATTCAGCCTGAGCTTGAAGAAAATCTTATTGTTTCTTTTCGAGGTCTGACATATTTGACCTTTGATTGGCAAAAAAGAGTGAGTTCTTCTTGTTAGAGATACACTTTTTGGGACACATCGTCTCAGCGGAAGGTATAAAGATGGACCCGGCCAAAGTTGAGACCATTCGTGATTGGCAAAATTTGAAGAATGTTTATGAAGTTCAAAGCTTTTTGGGTTTGTGCTCATACTATCGGCGGTTCATTCGAAAATTTGCAGAGATTGCTTCTCCTTTGAATGTGTTGACTCAGAAAGGGGTTCTTTTTACTTGAGGACTGTCAAAGATTGCAAACTTGCAAAAGCTCTTTGAAATTTACTTTGATGCATGTGGTCGCAGTGTGGGAGCAATCTTGAGCAAGAAGACCAAGGAGTTCAAGGAAGGGGATCAGGCTGTCAGTTTTGAGACGTCTCAGACTACCAGGACACCCATCAAGCCCTTGAGTTTGTTCAACAGTTTGACGTCGTCTTCTTTGGAGGTCGGTTCACAGAACACTCCAAAGGAGCTGCAGAGAATGGTGGTCTAATCTGTTGTTACACAGAGAAGCACCTGCGATGTGGTTAAAATTCAAGAAGATTTTCACGTCAACTTGGATATCATATGAATATGAAAGAGATGTCATCACGGCTTGGCATCACTTGGAAATGACTGAGAAAGATACATTGGATGACTACTGCCTCAAGGTTTAGTGTCTTCGTTTCAGAAGATTACTTTGAGAGACCAGATTGAGCGGTTTTGCTATGGTTTGCCAAAAGAGATTCGAGAGTATTGTCTAAACCAGGAGTCTGACTCTATTCAAAGGCTTATGAAACATGTTAAGCAACGATCTGGAAAGTATGCCGACTCATTGGCTTATCCTACAGACATGATCGTATCTGCCTCAACAGGGCAAGAGTCTGCCAATGAAGAGAATGACTCATGGGAACCGGATGACAGCTCATCATAGGATTCTAGAAAATCAAATGGTAGTACATCCAAAGGTTCAGACGATCTAAGGGAGCTGAGGAGAAAGAAGGAGAAAACTCTTGGGTTCATATTGTGGGATAACTAAAGCTTTGTGGATTGGTCCTATTTATGACTGCCTACATATTTAGAATAGCGATTGTACTCACAAATATCTTTGTCAAAGTCCAAAGCCCAAGGGGAGGATTGTTGGGGATTAGCTATGGGATATGCCCATTGTGGGAGCTCTCACTTGAGGTGTATGTACCCATAATCTTTCTAGTTGTGCCTATTGTCTATGAGTCCTGTATAAAAGGTCAAGCTAGCATCTCTTCGTCTCTCCAAAGAGACCAAGAGTACCCCATAAAGAGGGGTCAAAATTCCTTATGTACCCATTATACCAGGGCAAATGATGTAATCCTGAGTTAACCCTCAAGTCTAGTCTCTCTTCTATATAAGATGTTTGGTGTTACTCACTTTTGATCACTAGAAATTATAGTGTTTTTTATCGTGAACAATTCTCTTGTTATTACCCCTTAACCTTGTACGTATCCGCTTGAAGCATTGCTCTACCAAAGGCAATGTTGCAGATCATTTTGCCAAACCTCTTCCTTACCTACTTTGAACTATTTTCTTCATCATTTGTTGAATTTTACATTCCACTAAAGAGTACGTATTGGAGAGTGTATCATCATGAGATGGTGGCTTTTAGAGTGCATTGCATGTTTATTGGCTATTTATTAGCCCACTTTTCGTTAAAGTATTTTTTTGTGCACCCCTTCTTTGGGCTGTCCTTGAGTTTCATAGTCGGGTCACAATATAGAAGTGACCCTTGCACATTATCGCGCTATATAGAAGTGACCCTTGCACATTACGCTAGAGTTGGTGGTGATTATTGGCCGACTTTTTAGCACCATTTATCTCTACCTCTCTTGTGTAAAAGTCACCATTGTCTCTCTTATTCAATTTCCAACATATTGTTTGCTGCCTATGCAAAAGAAAGGAGATGTATGATTCGCGATCAGAGCTATTTTCAGCAACGAGCCTCTCATAGCTAATCTTGCCATCTTCAAGCATGCAACCCATAACTTTTTGCAGCTTATCCTGGTTCAGGTTTGCACTAGGGCTACAAGGTGAAACCTCAAAGATAGCGAAAAGGCTAATGCGATGTTGAAACAAAAAAAAGACAATTCTTCATCCACAATGCAGCTCATTTGAATCCTAAAGAGTGCACCAGGTTCTCAACGCATAGCTTCTCTCTCTCTCTCTCTCTCTCTCTCTCTCTCTCTCTCTCTCTCAAAATGCTAAAACTGAAAGATGCAAGACGTACCTGAGCAGAGGAGCCGAAATCAAACGACCTAGTAGCAGAAAGTGGCTGAAGTTACCATACACGCCCCAAGATAGAGAGATGCAGATGAGATGCAACAGAATCCGGAGATTCAGAAATCGAAGAAGGAGCCAGCGCAAGGAAAGTGCTCGACGAAGCCGCAAGGCATTGACACTTGTATTTATTGCTACAGTTAACACTAGTTTGGTATTTTTCTACTTGCAGGTCCATGTATTGGATCATACTATTCATTCGTCCCAAGATTCCTCAGAATCCAACCTTACCTTAGCAACTCATAACTCATAACCCTCAATAGAGGGTCGCCCTCTAAAATGGGATTGGAGAGTCGAACACAGGCATGCAGAGAGCGATGACGATTTGTGAATTGTTGTATACCACAACCACAGTCGCACTTGGATGTCAAAGCCATGCATATTAAATTTTAAAAAAATCTATGTAGCCTTGCAGGCTTGCAAATCTGCTGTAACTGCGCCACTTTTGCAGCTCGCGTCTCCTCTCCGTTTGCTCATCACCCTCAGCTTTTGTGCGGCCCCTGCTCCTCTGTCCGCCAGCTCGCCCACACATCGACTATCGTGTCGCTCGACAAAGTACCCTCGTCCGTATGTGATTTGATTCCTTCTAGTTTTTTATTTGATTTCATTGGATACCCCTACTTGCATTAGATGGTGTATTTAAGAAAACCCTCTTGATATGCTTAAATATGCTAGCTAGAGGGTCTTTTAACAAGGTGAAGACTTCACGATGGCCTCAAGAAGGCATCATTTTTTCCTCTAATAAATGATTATTAGAACACATTTGACATGTTAATGGACCTTGTGTTCATGAAAAATGTGTCTCAGCTTAATATTGTGCCGTTTTCAATTTCAAAAATGTCAATTGAGAGTAAGGGAAAAAGGAGAATTTTTGCCCCAAAATAGAGAAAAATAATATAAAAACACAAAAAATAAATCTAATTTTTTTAAAATTCCTCTTAGTAAATTCAAGAAAAGGAGTTTTATATGTCTGAAAAAATGATATTTCTCGAACACTTTAATGGAGAGAGAGAGAGAGAGAGAGAGAGAGAGAGAGAGAGAGAGAGATGCACGTGTACACACACACACATGCTCATTTTCATAATGAAAATATTCAAATGAATATAGTAAGGCATGAAATGACTTGAAATGACCTTGAAAAGTTAATGTGAGGGTGACCATTTGATGGTGAAAGAATTGTAAGGGGAAAAGGAGAATTTTTGTCCCAAAATAGAGAAAAATAATATAAAAACCCAAAAAATAAATCTAATTTTTTAAAAATTCCTCTTAGCAAATTCAAGAAAAGGAGTTTTATATGTTTGGAAAAATGATATTTCTCGAACACTTTAATGGAGAGAGATTAGAGAGAGAGAGATGCACGTGTACACACACACATGCTCATTTTCATAATGAAAATATTCAAATGAATATAGTATGGCATGAAATGACTTGAAATGTCACCTAGAAAAGTTAATGTGAGGGTGACCATTTGATGGTGAAAGAACTGTTTTTCTCTACCACTTCCCTATGACATTCTTGGCCAAAAATATAACCTTGCATTTTGTAAGCTACCATGATCAAGAACTATACTCATCAAGCTCACCCTTGTAAGACTGCGATTGATGCTTTAAAGAAATCAACTTTATAAGCTTAAGAAAAAATGAAGCGACTTTGTAGAAAATTTTGTGTGACTTTTCCACAGTTGTGCTATAGATAATTAAAAGTTTCATGTGCAAAAAAAATCACTTGAGAGTATATTAAATAATGAAAATCTCTATGGGTTTGATATGGTCATTTCAAGCATATCTTTGTATAACAAAAAAATTATGTTTTTGATGTATTTGTGAGTATAAGAAAGTGACACATTGCTTACCCTTTACATTGAGGACTCAAGGTGGCAAGTAGAAGGGCTTTTGTATGCAACAATTATTGGATGATTTTAAATATTCAAAACTGCATAAAAGAAAACTTTGATATTTTAGTTCTTGAGAAATAAGCATTCAAAATCTCAAAAAACATCAAGCTTTGCATGTACATCAACTAAATGTATCAAAGTAAGTGATACGAACACAATTGAGGCACCTAAAATCGTGGTTTCAACTATATT
The DNA here is from genome assembly GCF_014529385.1 of Adiantum capillus-veneris. Lineage (NCBI taxonomy): Eukaryota > Viridiplantae > Streptophyta > Polypodiopsida > Polypodiales > Pteridaceae > Adiantum > Adiantum capillus-veneris. Next base: position 132,615,341 of record NC_140940.1, on the reverse strand, counting down.
ATGGAGGACTCAAGATTTTCAAGAGTTTTTGCACAATAAAAAAAATCAAGATAGAGTTTAAGCAACGAGATTTAACTGAGTTAGGGAGCAAAAAATACGTAGTTTCTTGGTTTCAACATATAAAGTCATTTGTAGTTGTCAAATTGCATTAGAATAGCTCCAATTTCATGAGGGAACCATTGTAAGTTCAAAATTATGCTCTTATTATGCTCAATTATGAAATTATGTCTGTAACTTACATATGACTTGGAAACTACTCTTTGAATGGCATTCCATTGTTTTGTAACACTAAGTACTAACACTTGAATTTTACAAACATAAAAAAGGCAATCTCAGCAAAAGGATATAAGAACAATATGATCTTTTTGGCCAAACGGTTTGAAAGTTTACTAAAATTTACAACTTAGACTTTACCATAATTCTTTCCATAGGGCTTACATTTTGACATAGAGAAAAATCCATTGTTTTTTTTCCCTCATAACCAACCTATGGTAGAAGCAAGGTGTAAACAACTTCTTTCTAACTTGACAAATAAATTGCCAAAACTTGGTAGGAAAACAGGACACTTGAGTGTCCACTTATAGGACTAGTGTTAAGTATCAATAAACTTATTAAATAGATAGATTTAGGTGGTACCAACTGAAAAACAAGGTGAGGAGGCACGAAGGCCTGCTAAGGCAAGGGGAGGTGAGGAGGCACGAAGGCCTACTAAGGTAAGGGGAGATGAGGGATGGTAAGTTTAAATATATACCTACAATCACATGGATTTTTTATTGTGGTTTTATATAAAATTATATTATCTATTAAGGGATATCAATTGTCTAAAAATGATAATTTCTTTTGATTATCTTACACGGTTCTTTAGTTTAAAGTTTTTTATTGTTAGGGTTGCCGACGACGACTGCAGCTCTCTCTCTCTCTCTCTCTCTCTCTCTCTCTCTCTCCCAGTCTGCAGATAGCACGTGTCTCCATCTCTCTTTTCTTTCTTTTTCGCCACCCCCAGTCTGCATTTTAATGTTCGAGAAAGTCTTTTTTATTAAGCGTTTGCTGATCAAGTTCCTCCTCACAAAGAAGAAAACCGGAAATACTAGCAAAAATTTTGAGATTGCAGAATTTTTAGACGACTTTCTTATATATTTCATCGGTTTTTCTTCCGTTTACCATGGTTTGCAGCTAGCTAGTCTCGATTTTCAATCGGCTCAAGACTAAGCTGAGGCAATCCTTTCCCAAACACTGATACCAATTTAATTCAACCTAACAATTTTATCACTTTCTTATCTATACTATATATGAAGTAGCTTAAATTTTTCAAGGAAGGAGAGACCCTCCATGTGTCACTCACTGCTTCACTTAAGAGAAAACCTTGCAAAACAAAAGTGAAGGGTTAGATTTAAAATGCATCTAGCGATGGTGGATGCAAACTGAACTTGAACAAGGACGAGTGATGGTGAGTGAGCAAGGTTAAGAGTGTCACTGTCGTCCTGGTGAGCTTGCGGTTTTGTTCGTCATCTGCGCGAGCTTGGGCAGCTACTGCAGCAAGCTTCCCCACATTAAGCGTCCCCGCCTCCCCTCCTTAAGCGTCCCCCTCCTGCCCAGATGCATACGGTGTTGCCTGCAGCCAGACGTCGAGCCCCCTCTGTTAATAATTGCATCGTTTTGGTTTTACCTTGTGGTAGGTGATTATTAACGCTGCCCACATCGCGATTATTAACCTTAATAATCGTAGTATTGAGCCTACCTATTAAGCGCATGTGCATGTGGAGTATTAGAGAGCTCTATCTCTTCGAGTAAGTTCTCCCTTTTGTGCGAGACCGTGAGTCGAACATCACGCGTGGTGTACTAAGCAGTCAGACAGTGCATCCCCCCCCCCGTCCCCCCCTCTGCAGAATATTATGTTTGGTGAATATTGTTGGAATTAGGGTTGCAGAGAAACACACACAGCTTGGAGAAGACGAAGGAAGCTCAAGGCACACAATAGAGAGTGTGTTACTTAGTGTGCAATGGAAAGATAGATAGCCCTAGAGTTATGGGCGTATATACAATGCACGGGGGAAAAAACCTCCTAAAGAGGGAAAAAATGCCCCGACGGTCCTAGTGTGTTCACACACATCACTACCACATGTATATGTTAACAAATCCCCCCTGGAGTGATGCGGTGAACGAGAGCTGGCACATGAGTAAAGGGAAGTGCCATGCCCTGAGGACAGGATCACTCCACAAAGGGGAGTAAGCCCAAAGCTTTGCGGAAAGCTTCAAGCTTCTCACGAGACAATGCCTTTGTGAAAAGATCTACAAGGTTGTCCTGTGTTGGCACATAAGCCAAGCTGATCTCTCCTGCTGAGAGCCTCTCCCTGACATAGTGGTAATGCACCTCAATGTGCTTTGTGCGAGCATGAAAAACTGGGTTCCTCGCAACTACCAATGCGCTCTGACTGTCTGTGTAGATAGTGTTGGCAGTGTCCTGTCCAACACCCAAATCAGCCATAAGGCATCTGAGCCATACACACTCAACCGTAGCTGTGAAGACTGCCCTGTACTCAGCCTCACAACTCGAAGTGGCCAGAGTAGGTTGCTTCTTGCTCAACCATGATATACATGAACTGCCAAGCATGAAACAAAAACCACTTGTGGACACTCTCGTGTCAAAACAACCAGCCCAATCTGAGTCCGAAAAAGCATGTAAGTCTGGCGGCAATGATCCCCCCTTGGGATAAAACAAGCCAAGATGTAAAGTGCCACCAAGGTAGCGGAAAATCCTCTTGACAGCCTGCCAATGCTTAGACCCTAGGCTATGCATAAATCTGCTGACCTGTGAGACTGCAAACTGAATATCCGACCTTGTGTTGCATACATAAATGAGGCAGCCAATAGCAGTTTGGTAAAGAGTGACATCAGCAGGATCCCCAGCATCATGTAGACTCAACTTCAAACGTGTTTCCATGGGAGTGGCAATAGGTTTGCAATCCTCAAGTCCAAACTTACATAGCAATGTCTCTATGTAACTTTTCTGACACAAGGCAATACCACCATCACACTGCTTAAAGTGTATGCCCAAATAATGATGCAACAACCCCAAATCTTTCATCTTGAAAGTAGCATTCAAATCAGCCTTAAATTCAGCAATATGTCTCTCATTTGGTCCAGTGATCATCAAATCATCAACATAAAGAACCACAATGAGAAGTACATCACCCTCACGCTTTACATACAATGTGCTTTCTGTTGGACTGTTACGAAAGCCTTGTTTGACCAAATGAGTGTCAGCTTTCTCATACCAAGCATGAGGAGATTGCCTCAACCCATACAAAGCCTTCTTACATCTGCACACTTTGTCCTCTTGTCCTTTTATGACAAAACCGCGAGGCTGCGTTACATAAACTTCCTCAAATATGTCACCATTCAAGAAAGCAGTAACAATGTCTGATTGATGTACATCCCAACCAAAATGAGCTGCCAATGCACATAGAAAACGCACAGTAGTCATACGACAAGTGGGAGCAAAAGTCTCTTCATAATTTATGCCTTTTTGCTGTGCATAACCCTTTGCAACAAGTCGAGCCTTATGGCGATCGATCTCACCATCCGGCTTGCGTTTCAACTTGTAAACCCACTTCGTACCAATGGCCTTTTATCCAGGAGGCAAATCACATAAATTCCATGTGTCATTCTCTATAAGTGCATCATATTCTGATTGCATGGCAGCCATCCAATTTTCTGAATTCTATGCTTCATCAAAAGATAGAGGCTCCTCAACATCATGTAAACTAGACACAGCCAAAGCATAACAATCTGATGCATAAGATGCATGGCGAGAGCCTAAACGAGTACGACTAGACAAAGGTGCATCCAATTTACTGTCACGCAAAGTGTGCACCATCCATTTTGGCATACCTCTAGCTTGCTCATTTTCAGCCCTTTCCTCATCAAGTACATCATGTACATCTGCATCAGTAATAGGCTGATTTAAAACATTTTCAGAAACCCCCATAGGCTGTACATTTGCCTCATTGGAACTTACATTCATATTTCCACCACTGAAAAGAGGCAACAAAGTGTCATAAATGTCCTGTGAGCTTACATTACTGTCTCTAGCACATGACAGCAAGGGCTGAACAGAATCTTCCACAAACACTACATCCTGGGAAACCAGAATACGTTTTGTTTGCGGATGATACAACCTGTATCCTTTGCTTTCAGCACTATAACCAACAAAAATACATTTGATACCCTTATCATCCAATTTTCTGCACTGCACTTGTGGCACCAAAGCATATGCCAAACAACCAAAAACACGCATGTGCTCAATAGAAGGCTTTCTATCATACCATGCTTCATATGGAGTAATAGATTGGAAGGCTTTCGTAGGACACCTGTTAAGTACATAAGTGGCACACATGATGGCCTCAAGCCAAAAAGAATGCGGTAAAGGTTGACTTTTGACCATACATCGTGCCATTTCCGTCAGTGACCTGTTTTTCCTCTCAGCAACACCATTTTGCTGAGGTGTATAAGGAACTGTACATTGGTGTTTTATCCCACGACTAGCCAGAAATGCATTAAATTCATGAGACATATACTCCCCCCCTCGATCGGAACGGAGGGTGCCCATAGTACATTTCGAGACATTTTCAGCCATAGCCAGAAATCGTTTGAAGCACATAAAAACTTCGGACTTCGCTTTAAGCGGAAATACCCATGCATGCCTGGAGTAATCATCAATGAAAGTCACGAAGTACAGGTAATTGCCCAAGGACGGAGTTTGCATGGGCCCACAAACATCACTATGCACAAGCTGCAACCTGCATGTGGCCCGAACTGAACCATCCTTTGGAAACTTAGAACGCTGCATCTTACCCAAAATACAGCCTTCACAAACATGTTTGACAGGTGCTTCAAGAGGCGGCAAAGAAGCAACCATATCAGATTTCTCCAAACGCAGCAAACTGGCAAAATTCAGATGACCAAAACATGCATGCCAAAGTTTTGCATCTGAAATGGCCCTTGAATCTGCAACAGCATTTGCAAAATTTTGTCCACACTTGTCATACAAAGTGAGCTTATACAGCCCACGGCACAAAAGCCCAGATGCAACAATTTCATCACGAAAACTAAGATCATGAATTGTACATCTGTCATCCACAAATTTGACTACAAGTCCAAGCCTAGCAAGTGCGGATACAGACAAGAGATTCTTCTTGATCCCAGGTACATAAAGTGCATCAACAAGTGTGAAGGAACTGCCATTAGCAGCAGTGAGCACAATCTTTCCAACTCCCTGAACTGGATAAGAGGCGTTGTTGGCACAAGTGACTGAATTCCCATGAGGGACAGACTCGAGAGAGGTAAACAATTCACGATGTGAGGTAATGTGCTTTGTAGCACCACTGTCAAAATACCACACATGTGAATCTGCAGCAACTGATAAGCATGCATCATGGACAGCAGGATTGTAAGTGCACTCTGCGCTAAATGCCCATTCTACATCAACATCAGCAACACAATCTCCTTTCACAGAAGACTCAACAATGGTTGCATTTGTAGTGGAACCAGCATTTGCAGTGAAACCACCCTCTTTCTTCTTAGCCTCTTTGGCCTTCAACTTAGGACACGACTTCATCAAGTGATCATTGGCTTTACAATAATGGCAACGCATCTTCTTTTTGCCATTACCACCAGAATTGCCAGACGAAGTACTATCAGCAGAAGCATAAGGAATAGAATTTTTGCCACTCGCAGCAGAACCATAAGAAGTGGCTGCATTACTGTTACCACCCTTTCTTTGAGAAGCAATAAAAGCCTGTTCAACTGCACGTTGCCTAGTCCTGTTTTTTCTAGAAAGTGACTCTTACAACAGCAATGTACATAATGCATCAAACTTGACAACTTCAGGATTTCCTTGGGTCGTCAGTCTCCAAGTACTAGCAAAAGTCTGGTAGGAATCTGGTAAGGCATCAAGAACAGTCCGCACAAGGGAACTGTCTGAAATGACTTCACCTGCAGAAATAAGCTGCTCATTGATATCCTTGACACTAGCAAGGAAAGTGTCCATATCATCTTCCTCATGCATAATCTTCGACTCCAGCTCTTTACGCAGCAAAGCAATTTTAGCCTCATTGTGGCTTGCATAAAAACCTGCTAAAATATCCCAAGCCTGTTTTGCAGATTTTGCTGAACGGATGTAAGGAACAATGGTGCGCTTCGCAGACAACGCAATCAATGCATGAGCCTACGCATCCTTAACATCCCAACGAGCTTGTTCTGTCGTAGGCAAAACAACTCTAACAGCTGCAATCCTTGCAGCAAGACCTGCAACATCCTCAACATGGCCTACATCCTCAGAACCAAGACGTACATCAATGCCCCGCACAATGTTCCAGACACCCTTTGACACAAGAACATGTTGCATCATATAAGCCCACATAGGGTATTTGTCCCCATCCAACCTGTCCTCAGCAGCAAACATCTTGAACACATCTGTGTTGTTGTTGTCAACCATGGTAAATGCTGCACCTGATGTGAAAACTGCCCGAAAATAGGAGAAATGGAACGAGGACAACCTGTGCTATATAGCACAAACCGTAGAAGAATATAAGGCACCTGTTATCAGAAAACGGCACTGACAGAAATTCTGCACAAAATGACGAAATAGCCTGTGCAGTACTGCCTGTAGTGGAAACGGAGGCCGAAATGAGCCCAAATCAAGATTCTGAGCAGACCGAGCTCTTCGAACACACACAGATTGGAGAAGACGAAGGAAGCTCAAGGCACACAATAGAGAGTGTGTTACTTAGTGTGCAATGGAAAGATAGATAGCCCTAGAGTTATGGGCGTATATACAATGCACGGGGGAAAAAATCTCCTAAAGAGGGAAAAAATCTCCTAAAGAGGGAAAAAATGCCCCGGTGGTCCTAGTGTGTTCACACACATCACTACCACATGTATATGGTAACAAATATTATCAGAGTTTATTATCTTTTTGTAACCCTTTGTGTAACTTGGTGTCGGTGAGGCCTGTCACCGCGCCATGGCAAGCTCCTCTAAGCCGTCCTACGCCGAAGCAGTGTCAGGCAAAGAACTGCCCGACACTCTCAAGGCTATCGAGCCAACCGGCAACCTTGTGAAACCGGGCGTCATTGATAGCGGTCAAAGCTCCCTTACTAATCTGAGTAAGGAGGAATTGAAACAAAGAAAGACGTAGGTGGAAAAAGACCTAGCGGCAATCTTGTGTGCACTATCATTAAACAAAAGGTCGCACGAGGATTCTGTGTCGTAGGAGGATGCTGCTGAAGTGGCCAAAGGGTACGGAGCTTTCCAAGCACTTAAGAAGGTGCTCCCGCAGCGTGTCAAGGTGGAAGATGTCGTTACGGTGGTTGTCCCATCTGCCAGAGCCTCGGGGATAACAGCAAACAAGGTCTGTATCTGGTGGGATCTGAGGAAGCCACAACCAAAGAACTTGGTGTTGAATGTTGGGGCAGGGCTAAAGATCATTCCTCTTAACTTTAACACCTTCTTCGGGGCCTGCTTCAAATGCAACAAATTTGGGCATTTTGTGAGGGCGTGTCCCGCTAAGGTGCTAAAGCCTACAGAGGAGAGAAGCGAATCACAGGCTACCCCATAGGGTGGCACGAATACAGTAGATCCAACAAAGAATCCTTTTGAAGATCTTGGCAAGGCAGAGGGTGGGCAAAATAAAGTCAACTCGAATAAAGATGTGAAGAAACAAGATCATGGCAACCGGGGTAAGGGCAAGACCACCCAAAGCTATCGCTTTTCATCCACTGCTTAGCAAAGAACGGCCACCCCAGTAATGCAGAAGATCGTGATGTCTCCAACTATTAGGTCAAAAGATGAGGGCTGGCAACAAGTATCTCATATTTCATGTAAATGGTTCAAAGCAAAGGCTAGGGCCTTGGGACAAATCATAGGTCTCCCACCGGATTTCCCAAAGCCTCCTGTCCTGTATGACAATATATTCGAAGTTTTGGGGAAGACGAATCAAGAGGACCTTTTCACTTCCAAGCTGGATATCATGCAGGTTCCAGCAGAAAAGGAGCCAATGGAAGAGGACAACCTAAATGGGAACTCTGGTGAAGAGTTCCTGGAGGCAGAATAATTTGTCCCCCTTTCCCAATGATGGATACTCTCTCTATTCAATCTTGGAATGTGAAGGGACTAAAAACCCGGAAGAAGGGCACTCTCTTCTAAGAGGAAGTGAAGAAAGAGAAGGCAGTCAACAATTGCTGGGCCATCCAAGAACACCATTTGGATGCCCGGTGCAAGAGAAAACAGGCTGTAGGAAAAAACTTATCTTTCATGGGGAAGGAAGCGATGGTTTCAATGGTGTCTTGTTCATTGCTGATAGAGGTTTGGAGCCAAAGGTGGTTCTTAACCACCCCTCCGGAAGAGTCCTTGGTGTTAGAATCAGATGGGACAATCAACCTATCACCATAGTAAATGTTTACGTCCCTTGCAACGCAAAGGATAGAGCTAAAATTTCAATGTAGCTCAGGGATACTCTGATCGAAGGGGAGTGGATGATGGTTGGAGATTTCAATATGGTCGAGAAAAGCAAGGATAGAACAGGCTCTGACAGTCTACTAGCTAGCTCAGAAAATTCTAAATGGCTGAGCTTATGTGAGAAGTGGGCTATGATTGACTTGTGGGAAGTGGGCCCATGGAATAACATGCCTGGATTCACCTACACAAGCCTTCAGTATGCTCGCATTGCCTCTCGGCTGGATAGATGCTACTGCTCTCATCAAGCTGACTGGATCTCATCGACATTAGAGATGAAGGTAATCTCAACAAAAAGCCTCTCCGATCACATGCCATTACACTTACAACTCAGAGAAAGAAAAATCGGGGAGCAATCCCCGAGAGGGGAGAAAAAGCTTCTTGTTACAGGGACACACCTGTTCAAAGACCCTCTCTTTAGAAGCATCACCAAGAAAGAGTTGGGAAAGCTCAAGAAAGATGTGGGGATGAACTAGTGCTTGGAATGTATTTGTTCGGAGTGTACAAAAAGCTATCAAACCTGCGAGTCCTCGGGTAAAAAAAGCCAATGGGGCACATATCAAACATCTCACAGAGGAGGTAGCGCAATTAGCCTCTAGGAAGACTGCTGGATTGGCTACCGAAGATGAGCACAAGCGATGGCTTGAAGCTAAATCTCACCTAGCCAACGAACAGTTGGAGGAAATCAAGAAGGCGAGATTGCTATCTAGGGAAACTTTCCTGCAACCAGAGCCTTCTAACCAAGCACACTTTTTTAGGGCTCTGAAAGTGAGGAAAAAGTCAAGGCCGCGTGCAAGTGCTCGATGATGAGAAAGGGAATACAATTTAAAACCAAGATGAGATGGCTACACTTATGCTCAAGTATCTCAGCCAGATTATCGGCCAGCCAGAGACCCAATCTCAGGAAGTGGAAGAAGCCCGGGCGTCTTTACTTGGAAGTGTAGAAAAGAAGGTTCTCCAGGAGGAAGCCAACCGCATGGAAAAGGCCTTCTCTGAGGAGGAATGCTTAGCGGCACTTAAAGCTCTCGGTAAGGAAAAGTCCCCCGCCTAGGATGGACTGACGGCTGAATTCTTCAAGGAATTTTGGGATGATCTCAAGGGTCCAGTCACACGGATGGCCAATCTAGCTGTTTCAGAAGAGTCGTTGGATGCAAGTGTTAAGAGAGGTCTTATCAAGCCCATCCCCAAACAGATTTGCTGCTCTCAACTTAAACATTGGCGTCCCATTACGATGATGTCAGTAGCATACAAAATTATTGCCAAGGCGATAGCTCTCAGACTTGCCCCCCTCCTGAGTCGGATCATCTCTCCCCATCAATACGGGTTCATTAAAGGGAGATCTATATATGACAATATCTTGGCAGCAATGGTAGGAATAGAGTATGCATCCTTCTCCAAGCAAGAGTGCATCTTGCTGCAGCTGGACCTCGACAAAGCCTATGATAGGATAAAATGGTCCTATATAGAAGAAGTCATGGGAGCTCTGGGCTTTGGGCCTCGCCTTTCTCACCTCATACGCACACTAGGCATTGGCAGCCAGTCAGAGCTCCTGTTTAATGACAGAATTATGGGATCTTTTGAGATTAAAAGGTCTATTAAGCAAGGATGTCCCCTGGCCCCCTTGCTGTTCACCATCGGGTCGCATCCTCTCATTACGATGCTCTAAGCCAGTGCTGCGCGGGGAGAGATTCAAGGTCTGGCATTGCAGGGCAACGACCAACTATACTGGCCAAAATGTTCGCAGATGATTTGCTCCTATTCTTGAAGGCGTGCCCTCAAGTTGTCAGGAGAGCTTTGGATATTGTGCAAACATTTGCCGTGGCCTCGGGATCCAAGTGCAATATAGAGAAATCAAGACTAATCTCCCTGTCGGAGAATGACTCTTTTGACCCTGTAGTCTCGACAGAAGAGCTTATCTCAAAAGGGAGTGTATTTAAACACCTGGGAGCCCCCGTAGGGGTGGACGTAACCCACAATCAAAGATTTCAATGGGTCATTGAAAAAATAATCGCCAAAATGAGAAGGTGGGAGTTTGTTCTCCTACCCTTCGAAAGCCGGATTAGAGTGATCAATGCTTTTATGATCCCGTATATTGCTTTCCTCAGCCTCGTGCTCAAGATGGCTAAGTGTAACTGGAACGAATACTTAAAACCAGTGAAAAGGTTTCTTTGGAAGAACAACACGAAAACCTCCCGGCCATGGCATTGGGCTAGATGGGAGGTAGTTGCTCGGCCGGTAGACCAAGGAGGGCCCTATATCTCATGATGAGGCCCTTTGTGCTAAATTTATGGTCTCATTGGCTAAACAGGACCAAGCTTGGGCTATCATGACCAAGAAAATGATTGATGCAGCAAAACTGGGATCGAAAGGGGGAAAGTGGAAGGGGGTTGTGATGCACGACAAACTTCTTGCCCCGAAGTGGTCTTATCTTAGATCTGGTGGACTCTTAGGGGAGTTGATGAGGAAGTGCAAAAGTGTTGCTGAGGCTTTGGAATGGGGGGAAGTAACCAGATACTTTAAGAACTCCATATTGCACTGGTCCCCTTAGCTCTCTAAAATATTGGGGCCGCTGCAAAGCCCTTACTAGATAGAAATGGCCAGGAAGGTGAATAATAAGGGGCTTGTTCAACTAGAGCAATTCTGGGATGGCAACATGAAGTGCTTGAACACTACTGACTCTTTAGCCATCCAATTTCAACTGGATGGCTTTGAGATCTTACTAGTCTATAGGGTGATTAAAGATCTTGATAGGGTGGTGATGCCAATTTGTGAATCCAACTTTGAATGGGACGCTTAGAGATGGCCCGGGAGTAGCCTCTTTTGGAAACCACACTCTAAAGGCATTTACCATGCATTAATGCACGAGGCTAATTGGTGTAGCCCCCTCAAAAAATTATGGAAGAGGCACTGGATGGAAAAACGGTGGGAGGGAGTCATGGAGAACATCTGGAAGCCAAGACGGCCTCAGTATATGAAGATATTTATGTATGTGGGGTGCTCTGTCGACGGGCGTAAAGATACAAGAAAGAGGCATCGGGTCCGATCGTTGCTCGGGATGCAGAATAGCCAGTGAAGACCTAGCCCACCTTTTCATGGGATGCTATGCAATCAGGGGCATGGCTAGGAAAATATGCAAGTGGATTCAAAGGACATGAAAAATTAAGTTCTTCAAGAATGATATGTTCTTTGGTAGTAACAGGATGGGAAGTCCTGCTCTTCTCGTCTGCACTCAAATAATCAGGTACTACTTCTTGCACCATTTTTGGCAAGCAAGGAACCGCCGCGTGTTTGAGGGGGATCTAGCTGTGGCAAGCTTTTGTGAAATCATGCAAGAGAGAAGAGTGATGTGTTAGGAAATAAGACGTAGCTAAATAGATAATTGAGTAGATTACTTAATGGAGAGAGACGGATTTATATACACGAGATTATAGAGTAGAGAGAGAGAGAGAGAGAGTACACACGATATACGTGGTTCACCCAATGTGGGCTACGTCCACGGGAAAGCAGCCACTCAATGGCTTTAGTAATTCAAAACAAGAAGTAGTTTACAAAGGGATTATACCCTTAATGGAGCTCCCGCTTTGCTTCACTCTCACCACCTCACACTCACATTGTTGCATCAACTTCACACTATGAAATGTGTGTAGAAATGGCCTCCTTTTATAGGCCAAAAGGGCTGCCCTCTCTTATGAGAGACAGCCATGTGTAGCCGCCCTTGTGCGAATAAGTCCAAATCGGACCCTCCAATCCGCCCATGTGTGGCCGCCCTTGAGAAGACAAGTCCGCTTTTGAATTCGGCCACCGGCCATTGAATTCAGCTACTGGCCACCGGCCATTGACTTCCGACCACCGGCCATCGGCCATTGACTACCGGCCACCGGCCAACCGACCAGTTGTTTTCCGACCACTTTCCGGCCGCCGTCCGACCATAATATTCCGGCGAAAAAGAATATTCCGGCGAAAAAAAAGTCTCGGGGGGCTCCGCCCCCGAGGCCTTTAAAGTTGCCCCTAATTCTTGTCCGTGAAAATTTTGGTTTCCGGTGAGTGATTTTCCTTTACGCACGATGGCTTCTCCTCATAATGGGGGCCTTACAAATGTGTGCTTTTACCACTGAAAATTACGAGGGTAAATCAGGCTCCATACTTAACATGATGATCCACATGATCAGAGGCAAACAAGCCTCAAAAGACTGGTCTAGAACAATACATAACATCTTGTAATAAGTAAAGCCGAGGAGTAGGAGTGGTCTCTCTGCCAAGCAGATAACTTGTAATTCTGTGACCCTCAAGGCTCGGTCTGAGCTCGAGGATTGGTGTATATTTATGTTCTTAATACTATCCGCTCACAATTGTGAGTTTTGCAAAAAAAAAAAAAGATTTAAAATGCATTTATATCTATACTATATATGAAGCAGCCTAAATTTTCAAGGAAGGAGAGACCCTCCATGTGTCATTCACTGCTTCATTTCAAAGAAAACCTTAAGGAACACTTAATTTAAAGTGCAAAAGTGAAAGGTAAGTACTAACATGGTAGAAAATAAGAACACAAAGACTTTTGAGTGAGGCAATGTAAAGTCAAAAAGTACTCTTATCTATATTCATAATATTTAGAGTCCTTGGGAAGGCCATGTAGTTTTACTCCAGCTTTGAATTGAAATTTGAAGGGTGACCACTCACTAGTTTTGTTTTTAAAAAATATTTGAAGGGTGGCTTTACTTTGCATTTTGAAGGCCATAAAGAACTCCTCCCTTTGTAAGCCTCGTGATTATTTGACACCCGTTCTGTCGGGTAGGATCAATTGTCCCTATGAATTGAAGGTAAACAGATTGGTTTTGCGATGTCCCAAGTAGAATTGAATCCCAAGTAAACTCAATGTGAACATCAACAAGTGATCCCCGCGCGAATCCCAATCGAGATATGATCACCTTGTGAATCCACCTATTTCAAAGTGATCAATGTGTGACCCCAATCATCCTAAACCGATCTCTAAGTGAATACTATGTGATCCTCACCTTGTCATTTTTGCTATATCATTTTACGTTCTCACCTCCATTTCAAGTGACGCGCGATAGCTTAGTGGAAGATTCATAGACTCCGATGTGGTAGTTAGTGGTTCAAGTTGCGAAGGCTCAACCCGGTCGAAATCTTTTGCTTCTTGAGAATAAACGAACGGTCCACATCTTCCTAAGATCGTGGACCGTCGATCCCACCTGACAATGGGGGTGTCAAATAGTCCCGAGGCTTTGCAAGCTTGCATGAACCTTCCATGTCCTGAATGATCTTGATCTTGGTGCTCAAAGCTTAGCAGTTGTACACACATGCTCGTGTTTCGTTTGTATGTATATGTGTGTGTATGAGAGAGAGAGACAGGGAGGGAGGGACCCATTGTCTCTATGTGTGTGTGTGTGTGTGTGTGTGTGTGTGTGTGTGTGTGTGTGTGTGTGTCAAAGACATAATCAACATACCATCATTCGCTCATGTGTTGGAGCGTTGCACGGAGGCCTTTCACATTTACATTACATTCATGAAGTGCAACGAGTTCAATTATTCAGTGATGGGATTCTAGCGATTTATTGTGGATGTCATGTACGTATAGTGTGTGTGTGTGTGTGTAGCTGTTAAATCTTAGATAATAAGACATAATTGAATTTTTACATTCAAAAGACAGCTGACAATAGAACAAGGAATAGATAAGTACAAAAACAACTCAGTATTAGAATCATTTAAGTACAATGTTTGTAGGAAAGAGATCCCCTTTTAGTATGCAGATAGTAAAGGACTTCCCAAGTCATAAGTGAGTGTTCCATCCAGCGTATGATAGCTTGCCAAAGTCAAAAAAACCTTCCAAGATAAGATAGAGTCCTTACCTGCATCCATCCAAACAAGACAACAATTTAGTTAGCCTTGGATGTGTATTACAGTTATCAATGGACCATACCAGTTGTTATCCATGTCCACCTTACAAACTTTTTTTACCTTTACAAGCTAAGTCCATAGTATTTTTTGAAAACATATATATTTCTTTATTCCAAAGTTTTTTTATATATGCAAATTGATTATAAGACCAACACCCCTTCTAATGCAAGTGTCTGAAACATCCCTTTCCTATTGAAAGTATCATTTTTCTTAGAAACGAAATTACATTTAAGGTTTTTGAAGTAACAAGCTATAAGGCTTGTTTTTAAGATTAGATATCAATTTTAGTGAATGGAATGTAATTCATCCTTCAATTTTGTTGTATCGTATATCATGTATTTCTTTAAGTAATCCAAGAAGCAAGGATCTAAGCAAAAAAGCTAGAAAAAAGATATACCATGTTTAAAGTGCCAATAACCATGGCTATAGTTGGATCAACACCTGCCCAAGTAAATGCAAAAAAGCTGAAATGTCAAACCTCATCTTACCAATGTAGATACCAAGAGTTGCCAAAATTTAAAGCCTGGCATACACTCCTTAGTGTCCCATGTATATTTTTTAACAAAATAAACTAAAACAGTGCGCTGCCCGAAACGCAAAATATCACCATCCATATGTGAACCAACCTAATCATGATTAGTGAGCACTAAAAGACTTCCAACCCATGTAAGTATCAGTGGCAACCCAATACTCAAGGCCAATCAAGGCAATATTTTGATCATACTCTAAAAATGTATGAGAAAACTGTATCAAGTTAAAAAATCCGCAACATTTTAAATGCTCAGTGAACCCACAAGGCAGTCTCGGTATCAGCCAATTGAATAAATGCTAGGCTCAGTATAGCTGCATAAAAAGCCTCTTTCAAGAGCTAGTGTAAACATAAAGCAGTCCCCCTTTTTAACTCTCCATTCTTACCATTAATAATCAACCAGTTATCGAGCCAAAACCATTGTAATGAAGCATCAGTAGTACTAACAATGTGACAGTAGTTAAATCGGCAAAACAAGAAAAAAAGCCATTGTTCAGCGGGTAGTGCACCCCACACCCTTTCTTCTTTTTTCTCCAAAATATACAGACCCGGCACAGAGTCATAGATAGGGCACCAAACCCGGCCAACCTGCACAACAGAGATTAGCAAGCAAGACAAGAAATAACCCAAAAATGTACTAGTTACCAGGGCAAAAAAAAAAATAAATCCTTAATCATCCATATGCAGCGGCTACTGGCAAGAGGGTGGACAAAACCATACACAGTAGATTAAATGCAACATTTGGTAAGCAAACAACGCAGAAAAAAACCCATGCCTGGTTTTATACAAATTTGTAGGAGAAGACCACCAATAAAATCAAATACAACATCCTCCTTTCAAGCGGAAGGAGACCTAAGTGTGCAAAAAAGTAAAGCAAGAAATAGCAGGGACCAACCTGAGTAACTTGAGTGGAGAGCTCCATATTTTGTAACAGACACGCAGTAGCAAGTTTCAAGCCAACAACCACAACCAAAACTAAGTGAGGGGTAGAGATGCGCCCTCACCTTTAAATAGAGCAGGGAGGGAGGTCACCATAACTCCGAATCACTCAGAACCCCGGGCCTTTGGGAATATCTCCAGTAGAGCAAGTGAAGCCGCCTGCGCGGTGCCATGAGGAGGTAGCCAGAGTAATCACGGTAGGGTTTTACCCAAGGTAGAAAGTACTCAAGTGTTGCGATGGGCTAAAACCCGGTACTATTACCCATAGGAGGTGGTTTAGCAAAACCTAGGAGGTAAGTGAGCTCAGGCACTCCCTCAAGTGAGGTGGAGTATCTGTATTCTTTTCTAGCCATTGCCTTTTCAGGCTCCAAAAATTTCCCATAGAGAAGACTTAAATTCTGAAGCTCTCTTTTAATAAGAGACAAAAATATCAAGAATTAGTAAAGTTGCCCCGTGTGTGTATTGTTGGGGTATAAAGCCCAATGTGGTCGCCCAGGTAAGTGGGCGGGCCGCCAGGTATGTACACATATTCTTTTGTAAAAACCTAATAAGAACTCACTATGCTCTACACATTGCAGTAGAGCGATTTCACCATATCGTCGTGCTCTTCTTCTCGCACTCTCTCTCGCGTCGCACTTCCGCTCGTACTCCTTCAACTGGTATCAGAGCTCAGATCGAGGCTCGGGGCATCACTGCAGGAGGCTAGAGTCACCAACTCAGATTAGAGTGAAATTCGACAGAAAAAGACACGGCCCCAATTCTTGTGGGAGCACCCGTAGGGTTTGGTGTGCTCAGAATTATATTCTAAGGTCAACTCGGCCACCGTTCGGCTTCGACAAAGGTCTGCGCAGGCCATTTTCGACTACGTGGTCTCGGCGGGTGTAGATCCGACTCTACAAATTTGGGGTTTTCGGCTTACGACTGCAGGTGCTGAGGATATCGACACTCCCAGAGTGGTAATTTGTGGCTATCTACACATCGAAGGATGGCTCACAGTTCTTGGAGGCGTGTCACATATGACAAGGGCGCATCTACACACAGACTGTAGGCGACATCCACTAGTTCATCAGGTAGCTTGTGTTTGCTGCTTGATATTCCAGATTTCATCCTGACATTGCAGGTACTTCCACATGGGATGTATTGTCAGAGATGATGTATGTCTGTTGAGGGTTTGCTGGCTGTGAGTCACGCAGCAAACAACCGCCGCAGCGGTTACAACATACAGTGGGAAATTTGTGGATGTATGACTTTGTGGGAAGTCTATGTACTGTCAGATTTACTGCAGCCTTTGTTGAGGGTCGAGTGAGGTTTTATTGAGCTGGGGGATTCTCGAATGTTGAGATCCTTTCGGTGATACAGGTCTTGGAGCGATCCCTCGAGCACCCTTAGATAGGCAGCTAGGATGTATTGACTGTGAGTTAGACAGTTGGGATTGCATCTTTTCTTTACTGCCATTGAGGCATTGTCGCAGTCTATGCTTACAGGACAGTGACAGAACAGTCAGAGACAGTACATGTGCAGGACAGGTTTACCCAGAGCTTACAGTGTCAGAGAGACAGTGTTTTTGAGCTGTTTTTTGGTTTGTTTTTTGAGTAAACCAGAGCCATTTTACAAAGGAGACTCTGCCAAAATTTATGCAGAATCTGAAGCTCTCTTGGTTCATTTGACAGGTTGATATTGGTTCAGAGGTCAGTTTACAGGGGAAACTTTGTCGAACTTTTCCCAGGAAAGTAAACTACTGTGAAGTGTAGCTATGGCTGGATCACAGGACACTGCTCTTTACAGTATCAAGAAGCTGGATGGAACCAATTTCCCATTGTGGAAGAAGCAGATTTGGCACGTGTTGGTACAAAAGAAGCAGATAAAACCTATAAAGCTCAAGGAGATAAAACCAGAAGATATGGACGAAGATGAATGGAGCGAAATGGATGAATTGGCACTTTCTACCATTATGCTGACTTTGGCAGAAAGCGTTTACTTCAATGTAGCAGACGAGATGTCGGCTTATCAAGCATGGTTAAAGCTGAGTGATCTTTATGAGAAGCAGAGTGCAGCTTCACAGGTATACTGGCTTAAGAAGCTTGTTGACTTGAAGATGAAAGAAGGGACACCTATGTCCAATCATCTGAATGAATTCAACACAATCTATAGTCAGTTGTCAGCTCAAGGTGTCAAGTTTGATGAACCTATTAGAGCTATGTTCCTGTTGATCACGTTGCCAGAAAGTTGGGACACTTTTCGCATAGCTTTGAGTTGACCACCTTCTCCTTCTGGGTTTCACAGTATTATACCCATAACTTCCAAAGAGCTAGCATCCTCCTCAGATGACTCATCCTCAGATGAAGAGCAACTGCTTGTGCTCCATTCATCCATAGAAGTCTCCATCTCTAGGTCTTGTTGTCTACCCTGCTTCATGTCATACACAATTTTTTGTTGCTTGCCACCTACCTTATGATTTGGTCACAACTCAAGGGGACCTGTCTCCCAATCTTGCCTAGCTCTCATAGCCATAAGCCAAGGTCTTCCAAGGATTAGCGGATAGCCCTCCCCCTTAGTTGGGATCACATAAGCATCAATTGAGATTGCCACACCAAAAGCTGAAACCTTCACTCCATTAACCTTTCCCACACAAGCCACCCTTACATTATTTGCCATCTTAGCTTGTAAGGAAGTTTGCTCGTTTACTTCCAAACCCAACCTGTGCATTAATTTCTCTGTCATAACACAAATCTCGGCTCCACCATCTACATACACATTGGAGACTCGCTGACTCTTAATCTCTGCATCAATGACTGGCACGATATCCTTCATGCCTCTTGCACTAATAGTCCCAACTGACTTTGCCTTAGCCCTCCTGGTGCTTACCATCTTAGATCAGGTTCTACGCATCTTTGGGGAAAGGTGGAGGAGTTTCTGCCATGAAATCTTTGGTCCTTGCTTACTCACATCTGCTACCAGGTCGTAAGGTATGGATCCTACCCCAAGTGGAAAGTCTTCTACTCCTATGTGCCTCCTTGACCTACTCTTCCTTTTCTTGTCTCCTATCACTTGGGAGGAACCCTCATTTCCTTTATCCGGCTCTGAAGCCTCCATTTCATCAGTTCTTTGTCTCCTAACTCTCTTTATTGGCATGGCAACAGCTTCCTCCATTTTTTCTTTCCCTTTATCCTTACCATTGTCAAGACTTATGACACAGACAGCCTTGTCCTCCCCTCCCGATGGTAGTGGAGGGATCTCTGTTGGTGCTTGTGGTGGTGGAGGAGGGGGTCTCAATATTTGGATTGGTGGAGCCACGTGTGCATTTTGTCCATTTAGTGGCCTAGCTCGAGGAGGAGTGACTTGCTGGCGAGGAGGCCGTCTTTGATTACCATTTCCTTGATAGCGTCGTGGATGGGGGCAATAATACATGCCGTGACCTACCTCTCCACAGTTGTAGCAAATGTACTCACGTGCTTGCCTTTGTCCTTCTTGTCTATTTTGTTCATTTCCTGGCTGGGGAGCCCTTACACCTTGAACCAGATTGATGGACAGGCTCTCTAGTTGATTGGTGATTTGTTGAAGTAATTCTTGTTGAGAGGACTCTTGGTCTGTTGCTCCTGTCCCTGCTACTACCCTTGCTGTAGGTTGAGCTAGCGGTGGAGGCTCCATTCCCCCTTGTAGTTGAGCTTGGAATTTTAACTTCCTATTCTTCTCCCTTGCATAAGTCATAGCTTTATCAAAGGTATCTGGGAATTTACCTTTTACCTTTTCTCGAAGGATGGGGTAAAGCCCTGCCAGGAAACAGTCCTTCTTTAGGCATTCTGGCGCCCTTTCTCCTTCACCTAGTGATGCACACCATTTCTCCCACAGGTTGGAAAACTTTCCTTCATAGCTTCTATAGTCATTGGGTGATGTTTGGCTCCATATCTCCTCTGGAGGCTCATGGCGGCGAAATTCTTCGATGAAGGCCATCTTTAAGGACTCCTAGTCTCTTCTTTCTTCAGGTGCCAAAGTTTGATACCATAATTTTGCACCTTCCCTCAAGACCAAAGGAAAGGCCCTTAACTTAGTAGCTTCGTCATCCCTTCCCGATACCAGAAAGGCCATTTCCAAATTATCCAAAAAGTCTGGAGCAACCTCCCCAGGCTTACCATAAAAATTAGGAAAGGCCATAAGTGAGAGAGTAAACAATTACACAAACAGCTCCAATTTATTTTAAAATAGAGTATGGTAATTACAATTTGGAGCTTTAGCACAACTTAGCTCAAAATAGGATGAAGATCGACACATCAAAGGAATGGTAATAGTCTAGTAAGGGTAGAATGACAGGATGAGGAGAGCGCAAGATTTCCCCAAGTCTCTCGGCTCCAAACAACAGGGCTATTCTTTGCTGATAAAAGATTTTTCTATCAATACAAATATTCACACAGATATGACGCACAAAATGGAAACGAAACATGCGGGGATCATCATTCTCATTACTGGCATCCATACTTACACACAAGAGCCTAGCTTAGTTGCACCACCTTGGGACCAATGAGCCTGATCAGCCACAGAAGGTCAGCACCTCGGATCACTTCGACTCTTCCTGATGCATCTGTGAAGACGTAAGGCGTGATGGCAACACTTTGTACAATGCTGAGCCTTTTAGCAAGCAACAATTGGATGCTATTACCATAATCAGCATGACGAATGAAAGTGACACCATTAATGTGCAGCACATCATCAACTAAGATAGTTTCCTTAGATTGAGATAACTTCTTGAAAATTAGCAGCAAAGGTAGGGCAGGGAGGCTTTTCACCCGGTCTCCAAAGCACTTTGGACAATATCCAAAGTGATCTTCACGCGGACAGGAGGTTGGCTTGGGATTGGTGGTGTCTGGATTCACAAAGTGCACTGGGAGCACTCGCAGACGGGCGGCAATCTTGTAGGCAAGCCTTCGCCTCTTTGCTTCAGGAGGATTTAGGGGTGAGAGTCGTGGTTGCAAGTTGGAGGTTGAAGTTGGTTGCTCACTAGCCTTTTTCTTGCCTGTAGTGGTCATGTAATCCCTTATTAATGAGATTAAGCCAAATATTACCTTACGCTTGAGCACGCGCTGCGGCCTTGGGCCACTTAGGTGTAGAGGTGATCTTCCTCCTCTTAGTCGGCTCCTCAGGAAAGAGAGGTCTGGTGATGCTTTCTCTTCCCTTAATGTGTGTCACAGTACCTTCGTGTATGTTGATGTAGAATATTTCAAGCTCGTGTGCGTTGGAGGTTTCTGGAGCACTCATAGGTTGAGACGAGAGGTATATCAAGCTCTTCTTCTCACTCTCCTTCGTTGGCAACGATCACGAACAAGGCATGTAGAAGAACTTACTTCTTGAATTTCAATGACACTCCAACCTGGTAACAAGACCTCGATGAAAACTTTTAAGGCCTCTAAACCCTCCCCCTCTTCTGTTCTCCAATTTGCAAACTCCTCACGCCATTCGTCCATGTTGTAGATTGCACATCTTCATTGCTTGTGGACTGAAGGTCTGTGTAGCCCTCCTCAGTGGGGGCACCAAAATGATGGCGGGAAAAAGAGCAGTGCAATCGGGTGGCCTTTGTACTCGTGCACACTCCACAAACCACGCTTCATGCAAACAAGCAAAGAACAAAACAAAGGGGGCACCACCCTAAATTAAGAGGTTTAGAGACCTCACACATAGTGCACATAGGCAAGTGAGACTTCTGGCATTATGATGGCATCAAAACATATGGCAAAACACATAGAAACGAAGCTTAGGGACCTTATGTAGCATATATATACACAAGACATCAGCTTAACAATACAACGGCATCTGATCATACATAACAAGGGTATAGAGAAGCAAGCCAAGGGTGGCATAATCCCTTGTCAAAAACAATCAACCCAGCAAGTGGGTATGATCCTACTAGCAACACATCAATACCTTAGAGAATGATGGGGAGGATGGTGGCCATGGAGCTTGAGAGAAGACTCCTTATTTAGGTTTTAGGGCTAGTAATGTAGCATACTAGAGGGAGAGAGAGAGAGGGAAAGAGAGTAGAGCTCCATCCATAGCTCCTTGTTGTGAGCAATGTCGTCATAGCTTCATTGCTTGGTGAAGTGGGTGAAGTGTTTGTTTTGAGTGAGAGAAGGCCTCCTTATATAGGTTTCTGAGAGGGTTTAGGATTAGGGATAAACATGCTTAAATCCGCGGATTGGGGTTACTTTTTGCTTAGGGTGGTCAACAGATTGAGGTCACCTGCTATGTCACCATCAAGATATTCTCTAGAGTGATGTGAGAGGGGAGGATAAATGCTAATTTTTCTGATTGTGACACATGGGGATAAGGCCTTGACCAGCATTTAAGAGCAGGTAAGGTGGCTGTTGAAACTGGAGGTTCTGCACATGTCAGGGGGGGACCTGCTGGGTCCTCCTGAATATCAAATTCTCAAAAAATCCTCAACCATGGCTTCTTTTGACATGTGTTCTTTGAAAAAATCAGCATGTCTCTTTTCAACTCAAAAGTCTTTATCCCTGTTGACTCACCTTTACCATAAGATTTTCCCCTTTTCTCCTCCTGTAACTGCATTGTTGATGCCCAATCACTGTTTCTAGTAACAATGAACTGTTACCTACCAAATACTTATGGTGCAGTAAAAAATATTTACCATGGGTAAAAAAATTAATGTAGGTAAAAAGTGATTTGTATTTACCATGTAGGTTAAAATATTTACTGTAGGTAAAAAATATTTACTGTGGTAAAAAATATTTACTGTCGGTAAAAAAGTGAAAACGGAGTATGCTGTGCTGTGAGTCCACACGAACATCCTCGTGTAAATTTCACTAGAAATTCACACCTAGAATGGGCTATTCTGTAAGATATAGGTTGTAGGCATGCATAAGAGCTCGTTCCCACGTATCTTCTGTCCATGGCACTTTTTACTCTTTGGTGCTTGTGAAGTAGATTTTTCTTCTCTTTCGAGATCCCTTGGACATCTCCCCAACAACTGACTGTGCCTTTATTGCATCTTCAGAAGGGGTCCTAAAAACCATGCATCAGATTCAGTGTAAAAATCAGGGTTACTCTTGACAAATTCCATGTTTCCTTTGGTACGGATGTACAGGTCTGTATTGGAGGGGCACTTGGAGTGGTCAATGAGATTGAGATTGAAGGGTGCTTTGATGAGCTCACCTTTGTCCAAAAATTGCCCTCCTTTTAGAATCTTGAGTCTGTAATCTTCCACAGTAGAGGCAGGGAGGTTAGCAAGGTATACCCAAGTTTCACTTAAAATAGGTGCTAAGAAAGCTTTGTTGGGCAGGACCCAAAGCTGATGGTCAATCCCGAGGGATTCAATTTCAATTTGTCTCACAGGCAAGACATGAAAAACTTTGGAAATTTCAGGCACCATCTCTTGGAGGTTTGAGTCATTGAGGGAGCAAAGATTACTCTGAAATTCCTTAACTGCTTCAAGGGCTGCACTATCCCAACAAAAGATACATGGAATAGATGGAGTAGCCGGTGCACAGACAAAAGAGGATTTGAGCCCACATAACTTCCTAAGAAAGTTAGACAAATCAACACCAGAGGAGGAAAATAGGGCAAGCTCTTGCTGATATTGTGAGGATGATAGAGGAAGCTAGGCAATGTAATGGGTAATTAAATTCACTCCTTCCATGGAGTCTTTATCCAAAGTTACCAAAATTTTGACCCAATCATTAAAAGACAGCATATGTAAAACATATAATTTCTTGTCAGAGGTAAGAGCCGAATATTAAATTACTTGAGAAGCATCCAAGCTGCTAATACATCTGAGTATAAGGAAAGTGGCCACTGAGAGGGGCTTCGAGGACAATTTCAATCCTTGAGAGAGAGCAATAGTCTGCAATATTTCAAAAAAGTGAGGTGAGGTTAACTTATACTTATCATAGTAAGTAATACAATCTTTGGCCTTCCTAGAGAGAAAGGGTATAGTTCTAACTGCCAAAGCATCTTTGGTTTACGGTCCTTAAGGTATAGCTTAATCTGTTTGATATCTTTGCATGATTATAGGGTAACCAATCCTGAAAAGGGAACAGTGTAAACATACATAAAGGTAGAAACAGTAACTGTAATTTTTTGGGCCTACAAACCTTCAACCGGCAAAGTCAAAGACTATAGTAGCAGTGAGCAAGGGACCAGAAAAAGAGTCTAAAAAGGACCACCTAACACTAGTCAACCGCTCAAGGGATTACGTACTGTGGGTCCAACTTAGAACTCAATTTCGAAGAAAATTTCCAAAGCCAGCATCCTGGTTTCTCTTGGAAAGAAAAACCTTATGTATAGGATGTGTGTGTAGCTGTTAAATCTTAGATAATAAAACATAATTGAATTTTTACATTCAAAAGACAGTTGGCAATGAAATTAGAAATAGATAAGTACAAAAACAACTCAATATTAGAATCATTTAAGTACAATGTTTGTAGGAACGAGATCCCCTTTCAGTATGCAGATAGTAAAGGGACTTCCCAAGTCATAAGTGAGTGTTCCATCCAGAGTATAATAGGCTGCCAAAGTAAAAAAACCTTCCAAGATAAGATAGAGTCCTTACCTACATCCATCCAAACAAGACAACAATTCAGTTAGCTTTGGATGTGTATTACAGGTATCAATGGACCATAGCAGTTGTTATCCATGTCCACCTTACAAACTTTTTTTAATTTTACAAGCTAAGTCAATAGTATTTTTTGAAAACATATATATTTCTTTACTCCAAAGTTTTTTTATATATGCAAATTGATTATAAGACCAACACCCCTTCTAATGCAAGTGTCTGAAACACCCCTTTCCTATTGAAAGTATCATTTTTCTTAGAAACGAAATTACATTTATGGTTTTTGAAGTAACAAGCTATAAGGCTTGTTTTTAAGATTAGATATCAATTTTAGTGAATGGACTGCAATTCATCCTTCAATTTGTTGTATCGTATATCATGTATTTCTTTAAGTAATCCAAGAAGCAAGGATCTAAGCAAAAAAGCCAGGCTTTGCTTCTAACAAAAAAAGATATACCATGTTTAAAGTGCCAATAACCATGGCTATAGTGGGATCAACACCTGCCCGAGTAAATGCAAAAAAGCTGAAATGTCAAACCTCATCTTACCAATGTGGATACCAAGAGCTGCCAAAATGTAAAGCGAGGCATACACTCCTTAGTGTCCCATGTATATTTTTTAACAAAATAAACTAAAATAGTGCGCTGCCCGAAACAACCCAATCATGATTAGTGTGCAGTAAAAGACTTCCAGCCGATGTAAGTATCAGTGGCAACCCAATACTCAAGGCCAGTCAAGGCAATATTTTGATCATACTCTATGTATGAGAAAACTGTATCAAGTTAAAAAATCCGCAGCATTTTAAATGCTCAATGAACCCACAAGGAAATCTTGGTATCAGCCAATTGAATAAATGCCAAGCTCAGTAAAGCTACAGAAAAAGCCTCTTTCAAGAGCCAGTGTAAACATAAAGCAACCCCCCTTTTTAATTCTCCATTCTTACCATTAATAATCAACCAGTTATTGAGCCAAAACCATTGTAATGAAGCATCAATAGTACCAACAATGTGACAGTAGTTAAATTGGCAGAACAAGAAAAAAAGCCATTGTTCAGAGGGTAGTGCACCCCACACCCTTTCTTCTTTTTTCTCCAAAATATACAGACCTGGCATACAGCCATAGAAGGGAACCAGACCCGGCCAACCTTCAATAGAGATTAGCAAGCAAGACAAGAAATAACCCAAAAATGTACTAGTTACCAGGGCAAAAAATATATATCCTTAATCATCCATATGCAGCGGCTATTGGCCATAGGGTGGACAAAACCATACACAGTAGATTAAATGCAACATTTGGTAAGCAAACAACGCAGAAAAAAACCCATGCTTGGTTTTATACAAATTTGTAGGAGGAGACCACCAATAAATCAAATACAACATCCTCCTTTCAAGCGGAAGGAGACCTAAGTGTGCAAAAAAGTAAAGCAAGAAATAGCAAGGACCGACCTGAGTAACTTGAGTGGAGAGATCCATCTTTTGTAACAGACACGTAGTAGCAAGTTTCAAGCCAACAACCACAACCAAAACTAAGTGAGGGGCAGAGATGCGCCCTCACCTTTAAATAGAGCAGGGAGGGAGGTTGCCATAACTCCGAATCGCTTAGAATCCCAAGCCTTTGGGAAGATCTCCAGTAGAGCAAGTGAAGCTGTTGGACGGATACGCCGTGACGGACGTCAGCACAGCGAGAACTTACCTAACATGTAATTTCAGCTAAGGACGAAGCTCGACCTGCAGGCGCGTGGAAGCAAGTATAAGGTGTCAACCTACACTCGACCGACTCGTAACTAATTCCTACAGAGGTCTCTACCAATTGTCTAAGTCACAGCCTTCAAGAGTGCAAGAGAGGAAACTTCCTACAATGCTTTTTAGAGCCGAACACCCATCAAACAATCTCGAAACACCATAGAACTTGAAGGAGACCCTATTAATACCAATAGGTCACTCTCCCTAAGGTCTATGAACCAAAATCCCGACCCAAAACACCCGGTGCGGAAACACGTAGGATGTCTGGCCAAAATCTGCAGGTCTTGGTTTTTGAAATCTAAAATGCCTAATGTGTCGTTCTACTCAATGTGAATGCGTGGATATGCTGCAATGCAAAATCGGACAACGTATGCTCACCCAAACAACCGATGAAGCTCGTAGAAGGAGATCGCAAAGCCGGACTGTACGCGCGCAATGTTGGTATTGGCGCGTAGCTCTAGTCGGGGGCAACACGCTGTATTTCTCCGCACTCGATTCCGACCACCGGAGCACACATAGCGTCAAGATGAAGCTCACACACTCTCTCTCGTACACAATACACTCACTCACAGACTTCCAACTTGTTTTTAAAATGACAAAAGGTCCTTCATTAAGGTCAAAAAAGTGGTATATATACCTTACAACTTCTCAAACCCTAAAGTTCCAAAATCAACCATCTACTCAATCTAACTATCAAAACTGGGATACAATCTGGAAACTTCTGTAAGTCCCAATTTTTACGAGGTGAAAAATTGGGTTTTCCTCACTGAATGAATAATTACAAAAATAATAGTCCTCCGAGTAGTTAGATGTCGTGGGGTGTGTCCAGCTTCTAACATCCCCCCCCCTCCTTGTTCATGTTGTCCTCGACATGGCCTTGATCTGCTGCTTCATCTGATCGTTTCTCGCATCTTTAGCAGTGATTCGTACCTGGCATGTAGGTTTAGCATTGTTGGGCCAAAGATATCTATATTCATGGTGAAGAACCCCATATAGAATGCTTCTTCAAAAGCCTGGAGGTGATAGGATGGTAGAAACATGATTCTTTGATACAGCGCATGTATCACCTCCGTGGAAGGGTGACCTGACAGATCATAAGCACATCTCTATGTATCGTGGAAGAAGAATATGTTGTCGGTCACCTGGCCTGGCTTGAAGGTCTCGAACACTGCTAAGATGGTTCTGCAAATCTTCCTTATCATAATGCACGTAAGATCAGGTGAGCCAGTGAACAACTTTATGGCTCCCGTTAGGGTTTTCACCATGTATTGGACCCTTATTCTCTCACCTGCCTTCACGCCCTACAGCTTTGGGTAATTCAACGAAGTGGGTTGGCTTCTTTGCAAAATTTGTTGTGCCTTCCACGTCCTAACCCTTGGTAGGGGACATAAGCTGAGATTGTCTTTGATATCTTTAGGTGCCTCTACCAAGTGGATTAGGTATTGTGGGTACTTGGTAAGCCAAGCCTTTCTCCACTTTGGCTGAGAATCCACTATAAGCTTAACTCCTTTTGGATTTGAGGTGTGTGCATTGTAGAGAGGTTCCGTTGGCTCTTCTCTGATCCGCTTGTTTATTGTTGCTGCCTCATATTTCAGCAATGGATATTGGGAGAGAGGGTTGAAGCCACTTGCGCCTGAGATTGCTGGCGTCAATCTTCTGAATTGTCATAGATTTGAAGACCCTCTGCTCCCATTCCAAGGCTTCCTTTGTGCTTTCTCTTAGCTCTTCCTCTATTGCCTTACACAATTTTTCCTCCTCTTCTTGTGTTAGATCCTGTGGCTCTTGAGAGGATCCTGCTATGCTTTCCTCTTGCATGTGTGTGTCCACAGGATCTGCCACATTTTCGAGGTCGATGCCCTCATTGGCGGCTGGCCCTGAGCTTTCTGCCTCTCCTCCTTGCTGGCCTTTCAACTCCTCAATTTGCCTGAGGAGTGTTTGGTTTTCCGCTTCAGCTTCTCCGTCCATATTCACGAGAAGGTCATTAAGTTCAGCGTTTACTCTTTCCGCCTCCTCGAGCTTTTTCTTTATGCTTTCCACTTCTTCTTGCAGGGCTTTTTGGCCCTCCTCCATTCTTGTTTGCATTACGATAGAACCTTCAGCCATCATTAACCTTTGCTTTTTCTCGAGAGTCAGCTCCTTCTGAAGTTCCTGCATTTGCTCTTCATATAGTTGACTCTCGGAAATGATTTGAGTCGAGCTCGTAGCTCTGACTCTAGCAGGTGATGCTCGTAGCCTCTGGATGGTTTGATCTTTGACTTTTAATTGGTCCTTGAGCTCAAGGACTTCATCTAGGCTTGCTTCTTGTTCTATCTCTGCTTTTTCCTTGGCATTTCTCATGGCCTCTACTTCTTTCGACTCTTCGGCCAGCTGTAGTGCCAGATTATCTCTTTCTCTTTCAGCATCTCGCAATGACTTGCTGAGCTGTAGACACTCTTCTTCAGCTGCTTGTATTCTTTTTTCTGCTGCCTCGTTTGCTTCTTCCATTGCTTGGCAGTTTTGTAGAGCCGTTGCCAAGCTAGCCTGCAGGTCATCTTCTCTCTCTTTTTGCCTTTGGCTTTGTGTTTGCAGAGAATCTACTTCCTTTTTGATCTATTCTTCAATGGCTTTGAGAGTTGTCATTTCTTTCTCTGAAGCCATGGATTGTGCCCTCAATCTGGCTAGCTTTGTCATCACCATGTCCCAGTCATTGGAGGGCGGGTGCAGGTCTACCGTGTTGGTAGCAATTTATTTTAGCTCCACTAGCTGGATGCCTTGCATCTGTTCCTTATGCCCTGTCCTCACCAAGTCGAATGCAACTGTGGCGGCTTCTTCCTTTGTATAGCCTGCAGCTAGCAGGTCCAAAAATGCATAGTAGGCCTCATCTAATCCTTTTTGCTTAGACTCAGGCTTGGCCTCTTCCTTTGGCTCACGTTCCTGCCTTTGCTCTTGCTCCTCAGCTTGCCTTTCATCTTGTTTGTCCTCAGTCTCCTTATCTTCTGGTGGAGGGCTGTTGGGAGGTGGTGAGGGCGGTGGAGATGGTTGTGGGCTAGGTTTAGGGCTATCTGGTAAAGCTGCCGGTTTGCACTTTAAGTCCCTGTATGCTTTTGTTTTTCTTTTTCTTTCTTGGCTTTCTTGTTCATCTAGTAGTGTCTGCCTTATCTGCTCCACTTCCTCCTCGGTGAAAGGGACATGGGGAATGTTTTCCGCTGCAGCATCAAGAATCTCGAAATTCTTGATATAATCTTCAAAGCAGTCCCTCTTTGCACTCTTCTGGAAGATCCGGACATAGACTCGAGAGATGGCTTCCAGAGTTCGTTTAAATCACCCTTGAGGGCTCTTTTTGCTCGGAAACTCTCCATCAGCCTCTCGAGTCTTGCCACTTTCTGAGACCTGGTTTCTTTGGTCGACACTTGAGAAAACTCCTTCTTTCCTTTCTTCTGCTCGGGTTGCTCCTCTTCAACTGGCTCCAGCCGTCTCTTCAATCTTGTAGCCACCCTTGGTGCCCTTTGCGGCTCATCTTCCTTGTCTTCTTTGATTCTCAGCCAATCATTCTGAGATGGGGGGTCAAGCCACCTTCCTTTAGCGTGTAGTGCCCCATAAACCACCTTGGTGATCAGTTCTCCTAGCACTATGTATGTTGGCTTTTTGTTGCCCATCTTTACTAAGCTGTCATGTATGTATGCCGCATAGTTGATTATCTTTGGGGTGCCCTTCGTCATTGCCCAAGTAAACGTTGTGGCAATTGCACCTGGCGGAATCCTGTACTTCTGTGGCCTCTTTGTGCACATGTGGAAGTACTGGTTGTACAACTGGCTCATAATTGCCACCTTTGGGTTGGCAATGTCTTCAAAGGTGTAATTTGCCTTTTTCTCCTTGTACACCTTGACTTCATCCCTTCTTTTTGTTACACTGTCCCCCTCATTAGAGAGGTCTAGTGCATGGGCTACAACCCGCTCCGTGATTATGATCTCTGTATATGGTCTGCCTTGTAAATCTGTTACCTTGGCCACTCCATCCTCTTTGATGCTTGTTACAAACTCCCATACTCTTTTGATGTCCACTCCTGCTGGTATTGCTTCGAAGTAGTTGTGGAGGTCAATTTTCTCCAAGTAGCCGGCCATTTTGCTTTGTACAAATTCATTGATTTCTCTTGGCAGCATTGGTAGCTCTATTACATTGCCTTCATTGTCTTTGAACACTCCTTGGTAGATCTTTAGGTCATTTGACTCTAACAAATCTTCTTGTATCCAGGTGCTGGTGGGCTTTAGTGTTCCCTCTGGAATGACAAAGGGTTCCACTTCATCCAGATAATCTTTGATGGTCATTCTTTTCCTCTTTGCCGGTGACTTCGAGGCTGCCATAGATCCTGTTGCACTCAGTAGTCCGAAGTTAGCGTTTTTTCCATATTAGCTGCGAAACTGAGTTTTACTTATCCAAATGACTTGAATAATGAAATTAAAGCTTAAAAGGAACTTGTGAAGCTGTGCATGTGCTCACAGTGCAAATCGGGTCAAAAATTTCCATCTAGACATACTACGCGTAGGATGTCTTTTTCATCAGAATTGGTTCATACTTCACATGCAGGTAGTGTAAGGCTCATGGAACATGGCTATAGGCTTGGATTTGAATTTGGATATCCAAAAAGTTGATTTTTTGGACTGAATCAGGTTTTAGGTCACAATTTGGATAGAATGTCCATCATAGGTAGCAATTGATGTCCAAATGGGTTAAAAATTGGTATATGGGCTCATTGCACCATGGTCTTGGCTCCCATGATGTCATTCTTTGCACAGAAGGCTAAATTTATGCTTGAGACATCCTACGCGTAGGATGTCTTTTTCATCAAAATGACATGAAACTTGTTCTGTGGGTTGTCCTTCGCCTATGGAACATGGCCATGTTCTTGGATTTGAATTTGGACAAGATTTGATGCTTGTAAGGCTCTGTGAGGTATTTTTGGGCTCAAAAAGTGTATCTTGAAGGTGTTGAGGGTCAAAAGTGATTAGAATGGCTTCAAACTTGACATATGGGCTCTTGATGATGAGGTAATTGGATCTGGAATGATAAAACATCCCTTGCATGTCAAAAAGGTCAATTAGACATCCTACGCGTAGGATGTCTATTTCATCATTTTTTCTCCCTGACCACACAGATTGTTTGCTGATGTGTTGGTGAATGTGTTGTGCAAGTTTCATGGGATTTGGACAAGATTTGGTAGGTCTTTGTCCCATTATTGCCTCTATGCCGTAACTTTGCGTTTTTTCCATGCATATGAGGTCAAACTTGGTCCAAATGTGATGAAACTTGGTGTATGACTTGTAAATGTCATTCAGAACATGTGCATGATAAAAGATGTTGGAGTTTGTGCCAAAAAGTGCCCTTGAGACATCCGCGTAGGATGTCTCATGGTGATTTTTTCAGTGATGGTGCTCCCAGTGCTTGCCCTTTGCCCCCCTAAGTCCCTTTTGAGCTTAATTTCAACAAAAAAGTCAAATGGATAGAGTATAACTCCCTGTGTGGACTTCAGAGCCTCCGAGCCGTTTTCTGACTTTTGGAGTGCTTTTTGGTGATGAAATTTCTCGATGTTGGTCTCCTCAGCTTCCCGATCCCTTGGGGATCCTTGCCGTATGGTTTTCGTCGACTTTGGCTTCACCGGAGCTCCATTTGGCAATTTGTCGCTCTAGAAGAATCCGTGGTTGCGTTTACATACCTTTGATGATTTGTGGTGGTCTACCACCATAGGATTTGGTTGTTGATGGTCTAGGAAAGCCGCTTGTGAAGTTTGGTGGCAAACGAACTTGCGGTTTGGCCGCAAGTGCAATTTGACGCTTTGTGTGTCTGATGTCGTTTCTTAAGTTTAGTGCCGCTTCGGGTCACTTTTGGTCATGCGGGTCATATAGACTTGTCGAGCATGTCGAGATGCTCCTACCCATGAATTTTGGTAGCATTTGGTCGCCGTTTCACCGATTTCCCCTTTGGTGGCCTCTTGCGGTTTTCTGGGAATTAGGGTTTTTTCCCAATGGTTTCCTACTGCCTTTGGCCATCCAAGACTAGTCTCCTAGACTAGGGTAAGTTGCCGATGAAGTCTTGTTGCTTTCGGGTTAGCCGTTAGGCTGCCGTCTCTACTTGTAGGTCTCTACCGCTCGCTTTGTGTGTTACCCCTACGCTAGTTTTCGCGACATAATGACAAACATGCACGAAAAGCTCAAGGTGGTGAGCCTACCTCTCATGTCTGGAGCTCGTCGGGTAGTCATGCGCGTCGTAGAAGCTGCTGGAAGGTCGATCCGCTCTAGGTGGCAGAAGCTCTCTCCACAAAGTCAATAGTGAGAATGAGCTAAAAATGGGGTGAAAATTTCTTATAATGGAGGTCCTCGAACCACTTTTCATGAAATTTGACATGTGCTCCTATCTTCTGTCCGCCCATGCCTCCATTGGCTATGAACATCAGTGTTCGTTCATCTAGGCTATATCTTCCTTCTCCTGCGGCCTGTGCAACAGCTGGTGGTCCTTGATTCCCTATCATGCTCCATGGTTCTGGTGTCGAGGGTTCTTCCGGTGGATAATAGACAGGGTTTGCCACATATCCATTGGGATCTTCATAATATGCATACATAGGCACCAAAGCCTTTTCTTCTGATTCAGTTACTGTTGGTGTGTATCTTATACCAACTGGTCATAATCCTGGTAGGGGTGGTTGTTGCCCCAACACCGGTTGTGGTCTTTCTACACCTACAGGTCCTGGTAAGTTGCCTGCTTGATATCTAGGCATCGGTGGAACTTGAGGGGAAGCTACTGGAGCTTGGGGAGCGTAAGGTCTCTCTCTCACATATCCCTTGTTATAATAACACATCGGTCCTATGGTTTGTCCATTTTTGTTCAATAGCACACCACTTGGGCTATTTAGCTTGGGGTTTGGTATACAAGTTGATCTTTTTTAGCACTTCATCTACGAGCTGCTCCTGGTTTACCGCTACTTCTCCTTTTGGTACTGTCTTAGAAGACTTGCTTCCACTTTGCTGTGAAGATGAATCGTCATCAAGGTCCTTGAACTCCCCTTCCTTGTAGACCGCACAATTGTCCACAAGGTAAAGAACCTCCTTGGTCAACTCATTCAACGTCGTGCTCCTCTTCATATGTAAGTCTTTCTAGAGATCTGCATTCCTTAGTCCTTGGATGAATATCAGCATAAGTCTGGACTGAGTTGGCAGTTCTTCAACAGGACAAAACTTAACATATCTTTTTAGTCTTAGGGCTGACTTTCGTACAGATTCTCCATCTTTCTGTTTGAATTTATGGATTTGTGAGACGGTATTATGAGCTATTCCCCTTTGAGAGAATTCCTCAATAAACTCGTCAAACACTTCCTCCATCGACTCAAAGTCTCTACGCTCTACAGAGTCAAACCAGGTGGTAGTATCTTCCTCTAGGGTTAGTCCAAACCTTGCAAATTGGGTGGGAAAATCTAACACCTCTTGGGCTCTAATTACACGCACAAAGGCTGCTACATGATCTTTTGGGTCTCTGCTTCCTGTGTATTTCTTGTTTACCTATTTTTGCACTTGAGAGGGTCTAATTCTTCGATGGTCTACAAACCTCATCATTGGATCACCCCGTCCCAGTCGATACACCTCCTCAAGCCTTCTGTAATAGGCTGGTTCCTCTCCCAATGGTGCTCCTAAGCCATAATTTCTAACGGTTCTCGCTGGAGGTGGTTCTTCTCTTCGAACTTGTTCCATGGGTGGTCCTCCATGCTCTGTTGACCCTTGAGACTTTGGCTTACTCTCTGCCTGATACCTTGAATAGAGTGCTGGTTCTTGCAAATCCCTGAGCCCTCGTGCGGCTTGATAACCATCTCGGTTTCGGTCTGGTTCCATTGTTGCACTCTGTCAAAGCCATGCCTGCAATGATGGCTGGTTTGCTGGTTGGTCTTGGTTGTTGAATGCTTGCGGTCGGGTGGAATGTGAAGTAGTGTCATACTCATCTGAAAAAGAATTCGTTGACTTGCTTGGGGTGTGGGCGGCTCTTGGCACTTCCTCAGGGGCATATGCTGATGCTCCTGGGCCTATTGCTCTCTCTACTTCCTCTGGGAGAATACGTTGGTATTCTCACCCGTATCTATCAACAAAAACTATGTCCTTCCCCGTAGCAGTTTCATAAGAAAATAAGTAAAGAACCTTGTCTTTGCTTAGTTCGTTTACGTATGGTTCTTTGCTGCGAAAGTAAGAGACTATACCCTCGCTCTCATGTTTGTAGATTCGCACATTCTCATTATAAGTTGGAACCCTGGTTGTTTTCTTATCATACATAAATATAGCTCCGGTCCGATCAATGTTTGGTGGCGGTTCTTGAGTTTCTGAAACCATTTTCCCTTTCGCCACGTTATCTCCATATCTGTTGTAATCTTCAGGGTTACTAACTATTAAATAGTGGTTCCCCTTTTCGTCTCGGAACCTATCTCCATCATCATACACTCGGATTATCTCCAATCTTTGAGCTGGCCTCTCTTCGATACAAATGCACTTGCGGCCTCGATAGTCAGAATAGACTAGGACTCCTCTCAAGTTTGTTCCCTCCAAGAAGATCACCGTGAGCCTGGAATCATTGAAAGGATTTTGGAAAGTGCTTCCTCCTCGCATAGGTCCATCGTAGGTGAAACCTCCTGGCTGTTGACTACCCATCATGAAGAAAGATTTGTTTGACGAAGTGTCAGTATCACTACCTTCCTCAATAGTCGGTGCTAGCGGATCTAGCCTTGCCTGAGTTACACTCTCTTCTGTGGACACTAAGCTACCTTGGTCACCTGCCACTTTCTGGTCTCTAACAATGTATCTTCCCGATCTTAAATTCATTAAATTTATCAATGCAATTGATCACAAATTCAACCACTCACCTGTCAATGGGTCAGTTTCTGCACAACTTCTTGCTTTGTTGCTGAATATACCTGTACACAAGTGTTTTAATTTCGGCAATTGAATCAAAGCATTTATCTGCTAGTGGTTATCTTAGTAATGATTGGTATAAATGGAGAGTTAATCTCAACCACTACTGTATTTTATACACTGTTGCTGTTTTGGATTAGGTTTGCTAATCTGAAACAGTACTTCCCTCTGATGTTGGTCAATTTACGCGAAAAATCTGAATTCAGTCTTTGCTTCATCAAATGAGTAAACAAGGTCCAAATTCACTTCTGAAAGAAGTTCTGGAACCCTTAAGCTAAATGGAATCTCACTGTCTATGCCAGGTCAAATTTTCTTTGCAGCATGCCCTAATAGACATCCTACGCGTAGGATGTCTCCTTCTGTGTTTTGTCTGGATTTTTGCACTGTTGTTCCCTCTTGTTGTGCTGAGCTTACAACAACCAAAATTGACTAGGAGGCTTGCCTTAGGCTATATAACACCTTACTATGCTCAAAGTCAAAGTCTGGCTTCAATTTCTTGCATTAGCCATCCTACGCATAGGATGTCTATTTCTTCAGAATGGCTTCAAACTCAAAGCCCAGGCTCCCCTTGAGTTGCTGATCACTTTGGTATACTCAGAATTCAGTTTGGAGTCCCAAATCACTCAAAAGACATCCTACGCGTAGGATGTATTTTTGGCCCGTTTGATCCCAGGTTTGTCCCACAGCTTCCCTTTGATGTCAGTAACCCAGTGGTATGCTTAGATTTTGTTTTGGATGTCAAAAGTCCCAAATTTCAGCTATTTTTGCTTTTTGAGTCAAAAGTGCTAAAGTTCGCTTTGAATCCAATTTTCTTACCCAAATGAGGTGAAACCCCTTTTAGTCACTCAATATATCATTCAAGACATGCTCATGCAGCCATCTTATGGTTTTGGTCTCAAAATACTGTTTTGGCACTATTTGGGTAGGATGTTTTGGCACTATTTGGGTAGGATGTTTGGCAATTTCAGTCTACCTGGCCTTATTCTGTCAAGATATGGCCAAATTTCCACTTTCTAGTTGAAATTAGGGTAAACCCTACCTTTTGAACACACTGGTCACTCAAATCCCAAAAATTCCTCCTAGAGTAGGCTATAGACATCCTACGCGTAGGATGTCTCCTGCTTAAAATTAAAGTTTTTTTCTGACAGGAATGCTCCTGATGCTCTGTAGATCTATCAGAAACACTCACAGTAACTTTTGGACTTCAATTAGGCTTTCAAATGCACTTTTACGTCTTTTTGCGTCTTTGACAAACTTGTAATGATTTTACCAAGCAAGTGTACATGCATGAAATACTCTAGATCC
The DNA here is from genome assembly GCF_014529385.1 of Adiantum capillus-veneris. Classification (NCBI taxonomy): domain Eukaryota; kingdom Viridiplantae; phylum Streptophyta; class Polypodiopsida; order Polypodiales; family Pteridaceae; genus Adiantum; species Adiantum capillus-veneris. The sequence goes on along the minus strand of NC_140940.1, from coordinate 132,578,918 downwards.
TGAATCATGATGTCCTACTTACTCTACTCCTACCTATCATGTGAAATGGTGATAATGGTGTTTTTGGTTGCTTTTTGGCCTCTTCGGACTCTCAAGCTCTCCTCTCACCCCTTCTACCACCCCAAGCCCTACTCTAGGAATCGACTACTACCTAAAACTACCTAAGTCAACCTCGTCTACCTAAGTCGAAGGATCTAGGCCAGACACACGCTTCCTAGACTCCCTCTAAGACCTAGAGAGTCCTCTACGCTCTGATCCTATCTAAATGTAAAGCGAGATTCTTGGCAAGTCAAAAATCCCAATCCTCAAGGATTAGTTTCGGTCACCTACCTAAGGTTTTCGTCCCCGGCAGCGGCGCCAATGTTGGACGGATACGCCGCGACGGACGTCAGCACAATGAGAACTCACCTAACATGTTATGTCAGCTAAGGACGAAGCTCGACCCGCAGGCACGTGGAAGCAAGTATAAGGTGTCAACCAACACTCGACCGACTCCTAACTAATTCCTACAGAGGTCTCTACCAATTGTCTAAGTCACAGCCTTCAAGAGTGCAAGAGAGGAAACTTCCTACAATGCTTTCTTGAGCCGAACACCCATCAAACAATCTCGAAACACCATAGAATTTGAAGGAGACCCTACTAATACCAATAGGTCACTCTCCCTAAGGTCTATGAACCAAATTCCCGGCCCAAAACACCAGGTGCAGAAACACGTAGGATGCCAAGCCAAAATCTGCAGGTCTTCGTTTTCGAAATCTAAAGTGCCTAATGTGTAGTTCTACTCAATGTGAATGCGTGGATATGCTGCAATGCAAAATCGGACAACGTATGCTCACCCAAACAACCGATGAAGCTCGTAGAAGGAGCTAGCAAAGCCTGACCGTATGCGTGCAATGTTGGTATTGACGCGTAGCTCTAGTCGGGGGCAACACGCTGCACTTCTCCGCACTTGATTCCGACCATCGGAGCACACGTAGCGTCAAGACGAAGCTCACACTCTCTCTCTCGTACATAGTACGCTCACTCACAGACTTCCAACTTGTTTTTAAAATGACAAAAGGTCCTTCATTAAGGTAAAAAAAGTGGTATATATACCTTACAACTTCTCAAACCCTAAAGTTCCAAAATCAACCATCTACTCAATCTAACTATAAAAACTGGGATACAATCTGGAAACTTCTGTAAGTCCCAATTTTTACGAGGTGAAAAATTGGGTTTTCCTCACTGAATGAATAATTACAAAAATAATAGTCCTCCGAGTAGTTAGATGGCGTGGGGTGTGTCTAGCTTCTAACAGAAGCCGCCTGCATGGTGCCATGAGGAGGTAGCCAGAGTAATCACGACAGGGTTTTACCCAAGGTAGAAAGTGATGCATGGTTTTTAGGACCCCTTCTGAAGATGCAATAAAGGCACAGTCAGTTGTTGGGGAGATGAGGATACTCTAGTCCAAGGGATCTCAAAAGAGAAGAAAAATCTACTTCACAAGCACCAAAGAGTAAAAAGTGCCATGGACAGAAGATACGTGGGAACGAGCTCTTATGCATGCCTACAACCTATGTCTTACAGAATAGCCTATTCTAGGTGTGAATTTATAGTGAAATTTACACGAGGATGTTCGTGTGGACTCACAGCACAGCATTCTCCGTTTTCACTTTTTTACCGACAGTAAATATTTTTTACCACAGCAAAGAGGCTCATTGGTCCAAAGGACAGTAAATATTTTTTCCCAGTGCACTTTGTGAATCCAGACACCACCAATCCCAAGCCAACCTCCTGTCCGCGTGAAGATCACTTTGGATATTGTCCAAAGTGCTTTGGAGACCGGGTGAAAAGCCTCCCTGCCCTACCTTTGCTGCTAATTTTCAAGAAGTTATCTCAATCTAAGGAAACTATCTTAGTTGATGATGTGCTGCACATTAATGGTGTCACTTTCATTCGTCATGCTGATTATGGTAATAGCATCCAATTGTTGCTTGCTAAAAGGCTCAGCATTGTACAAAGTATTGCCATCACGCCTTACGTCTTCACAGATGCATCAGGAAGAGTCGAAGTAATCCGAGGTGCTGACCTTCTGTGGCTGATCCGTCTCATTGGTCCCAAGGTGGTGCAACTAAGCTAGGCTCTTGTGTGTAAGTATGGATGCCAATAATGAGAATGTTGATCCCCGCATGTTTCCTTTCCATTTTGTGCGTCATATCCGTGTGAATATTTGTATTGATAGAAAAATCTTTTATCAGCAAAGAATAGCCCTGTTGTTTGGAGCCGAGAGACTTGGGGAAATCTTGCGCTCTCCTCATCCTGTCATTCTACCCTTACTAGACTATTACCATTCCTTTGATGTGTCGATCTTCATCCTATTTTGAGATAAGTTGTGCTAAAGCTCCAAATTGTAATTACCATACTCTATTTTAAAATAAATTGGAGCTGTTTGTGTAATTGTTTACTCTCTCACTTATGGCCTTCCCTAATTTTTATGGTAAGCCTGGGGAGGTTGCTCCAGCCTTTTTGGATAATTTGGAAATGGCCTTTCTGGTATCGGGAAGGGATGACGAAGCTACTAAGTTAAGGGCCTTTCCTTTGGTCTTGAGGGACGGTGGAAAATTATGGTATCAAAATTTGGCACCTGAAGAAAGAAGAGACTGGGAGTCCTTAAAGATGGACTTCATCGAAGAATTTCGCCGCCATGAGCCTCCAGAGGAGATATGGAGACAGCTCTTAGAGCTACGCCAAACATCACCCAATGACTATAGAAGCTATGAAGGAAAGTTTTCCAACCTATGGGAGAAATGGTGTGCATCACTAGGTGAAGGAGAAAGGGCGCCAGAATTCCTAAAGAAGGACTGTTTCCTGGCAGGGCTTTACCCCATCCTTCGAGAAAAGGTAAAAGGTAAATTCCCAGATACCTTTGATAAAGCTATGACTTATGCAAGGGAGAAGGATAGGAAGTTAAAATTCCAAGCTCAACTACAAGGGGGAATGGAGCCTCCACTGCTAGCTCAACCTACGGCAAGGGTAGTAGCAGGGACAGGAGCAACAGACCAAGAGTCCTCTCAACAAGAATTACTTCAATAAATCACCAATCAACTAGAGAGCCTGTCCATCAATCTGGTTCAAGGTGTAAGGGCTCCCCAGCCAGGAAATGAACGAAATAGACAAGAAGGACAAAGGCAAGCACGTGAGTACATTTACTACAACTGTGGAGAGGTAGGTCACGGCATGTATTATTGCCCCCATCCACGACGCTATCAAGGAAATGGTAATCAAAGACGGCCTCCTTGCCAACAAGTCACTCCTCCTCGAGCTAGGCCACTAAATGGACAAAATGCACACGTGGCTCCACCAATCCAAATATTGAGACCCCCTCCTCCACCACCACAAGCACCAGCAGAGATCCCTCCACTACCATCGGGAGGGGAGGACAGGGCTGTCTCTGTCATAAGTCTTGACAATGGTAAGGATAAAGGGAAAGAAAAAATGGAGGAAGCTGTTGCCATGCCAATAAAGAGAGTTAGGAGACAAAGAACTGATGAAATGGAAGCTTCAGAGCCGGATAAAGGGAATGAGGGTTCCTCCCAAGTGATAGGAGACAAGAAAAGGAAGAGTAGGTCAAGGAGGCACATAGGAGTAAAAGACTTTCCACTTGGGGTAGGATCCATACCTTACGACCTGGTAGCAGATGTGAGTAAGCAAGGACCAAAGATTTCATGGCAGCAACTCCTCCACCTTTCCCCAAAGATGCGTAGAACCTGGTCTAAGATGGTCAGCACTAGGAGGGCTAAGGCAAAGTCAGTTGGGTCTATTAGTGCAAGAGGCATGAAGGATATCGTGCCAGTCATTGATGCAGAGATTAAGAGTCAGCGAGTCTCCAATGTGTACGTAGATGGTGGAGCCGAGATTTGTGTTATGACAGAGAAATTAATGCACAGGTTGGGTTTGGAAGTTAACAAGCAAACTTCCTTACAAGCTAAGATGGCAAATAATGTAAGGGTGGCTTGTGTGGGAAAGGTTAATGGAGTGAAGGTTTCAACTTTTGGTGTGGCGATCTCAATTGATGCTTATGTGATCCCAACTAAGGGGGAGGGCTATCCGCTAATCCTTGGAAGACCTTGGCTTATGGCTATGAAAGCTAGGCAAGATTGGGAGACAGGTTCCCTTGAGTTGCGACCAAATCATAAGGTAGGTGGCAAGCAACAAAAAATTGTGTATAACATGAAGCAGGGTAGAAAACAAGACCTAGAGATGGAGACTTCTATGGATGAATGGAGCACAAGCAGCTGCTCTTCATCTGAGGATGAGTCATCTGAGGAGGATGCGAGCTCTTTGGAAGTCATGGGTATAATACTGCAAAACCTAGAAGGAGAAGGTGGTCAAGACTCTCTAAACAAGGAAGAAGACACATGCTTAGAGGAGATGCTAGCTAAGAACCTACTAGAAGAAGAGAGAGAACCCTATTTGCAGGTACTAAAGAAGCATGCTGGCCTCTTTATAACTGATTACGAGCACATTAAAGGAGTGACGGTAACCCAACACCATATCCAATTAAAGGAAGGTGCCAAACCAGTGGTGCAAAGGCTAAGGAGATTAGGGCTAGTGCAACAAGATGCACTCTTAAAAGAAGTAAAAAGATTACTCAAGGCAGGATTTATCTACCCAGTGGAAGATTCTGAGTGGGTGTCTCCAGTTGTGGTAGCACCAAAGAAAAATGGGAAGTGGAGGGTATGTGTGGATTACAAGCCTCTAAACGCAACCACAAAAAGGGACCATTTTCGTTTGCCTTTTCAAGATGAAATACTAAATGAAGTGGCTGGTCATGAAAGGTACACAGTGTGTGATGGGTACTCAGGCTACTTCCAAATTAGAATTGCAGATGAAGACCAAAGAAAGACTCCCTTCATAACACCTTGGGGGTGTTTTGCTTATAGAGTTATGCCTGTTGGTTTAACTAATGCCCCAGCTACTTTCCAGAGGTTTATGAACTTGGTGTTTCAACCTTACTTTGGTAAGTCCATACGAGTCTTCATTGATGATTTTTGCATTTACAGCTCTAGGGAAGTACATCTGTCCAAGGTTGATAAAGGTTTCACCCGTCTGGCCCAATTGGGTGGGCAATTGAATAAAGACAAGTGCCACATAGGTGAGAGTAAGGTCACTCTACTAGGCCATGTTGTGTCTCAAGATGGTATTGAGGCTGACCCTGAAAAGGTAAAGACATTGTTAGCTTTACCTACTCCTTCAAACGTGAAGCAACTAGTCTCCTTCATTCAAAAGGTTCGCTACATGGGATGATTCATACATCTCCTTTCTCAGGCAATCTATCCTTTGCAGCAGCTCACTAAACACACTACATTGACATGGAGTGAGGAGGGTGAAAGGTGCTTTGAAGAAGTTAAAACCATTTTGAGCTCATTGCCTGTCGTCCTACAACCCACATGGGGTGAATTATTCTATGTAAATCCTAGTGTAGGTCCAGAAGCTCTAGGAGCTGTCTTGATGCAAAAAGACCCAAAGACATCTCTCATGAGACCAGTCTACTTCTCTAGTAGAGTGATGACAGCTGTTGAAAAGGGTTTCAACGCAACGGAGCAATTGGTGCTAGCTCTTAAGTTTGCAGTGGAGAAGTTTCTGGCTTACTTACTTCCGAGACAATTTGTGGTGATCACAACTGAGGAGGTTTTTCCATATGCCCTACAACACATGGAATTGTCTCAAAGAATAGCAAAGTGGGTGGTGCAGCTTCAAGAGTTTGACTACACACTACAAGTAGAGGATTCCACCCATGCTTGTTTGGCAGATGTCCTCACACAAAGGTGTTATGAGAAGGCCAAGAAAGAGGCACTCAGTAAGGTACCGCCTATCCCGGAGCCTGAAGTTCTACTGGGAGCACACAGTCTGTATTTTGATGGGGCTTACAAGAGGACCAAAGACAAGGCATCAGCAGGCATAGTAATATTAGGTCCAGAGAAGGAGAAGATCTTTGCAAAAGGGTTTCATCTAAAAGAGGTTCATTCTAACAATGAGGCTGAGTACCATGCCCTTGTTTTAGGGTTGCAATGTTGTCTTTCTCAGGGCATCACAAAGCTAAATGTTTTTGGTGACTCTATGTTGATTGTTAAGCAAATGGTTGGTGTATGGGCCTGTAAAAATGACAAATTGTCTGTTAAGATGAGGGAAGCAAAGGCCTTGTTGAAGGGTTTTAAAGAAGTTCGAGTGCACTTTGTACCTAGAGATCAAAATCGAGAAGCAGATACCTTAGCAGGTGAAGAACTACAAACTCTCATAGTAGGTGCTATCCTTGTGAAAAGTCCTTTATACCAGGGAAAGGAGGAGCTGCATGATTTACTTTACTTTCTTGAGCATTGTGAAGCACCCTCTGGTATGAGTAAAAGTGAACGTAGGTGGTTGGCAAAAAAGGCTACCAGCTATAGCTTAGTGAATGAGGACTTGTATTGTAGAGGGAAAGATGCTGTCTTAAGGAGAGTTCCTGCATCCCAAGAGATAAAGGATATTTTGTTTAGTTGTCATGAAGGTGTGTGTGGTGGCCACTTTGCACAAGAGATTACTAGCAGAAAGATTTTACAAGCAGGGTTCACGTGGCCAAGCCTCCATCGAGATGTACAACATTGGTGCCGCACATGTGAGGTTTGCCAAAAAGCTGGACCAAGGCGTCTTACCCATGAAAATCAGCATCCAATCAAAACCTATGGGCCATTTGAAAAATGGGGGATAGATGCAATAGGGCCACTACCTTGCACTCAATCAGGGAAGGAATACATCATTATGGGGGTGGAGTACATGACCAGATGGGCAGAAGCTCGTCCCACAAAGCGCATCACAGCCAAGGACGTGAGTGATTTCATTTTTGAATGCCTTTGTTGCCGTTTTGGCACACCTTTGGAGATTCTCTCGGATAGGGGACTGGGATTTCGAGCTGATTTAGTCGGGCAATTGATGAGCAAGTTAAAAATCAAGCGCAGGCACTCTACACCATACTACCCTCAGTGCAATGGTCTTGTGGAAAAGGTAAATGGTCTTATATGTAAAATCATCACTAAGCAAGTGCATTTACATCCTAAGGCATGGGACAAACACCTAGATGCAACACTTTAGGCCTACAGAACATCCTTTAAAACATCCTTGGGGTATACACCTTTTCACTTGGTTTACGGGCAAGAGGCACTATTGCCTATAGAAGTGGAGCTAGTGAGCCTCCGAGTTCTAAAAGCACATCAAGAGGATAGTCAAGAGAAGCAGGTGGAAGGAAGAATCATCGATTTGGAGAGGTTAGGGCTAGATCGAGAGTCAGCAGTGAAGTACTATGCAGCCCAGGCAGAGAAGAAATGAAAGAAGTTCAATCGCAACCTTGTCAAGAAAGGTATCAAGGAAGGTTCTTTAGTGCTCAGATATGACAATCGCTTTGATCGCAGGAAGGATGGTAAGTTCTTGCTTAAGTGGGAAGGCCCTTTTGTAGTGATACAGAGGTTCTCAAATGGTAGTTACCAACTAGGTGACCTAGATGGTAAGGTACATCAGACCCGGGTAAATGGTTGGCGATTGAAGGCCTACCAATGTCGTCTTTCACAGCCATATGCTGGTGAAATCAATGCTAAGGATGGTTCAGAGGAGAGCTCATCATATTCGAGCTCCAACTAAGGTAACAATCATGTACAAGCTTCGGTCCAAAAAAAAAAAAAAGAGAAGAAAAAAAGAAAAAAAGAGAATGCTACCAGTGAAAGCGGATATTGACAATGGATGGGGTATGGCTTTCAAGGGTCTAGGAGACCAGTTGTTAGTCATGGATGGATACAATTATTCATCAGAAAGGACTAAACAGGGTGCATCAGCCAAGAAAGCAGTAACATGGCAAATTCAATTGCTACCAGGTGGGTAAGTATTCAAGAGAACCCTATTGTAGCACAACCTATAGCTAGAGGCATCAAATACCTCTAGCTTAAGGGGGAGGGCTATATGATGCATGGTTTTTAGGACCCCTTCTGAAGATGCAATAAAGGCACAATCAGTTGTTGGGGAGATGAGGATACTCTAGTCCAAGGGATCTCGAAAGAGAAGAAAAATCTACTTCACAAGCACCAAAGAGTAAAAAGTGCCATGGACAGAAGATACGTGGGAACGAGCTCTTATGCATGCCTACAACCTATGTCTTACAGAATAGCCCATTCTAGGTGTGAATTTCTAGTTCAAACATTTTGAAAATTTGAAAATTTCTACTAGTATTTGCAGTTTGGATATGTATAAGGAGGAAACTCAATGGTTAGGCAAAAAGACTTTCCCGAACACTGTGTGAGGTATTGATAAACGGTCATTTCATTTAAGGATTTCAAATAAATTTCATTTAGCTAAATTGTATTATTATTTTCTATGATTATTAAATCTATCTTTTCTTATAATACAAAAGCATTAAAAAATTCTTTTGTTGTAATTTTTAATGTGTCTTTTTATTTTATTTTGTGTCAAAATGCTGATGTGCAATGTGCACCTTTTACCTTATTATTTACGTGGGGTCCTTCATAATATATAAACCATTTGTGAGTATGTGCCAAGGATTTCTAAAAAGAAAATAAGTAAGAATCTTATGCAATGGTGAAGGGGAGAATTGAACTAGAGATGGAACTGCAGTCTGCATGCGCCAAAAAAAAAGGCTCGCAGGTGCCACTTGATGCATGGTTTTTAGGACCCCTTCTGAAGATGCAATAAAGGCACAGTCAGTTGTTGGGGAGATGAGGATACTCTAGTCCAAGGGATCTCGAAAGAGAAGAAAAATCTACTTCACAAGCACCAAAGAGTAAAAAGTGCCATGGACAGAAGATACGTGGGAACAAGCTCTTATGCATGCCTACAACCTATATCTTACAGAATAGCCCATTCTAGGTGTGAATTTCTAGTGAAATTTACACGAGGATGTTCGTGTGGACTCACAGCACAACATACTCCGTTTTCACTTTTTTACCGACAGTAAATATTTTTTACCTACAATAAATATTTTTCACCTACATGGTAAATACAAATCACTTTTTACCTACAGTAACTTTTTTTACCCATGGTAAATATTTTTTACTGCACCATAAGTATTTGGTAGGTAACAATTCACTGTTACTAGAAGCAGTGATTGGGCATCAACAATGCAGTTACAGGAGGAAACATGTTTGTGAAGGCTGTATTTTGGGTAAGATGCAGCGTTCTAAGTTTCCAAAGGATGGTTCAGTTCGGGCCACATGCAGGTTGCAGCTTGTGCATAGTGATGTTTGTGGGCCCATGCAAACTCTGTTCTTGGGCAATTACCTGTACTTCGTGACTTTCATTGATGACCTCTCCAGGCATGCATGGGTATTTCCGCTTGAAGCGAAGTCCGAAGTTTTCATGTGCTTCAAACAATTTTTGGCTTTGGCTGAAAATGTCTCGAAATGTACTATGGGCACCCTCCCTTCCGATCGAGGGGGGGAGTATATGTCTCATGAATTTAATGCATTTCTGGCTAGTCGTGGGATAAAACACCAATGTACATTGCCTTATACACCTCAGCAAAATGGTGTTGCTGAGAGGAAAAACATGTCATTGACGGAAATGGCATGATGTATGGTCAAAAGTCAAGCTTTGTCGCATTCTTTTTGTCTTGAGGCCATCATGTGTGCCACTTATGTACTTAACAGGTGTCCTACGAAAGCATTGCAGTCTATTACTCCATATGAAGCATGGCATGATAGAAAGCCTTCTATTGAGCACATGCGTGTTTTTGGTTGTTTGGCATATGCTTTGGCTGCAAGTGCAGCGTAGAAAATTGGATGATAAGGCTGTCAAATGTATTTTTGTTGGTTATAGTGGTGAAAGTAAAGGTTACAGGTTGTATCATCCGCAAACAAAACGTATTCTGGTTTCATGGGATGTAGTGTTTGTGGAAGATTCTGTTCAGCCCTTGCTGTCATGTACTAGAGACAGTAATGTAAGCTCACAGGACATTTATGACACTTTGTTGCCTCTTTTCAGTGGTGGAAATACGAATGTAAGTTCCAATGAGGCAAATGTACAGCCTATGGGGGTTTCTGAAAATGTTTTAGATCAGCCTATTGCTGATGCACATGTACATGATGTACTTGATGAGGAAAGGGCTGAAAATGAGTAGGCTAGAGGTATGCCAAAATGGCTGGTGCACACTTTGCGTGACAATAAATTGGATGCACCTTTGTCTAGTCGTACTTGTTCAGGCTCTCGCCATGCATCTTATGCACCAGATTGTTATGCTTTGGCTGTGTCTAGCTTACATGATGTTGAGGAGCCTCCGACTTTTGATGAAGCACAAAATTCAGAAAATTGGATGGCTGCCATGCAATCAGAATATGATGCACTTATTGAAAATGACACATGGACTTTATGTGATTTGCCTCCTGGCAAAAAGGCCATTGGTATGAAGTGGGTTTACAAGTTGAAACGCAAGCCGGATGGTGAGACCGATCGCCATAAGGCTCGACTTGTTGCAAAGGGTTACGCACAACAAAAAGGCATAGATTATGAAGAGACTTTTGCTCCCACTTGTCGTATAACTACTGTGCGTTTTCTATGTGCATTGGCAGCTCATTTTGGTTGGGATGTACATCAATCAGACATTGTTACTACTTTCTTGAATGGTGACATATTTGAGGAAGTTTATGTAACGCAGCCTCGCAGTTTCGTCATAAAAGGACAAGAGGACAAAGTGTGCAAATGTAACAAGGCTTTGTATGGGTTGAAGCAATCTCCTCGTGCTTGGTATGAGAAAGCTGACACTCATTTGGTCAAACAAGGCTTTCGTAACAGTCCAACAGAAAGCACATTGTATGTAAAGCGTGAGGGTGATGTACTTCTCATTGTGGTTCTTTATGTTGATGATTTGCTGTTCACTGGACCAAATGAGAGACATATTGCTGAATTTAAGGCTGATTTGAATGCTACTTTCAAGATGAAAGATTTGGGGCTGTTGCATCATTATTTGGGCATACACTTTAAGCAGTGTGATGGTGGTATTGCCTTGTGTCAGAAAAGTTACATAGAGACATTGCTATGTAAGTTTGGACTTGAGGATTGCAAACCTATTGCCACTCCCATGGAAACAGGTTTGAAGTTGAGTCTACATGATGCTGGCGATCCTGTTGATGTCACTCTTTATCAAACTGTTGTTGGCTGCCTCATTTATGTATGCAACACGAGGCCGGATATTTAGTTTGCGGTCTCACAGGTCAGCAGATTTATGTATAGCCTAGGGTCTAAGCATTGGCAGGCTGTCAAGAGGATTTTGCGCTACCTTAGTGGCACTTTACCTCTTGGCTTGTTTTATCCCAAGGGGGGATCATTGCCGCCAGACTTACATGCTTTTTTGGACTCAGATTGGGCTGGTTGTTTTGACACGCGAGTGTCCACAAGTGGTTTTTGTTTCATGCTTGGCAGTTCATGTATATCATGGTTGAGAAAGAAGCAACCTACTGTGGCCACTTCGAGTTGTGAGGCTGAGTACAGGGAAGTCTTCATAGCTACGGTTGAGTGTGTATGGCTCAGACGCCTTATGGCTGATTTGGGTGTGGGACAGGACACTGCCAACACTATCTACACTGACAGTCAGAGCGCATTGGTAGTTGCGAGGAACCCAGTTTTTCATGCTCGCACAAAGCACATTGAGGTGCATTACCACTATGTCAGGGAGAGGCTCTCAGCAGGAGAGATCAGCTTGGCTTATGTGCCAACACAGGACAACCTTGCAGATCTTTTCACAAAGGTATTGTCTCATGAGAAGCTTGAAGCTTTCCGCAAAGCTTTGGGCTTACTGCCCCTTGTGGACTGATCCTGTCCTCAGGTCATGGCACTTCCCTTTACTCATGTGCCAGCTCTTGTTCACTGCATCACTCCAGGGGTGATTTGTCACCATATACATGTGGTAGTGATGTGTGTGAACACACTAGGACCGCCGGGGCATTTTTTCCCTCTTTAGGAGGTTTTTTCCTCCGTGCATTGTATATACGCCCATCACTCTAGGGCTATCTATCTTTCCATTGCACACCAAGTAACACACTCTCTATTGTGTGCCTTGAGCTTCCTTCGTCTTCTCCAAGCTGTGTGTGTTTCTCTGCAACCCTAATTCCAACAGGTCATGGATGTGAGTGTAGCCAAACGACCCTATGATTTGCATTGACTTGCATGTGATTTGTCTAATTGGAAAAAAAGTTGTTATTGTTTTTATATCCATGTCTCTTTTGAAACATGGGGATGTTCACTTTGTGAAGTGAGTGTTGGTAAAAACATTTTTTAAAAAAAAAAGGGATAAATCTCAAAATGTATGGGTGGAATTATAGTAAACCTAGGTGTTTTCCTCCAATTGTTATGGGTGTCCTAACCTTCAAATTAAATGTTACGAGTATCTGGTCCATCCTATGGACGAAGAGAGAGAGAGAGAGAGAGAGAGAGAGAGAGAGAGAGAGAGAGAGAGAGATCCTTTTCTTAGCACCTAATCCACTCTCTTTCTTTCTTTACCTTAGTCTCCCACCCCCCACCCCCCATCCAAGCTCTTTCACTACAAGAGGTTGTGTGCTCTTGTGACGCTGTTAGCGACGGAAATACACTAGGTTTTTATAACCCCCGGCGTCGCTAATAGCGTCGCTACGAGAGCGTCACTATATGCGACGCTATATGCGTCGCTATATAGAGACGCTCATAGCGACGGTCATAGCGACCGTTATAGTAACGTTTACACAGAAGTCTATAGCGACGCTTATAGCGACGCTCCAGAGCCATAAATAGCGATGGTTATAGCGACGCCCGAGAGAAATTTTTTTTGGTGACAGGGCATTGAATGCCCTGCCACCCATCAACCATATTGTACTTGATTCACTTTTTTAAAAAAGTGCAAGGGTAGATAATAGACCCAAAATAGTCACCCACAAGATGCATTGTTTGCAAAATTGACAAGCGTAAAATTGACAATTGTACACATCATAGGCAAAATGAATTGATTGGCAAATGTAATAATGACAATTGTACAACATCATAGGCATAAAGAATTGATTGGCAAAATGAACTGCGGTGACAAATGTAATAATATACATGGTTCAAAAAGACGTATAAAATCCGTCTCATGATACATAAGCTATGAGAAACCCTAAACTAATGCTATCTAGCTACGGCTAAACTGACGTCGTCTAGTCAGACGTCTCATCGCGTCCAAGCGGCGTATCTGTCGGATTCTGCAAAAAAAGACAATAAGATAGCTTTCAGTAAGTATAAACATATAACGACATTTATAAAACAATACAAAAAATAGAAAAGAGTAAGCCCTAATACTAACCATGCCGCCGCGAGAACTGAGAATGTCTATCAGGGCGTTTAAGCCCTTCCTGCCTGCGTACTCGCGCTCGTACGGTGTGGGATCACGTCCTGTCATCGACCACTGTCAAAACATACAAAGATTTCATTATGTTAGAATTAAAAAACTCATAAACCCTAAACTATCGAACATAAAGAGCAATGCGAAAACACTTACAAAATCGGCCTCAAATGATGCCCATCCACCGCTCCCCAAGTGGTGCGAGCTCCCTGCCTCTACTCGCGCTCTGGCTGCATCCTTTTGTTGCTTCCACTTGTCGGGATTCTCGCGCGCTGCTTTCTTCGCATTCTTCCAATCTTCTTTGGCCAGCCAATCTGGCCTATTCCACCCATGCTTGATTGCTTTTTGCACTTCGGAACGCTTGTGTTTGCAGTATTCGCGCATTCGAATCTTCATCAGGTCTTCATTGAAGCGCTGATCCCGTGTTGGAACGGGAAACTCATCATGAAGTATGCTGATGACTCTGGCTTTTAAATCACTTGGTACTTCACTCCATTTGTTTAGTATGTAGTGTCTAAACAGCTGAGAGCAAAGACCACGCATGCGCGAGATCACCTGCTTGCCGTCATCATCCATGATGATGCCGCCGCTGAAGTCGACGGAGTAAGGCAAGCCCTCTGGCCGGTGACGCGTGAACTTGGGTGTCCCGGCAGGGGTCTCTAGCGGCGTGTCGATGGGGGTACGGACGTCAGGTGTCTCCTTCGGCGTCTGGGCCCCGAAGCGAGGAGTGTCGAGTGGGGTGGCTCCTGGCGGAGTAGGTAGAGGTGTGTAGCTACTAGGAACAGTCAGCCGCGCAAAACCTGGCGTAGATGGCGATGCTATGGCTGGTGTGGGGGCGGGCAAAGAAGGGGAGGGTAAAGAGCCTCGTCGAACACGAGGCGGTGTGGAGGCATCGGCGGCGGAATCCCCACAACAACCGCCACCGCCACCACTAGAGCGCCGGTGTCTAGATGAGTGTGAAGATCGTCTCGTCGACACCGAAGCTTCGGAGCGCGCCGAATGCTCCGAAAGAGAGGGAGATGCGGATGGAGTAGGAACGCGCGATGATGCGCCAGAGCGATGATGCTCCACGTACCACTGTCTCTGCTGCGGTGACAAAGAAGAAAGAAACTCCTCATCATCCATACCTGCATTAAACACACGAATATTTAAACTTAATATTGAATGAATAGAGTAGACAATGACGCAAAGACCATTAAATACAATGACGTAATGACGCATATAAATACAATGACGCAATGAATTGAGTGATAGAAGAGGCAAGTCGAAAACTCAGAATTTTCAATCAAAAGATGTGAGCGCGAGTAGAAAAGAGCGTTATACACCATGGAAGGTACTTAGAGAGCCAGAGCTTTTACAACACGGAGCAAAATTGTTCAAATACAATATTTGTGGCTTTAAGAGATCTCTCTCTCATCCTCGCATAACTCAGCATAACTTCCTATATCTATATAGAGCTCTCCGTTTAAACACATATCCTCTGTTTCATTTTGTAGCTCCTCTGCATGCACCCCATATAGAGTAGTAGCATCTTGATGCTCGTCTGGCACCACTGCAACGGCTTCTGATTGAGCATCTTCTCTGATCTCCTCCATTGATGCCGTTGTGATTGGCACATGGTAGCCTTCATACGTCCTTGCACTACGAGGGGCTACCTCTATGACGTACCACCAGTTTGATGTAGACTTTGTAGGATGAAATATTACTTGCCAGAGCCACATAACTTACATGAGAGCTTTCAAGCACATAACTTGTAAAAGGGGGATGTTAACTATTTACATACTTACTTGTTCATAATGCTCGGGTAGTACGAAAGTGTCTCTTAGGTCAGTCCATTTCTTAGTAGAATCCACCTCAAGAAAACCAGACTCTCCTCTACGCACAGTAGCGTTGCGACCCTCCATGATTATCTTGAACCATTGCACGTCGAACAAGTCAACAAAAAATCCTCTGTAATCGATCATCAAAATCTCTTGTAGCGTGCCGAAGTAAGTGAGTTCCGCCACCACAGGATCTGCATCAGAGGAACGTCGTCGACTAGACTGTTCAAATTTTTCCATGATTCCACAATCTTGAGTAAAACGCTTTTTGTCGATCCGTTCCACCCTAAAATGTCGACCTTTACACCATGCTGCTGTGTATGACTTATACTACAACGAACAAAGATTATGAGTGGCCGTTCAAACGTTTAGAAATAAAGTCACTAGCTAGTCGTGCATTGCAAACTTACCTTGGTCGCGCAACCCCGAGAGTACTCCCACTCTTCCTCAGTCACTTTGTCACCGCATTGTTGTGCGCTTTTCAATTGGTTGTGCAACCATCTTAAGCTCATGAATGTTGGTAGGCTCTCCAGACCCGTCGGATAGTGCATCGGTGGCCGTCTTCCCCGTCTCCACTCGATTCGTGCCCTTTGTCGCTCTTGCTTTGCATCCTCATATTGTGAAATCCACTTTTGCATCACTGGATTGTGAAGCATGCAAAATCGGTTGATTTTAGCCTCTAGGTCTTCCGTCATCTTCTTCTCAACACCGAGATTGCACATGACAATCCCAGATATGCGCTCATCATCTATGGTTCGCCATAGCGTGTCCCGGGCTTTATCAAATCCGTCTAGCCACTCTCCAATGTACACTAGGGACTCTGATACCAACCAACCTTCTGCCATGCTACCCTACCTCCGGATGTGCCTTTTGACGCACATATCCCTTAAGCGTTTTCATGAAACGTTCTAAGAAGAACATCCATCTGGAATGAACTGTGCCAGCTATTTCCACCTCATCAACTATGTGAACAAGAAGATGCACCTGAATGGTTAGCATGGTAGTAGGAAAATGTTTCTCAAACATGCACACAAGCTCCGCAGCATTTAGTTTGGCGAATGGTATGGAGTCTACGTTGATCTCCTTTTGTGAGATCCATTGCACCAGCTTTGCAAGTTTGTAGATTGTGTTACGGATGTCGAGAGACAAACATCCCTCAATGGCAACCGGTAAAATAAACTGTAAAGTATGTGCAACAATGATATTAAAGTCCACATTTTATGCAATGATATTAAAGTCCACTATGAACGTACCTGACACATTTTATGCCAATCGTGTGACTTCAAACCGGTAAGCTTTCCTTCTTTAGTAAAACACGTTCGGAGCGAGTGCATTACGCCAGTGGGGGTCCGCAAAGATCGAATGGTCTCTTTTACTTTGCGTTCTTGGACTCCTGTGAAAATCCATGGTGCTTTAGGGAGTTTTATCGATCCATCAGACGCTGTTTGCGGCCAATATTGCTCCATACGATCCACATTTCTAAGGTCAACTCTCGCTCCCAAAGTATCTTTCTTGCCGGTCAGATGGTCCCATAGTAGATTACCCACATTCTTGAATATGTGCATTGGATCGAGCAAGTGATTGATCATGAGTCGGGGCTAGTATGGTAACTCGTACCATAGAGATAGTCTCTTCATCCCTGGAGGCAATCCGTCATCGCACATCTCCTTCTGCTCTAACCATGCTTGTGCAGACATCCTTGGTGGCTCTCTTCCCAAAAAGCCGTCGCGTAACACATGATTCTCTGGAAGATATGCTTGATGACCTTCGTAGATTTGCTTTGCTTCTTCATGAGGGCGCCCTACGTGCATTCAGTCTAGGTCCACATGTGACACATGCTCTGTATCCGCTTGTTTGAAGCCCTGCATGTATACACATGATAATAGATCAACTATGGGAAAAAACAAGATTTACAGTGTCTGAGTGAGGAGTGTCAATAGATCACTTGAGCATTCTGTTAGCCCGGGATATTCATGCATGGTCCACATTAGAATGCCTCTGATCAAAGCATTCCGTCGTCCTGTGTGTCGGCTCATATCCACCACCTCTATGCCAATCCACAATTGTTGTAGCTCTTCCAATAGTGGACGAAGATACACATCCATATTCTCCGCTTATCTTTGACCAAATGGATTTACGCCATCCATAGCCAGGCCTAAGCGCAAATTTCGAGCTTCCCTGGCAAAATCCGACCATGTTCCATCTATATGTTTCCAGGCTGCGCAATCTGCAAGAATTCGTAGCACACCATCCGAAGATTTATTCTCCTCATGCCATGATGCTAGGGCGGCCATGGACTTACATTCGAAGAAATGCTTGATGCGAGGAAGCAGAGGAAAATGTCGCAAAACCTTTTGTGGAATTTTTGTCCCGTGGAGATCTACTCGATATCTTTCGGAATCACATTTCGGACACTTCTCCATGTCTATGTATTCCCCTCTGAAAAGAATGCAGTCATTAGGACAAGCGTGGATAGAATTGTAATCCATCCCCAAGTTTCGCAAAATCTTGCTTGCTTCATCTCGGGAATCTGGCATCACATTGTCAGCTGGTAGTATGTGCTCTTTAAGCAATCTACACAACATAAAAATACGATACAGTCGTGTAAAAATCTATCAGATCATTATACATTTAGAGTTTTATTAAAGTAAACTAATTGTAATAGATCACCTGAAAAGCGCTGTGATGCTAGTGTCACTGCATCCAAACTTTGCCTGCATGTTGAGAAGAACCAGGAGTGCTTTCAATCTAGACATACGTGCTCCATTATACAATGGCGTATCGGCTTCACTTTTCATATCATCATAGATAAGCCTTTCTGAATCCATGATCGTCTGGATCATTTCATCAATCTCGGGCTCAAACATTGCCTCGTTGGGAATGTGCTCTGCATGATCATCCCCCGAGCTGTCAGAGGCTACATCTTGTGGCCTCACATATGCTGCTTGATCAAAGCGCCTGCGAACACGTCTATTGGGTTGCAAGATTGCTGCTTGTTGGCCAGCGTCAGAGTCCGACGAGTTATAATTGGCAACAACTCGATCTATAATAGATGGATCGAACTCGCCAAATTCGTGAACGTGCTGCAAAGAAACACGTCTTGTCCATCGCACAACATGCTTGCATTGATTACAAGGACATAAGACCCTCGTTGAGATATAGGTGTTTCGGTTGGACGGTCCCACATCCTCGTCATTACTCATAATGAGGATAAAAATCTTATAACCTGGACAACAAATTTAATATTCTATTGGCATTCTTCGTCTTATCTCTCTCTCTCTCTCTCTCTCTCTCTCTCTCTCTCTCTCTCTCTACCTCACATTCTCTTGTCATGTCCAATCCCTGCACACCTCGGTCTAGAGGTGCACGGAGATCAGAACCACCGGGTTATAATCTCGTCTTTATTGGTCAATACCTATATTTGTGGGTACAAGAAATCTACAGACCCACGTCTACATGATACTGCATGTAGTGGACAAAACCCCTTTGCCTCTTCTCTAGCTGTAGCACTTCACAACATCTTAACATCTTTTCACAGTAGATCTTTTCACTGTTCGTCTAACTCTAAACCCTAAACCGTAAGTAATTCTTGCGTGGACTCGATCTAACGTAAATAAGCGTAAATCTAAATAAACGTAAATCTAACTAAAAATAAACCTAAATCTAATTTAACGTAAGTCTACATCTAACCTAATCTTTAACGTCTTTTGGGATAGTTTCCTCCTACGACGTTAAAAACTCTCTTCTTCTTGTGTGTGTGTGTGTGTGGGTAAACCTAAATAAACCTAAGTCTAATCTAATATAACATAAATCTAAATCTAACGTAAATTACGTTATATTAAAAACAAAGAACTAAAACTAACAGGGATTATAAGAACCTTAAAACTGATTTAACACATAATTTTTCACATAACTCGGCAAGAGTTGGCATTCTTATCACTAAAGATGTGAGAGTTAACTTCCGGCGGTGACGCTGCCTCATCTCCATCCACATCTGACGACAGCAATTGGCCCTTTGGACTGTTCTTGCTCTTGTTACTAACTTTGAAGTTGCTGTTGAATGACTAGAGGTTGTCTAGATGGTCATTGTCGGGATGTAGTGACTCTTGCCGCCCTGAAGATCCACCCTCTTCCACTATCTTCTGAAGAATTTCACCAGTACTTTGTTTGGATCGACGGAGCCCACCATGAGTGAAGGCAGCAATACCCTATATTCCATTGAGGGCTTTCTTCACCCGCTTCATGCAGGCATCGCAGTCTATGGAGACCTAAATCTAATCTAATATAACGTAAATCTAAATCTAGCGTAAATAAACGTAAATCTAACTAAAAATAAACCTAAATCTAATCTAATTTAACGTAAGTCTACATCTAACCTAATCTTTAACGTCTTTTAGGATAGTTTCCTACGACGTTATAACTCTCTTCTTCTTGTGTGTGTGCGCGTGTGTGGATGTGTGTGCCAATAAAAAGAGATAAATGGTATAACCTTTCTATCACCCATGCCAAGTATGATAGATTGGTTATGCCATTTCCCTCTTGAATAATAGGTCTTGAGTTCAACTCCTCGTCGGCTAGATCTTTAGGTCTTTTAATTTGAATTAGTTTCCTACGACGTTAAATTAGTTTCTCTCTCTTTCTCTCTCAATGTGTGTGCGTTTTTTTGTTTGTGCATGTTTTCTCTCTCTTTTCCTCTCTCAATGTGTGCGTTTTTTGTTTATGCATGTTCTCTCTCTCTTTTCCTCTCTCAATGTGTGTGTTTTTTGTTTATGCATGCTCTCTCTCTCTTTTCCTCTCTCAATGTGTGTGTGAATTCTTTGTTTATGTATGTGTGTGTGCGTTTTTGTTTATGTTTGTACTCTTTCTCTCTCTCTCTCTCTCTCTCTCTCTCTCTCTCTCTCTCTCTCTCAAAAACACTATGTGTGTGTGTGTGTGTGTGAGAGAGAGAGAGAGAGGGAGAGAGAAAGAGGGGAAGGGAACATGAGAGTGAGGAGAGGGAAGGAGCATACCTGGCTCTCCTTCCTCTCCTCGTGTGTGTGTGTGTGTGTGTGTGGAGAAGAAAGAGAGAGAGAGAGAGAGAGAGAGAGAGAGGGAGAGCGTTACCTGCTCCTTGCTTGAGGGCGCCGAAAAACTCAGCTCTGAGATCTGAGTTTTTGGGCGCTCTCTGTTATTTTTTTTAGCCCAACCGGCGTCGCTATGAGCATCGCAAATTTACTTGTAAATTTGCGACGCTCATAGCGACGCTGGGATTTTTTTTTTTGAGCGTCGCTGTGTGAGCGTCACTAATATGAATAGCCTCTTGTAGTGTTTCCTTATATCATGTGGCAGGGGTCTCCAAGGTGCATCAGATATAGTTGAGAAAATTTGTAGGTGGGATTACACTAAACCTAGGTTTTTCTCGAGCACTTTGATACACAATAGTTTTTCTCTATTATTTAATAGTCCATTATCTATACTCATTATTATTTCAATAGTCCATTATCTACACTCCAATACACAATACTTTTTCTCTATTATTCAAAAGTCCATTATAATTGCGCTTGAAAAATTAGAATTGCTTTTTGGTTGATTTGCATGGCATGTTGTATCAATGTCAAAATTATGATGTTGATTCCCTACTAGGTCATCCTCCTTTTCGTAGACACATTAAAGAGCCTTCTTGCATGAAGTGGTTCAGATTCTACACAAGTTCTTTCTTTCCCAATGACTTGCAATAGTCATGATCATGCGTTTGACAATACGTGTGTGTGTGTGTGTGTGTGTGTGTGTGTGTGTGTGTGTGTGTGTGAGAGAGAGAGAGAGAGAGAGAGAGAGAGAGAGAGAGAGAGACTGCACAAATCCAACCTTTTCCAACAACGGGCATGATCTATGCCACATCGATTACACATGAGTATTGTCATTGTAGATGTGCTCGCTTGATTGGTTTGCATTAGTGTGGTATTATTTTGTAGCCTAATAGGACACTCGGTGGAGAGGGGGAATGGGGAACACACCCAACACACAAACAACTGTCCCTATATAGCTCAGGGTATTCACAACACCCCTATCCTCTCAAAAACACCTTCAAAAAAGACGATTCACACTAGTAGGGCATCGTTGCACTTCGCCCAACGCACACACGCTCTACACAATCCTTAGACAGCGATCACACCAATCTTGTCCGCTTTCTGCACTTCCACAACTCAACACATCTCTCTCTTTCTCTCTCACACACACAGGGGACCCGGGGGGCGTACACGCTCACACACACCGGCACCACACACCCTGGAGACGAGCAAAGAAGAAAGGGGGGAAGGGGGAAGAGACGACGCCAAAAAACGACAATGATAGCTTTCCTTCAGTGAAAAAAAACACCCTGTACAAGATCCATGAGCCATGCTCGATCCCAGTTAGAATTCTCGTATTGAAAATCGATCGGTTCTCTTATTTGGTTTCTCAACACCTAGTTGATGTCAGTTTCTTTGTGGGACTTCTCACCTCTTTCATGCAAAGACACGCCAAGTCTTATGTGGAGTAGGCCCTTCGGACTCTATGATATTTGAAGGCAACCAAGTCACTAAGCATTCTCACTATGCGACTGGAGGTATAAACTCCAAAATCATTCTACAAGGATGGAATGATTTAGATTGGGGTGAAGATCCTGTTAACCACCGGCATCCACTTCTAGTAGTCATGGGCCGGGCTTGTATATCCAAGAGGAAAAGGGTAAGAGTGATCGTCGATGAGAGGTGCACTCTAACTGGAACATTCAAGGGTTAGTTGGATAAGCAAGGTGCCCAAGTGTGAATAGGCGAGCTCATATAAAAGTCACCTAAACCTAAAAATCGCTCATTCTCTCATTTGTGAAATTGAAGAGTGCTCTTGCTCCATCTCCATCTTCTTCTTCATCTCCTTGTGTGTGTGTGTGTGTGAGTGAGTGAGTGAGAGAGAGAGAGAGAGAGAGAGAGAGAGAGAGAGAGAGAGAGAGAGAGAGCATTGCGATGGCACGACGGTGGCGAGGCGGTTGAGCGTGGCATGGCGGTAGCTCCCTCTTCTTCACAGTGAGGAATCCTCCACGAAGGCGAGCGTAGGGCGGTGAGTGACACATCTTTGCTCTCTTGAGCTTGCTAGATTAATCTGGTGGTGTGCTTGCAGCCATTTGTGGCTTACACACAGTGTACGACAAGTCCCTTGCTTTGACACGTGTGACAGATGCACTAAGCTCGAATAGCACTCTATGCTACTTTGTGGTGTAATATGAGATGTAGGAAAAATAGAGAAAGAAGGTGTGTGGCAGTTGAGAAGGATTTGTGAACTTTGTTTTTGTTGCAGTATACTATTTTCTGTTAATAAGGTGTTAGTTTTTTTGCTGCAATGTACTGTTTTTTGTTCATAAGGTGTTAGATTTAAGATATTAGATTTGTAATGTTAGATTTGTAAGTAGATATGTTAGTTGATGTAGTACTGTGTTAAACAATGTGTAGCAATAGCTCTGTTAGTTGTAAGTAGGTAGGTTAGGTGTGTGTATGTGTGTGCGCGCGTGGTGCGACCGCGACGATCTTATCCAAAAAAATAAAAATAAAAATTTATTTATTTAAAAGGAAGGATTGGGATTGGGAACATTCCTCAAGTCCAAACCTCAGTCTTTGGACTTACTTATTTTAGCTTCACGCCTAAGTAAAAATCGACCCTTTTGAGGACCATCGGAGCCTTTAGGTAACCGAACACTGTGTTGTAAAGCACACCACGACCCCCTAAGAGATACGCTTGTTTTGAGCTATCACACGCTCTAATCCAAAAACCGATCGTAAAAAGACATTAAAAAACATCAAAAAACGAGTGAAAACGGGGTGTAAAACACCCAAAAAATCAAGCGGTTAACCTTCAAGGGTATTCGCCGATGCTTGTAGGGTGCCAAAAGCACATGCATCTGCGCTCTGGTTGTGAGCTAGAGGCCGAGCAACTAGCAAGCACTTTGACTTACGCGGGTTCTCAATACCCACCTACCTTTTCGGGCCCTCGGCGGGGACCCAAGGTAGTACAACCCAAGACCCAAACATAACGCCTAGTGACTCTTCATTTGACTACGATATTATGGAAGGGCATCCTACACCAAACCCCAAGCAAGTAAACAAAAATGTACCTGTCTGGGCCCCACAGCCTGGATCTAGTGTGTTTTGTCGCTTTATAGAAACCTTTAGTAGAGCTACTCGCTCTGAACCTGTGGCTAGTGAAGTTAACGAAGGTGAGGGAGAGATATATTCGCCTTTGGTATCTCAGGGGGAGCCTATACTCCTCAAGAGTATCCACATTGATATCCTGTCCCCTGCTTTCATGGAAGAGTCTGCAAAGCAATCACCTCTTGAAGTTCTTCTACCCGATGGTAGGAGTCTTGCGGAGGTGCAAGAAGTCGAGCGCTATATGCAAGCGGCTAGGGAGAGGAAAATCGAGAGTTTCGTAGAACAACGCCGAGCCATGAAGGGAAAGACCCCTAGGACAACAGGCATAGCAATTGAGCAATCAAGTGCTCCTGAGTTAGTAGGCAATGTGGGTCAAAATGTGGGGAACAACAATGCTTCAACCTCAAGGGAAACCTCTAGTATGTCAGGCCTGGAGGGGTTATTTCTCAATAAAAATTGGGAATATGACCTACAAACTGAAACCTTGACTGACCTGAACACGGGTTACACATACCATATAGGTTGGTTAGAAGTTGTACAATCTACTTCTAGCACCACAAATCTAGAGGAGCAACAATAGATGGTCCGCAATGTCATCCATAGCATCATCCAATCGGAGAGCCAAAACCGAGGGATGAACATTTCTTCAACGAGCCTTATGAGATTCTTGGATACGAGCAAGGCCAGACAACCGACACTATCACAGATAGAAACTCCTTTAGTGAGTCCAATGGACCCTTCATATATTGTGTCGCTTGGAGTTTTGGTACAGTCTGAACCCACAAGTAGTAGTTTTACTTTTCCAAACCTAGCTCATCTGTCTCTCGGAGACACTATGGTTGTGATACCTACTCCAGTGATGAGTAAAAAAAGTACACCTTGAGCCTCATTTGTAAGCACTGCACTGCTACTTAGTAGCACAATGCCCCCAACAATACCTACAGGTGTGCATCAAGCCTATGTACCTGTCGCACCTCATGCCCACGTAGCTCCCACACCCCCAATTATGCCAAGGGCTCAAACTCCACAATGGCATTTTCCGAGCTCTTATTCAAGTGGAGCCATACCATTTAGCAATAGCATGTCGTATCCGGCATCGGCTATGCTTAGGGCCACACCTATGAACTTTGGACCACCACGTGGTACACCACCATACGAGTATGGGACCCGAGGGCCACGCATATGCCAAGGCCAAGGCCAACTCCCATCCCACATGTAGTTCCAGAAACGCTTGCACCTGGGGCCACTATACCTGCTTATTTAGGAGATTTGGTAGCATTTGCTCAAACCATTGGTCGATCTATTGCTGAGAATATGTGTAACATGCCTGATAGAGAGCCTAGAAGTAAGGCAATACAAATAGCCAAGCTCACACGGGGATGTGAGAAAGCATATCAAAGTGTTTGAACAAATATGAGATTCTCTAGGAGAACACAATGACCTGCATAAGAGTAATGCTTTAAGCCTAACCTTAAGTGGGAAGGCTGGGGATTGGTATAGAACCCTAAGGGTGAAAGAAAAAACGATTTACCCTACTCTTAGGAGACTGTTCTTGAAAGAATACATACGAGAGGGAGTGCTTTGGGGTGTAGCCTCTGAGCTCCAGAAAGCCCAATGAGAGGAAGGAGAGTCGGTGAGAGACTTTATTAGTCGCTTGAAGCATTTGAATTCTCGTTGTAATCCAAATGAGCACTTCAATAATAATCTTTGCTTGATAGATTGATTAGGAGATAATGACATGAGGATATCTACAATGGCCTAGTCATTAGAGGTATCACCACTTGGGAAGCGGTCACCACCAATGCAATCCAATTGGAGGATAATTTAATGATTCAAGGAGAAAGAGTGTCTGTTGAGCCTAAATATACTAGCTCGCAAGCATCGGGGCATCAGCCAATGACCCTAAAGCCTATTGCTTAATAGGAGCCAAAAATCTGGGATGACTTGAGCAGATCTCACCAAGGCCATTCAAGAGTGTCTTAGAGACAATGGTGCTCCGCAAAACAATCATATGTAACCAAGAAGGGAGCAACAATGGTGCTCAGTATGCTATGGTCTGCATAGTACCAGTGAATGCCCTACTTTTAAAGTAAAATTCAATGGGAATTGCAATGCCTGTGGGAGGTATGGTCATCAAACTAAGGATTGCATAGTATTTAAGTGCACGATGGCCAATAGACCAACCTTAGCATGGATAGACACATCACCCTTACCACCTCCAATGCTAGGACCGCAACCACCACATCCGCAAATCACTTTTGTGAATCAAGTGGGTTGTGAGTCATCTATTGCTCGTTTGGAAGGCTGTGAGGAAGGTATAGACCCTAATATTGCCTATGGAATTAATGCGCTTGAAGAAAGTCCACAATACTACATGGAGGACTATTGGGGACAAGTCAAACCTGTCTATCAAGTAGCTACTCTTGCTTCAAGAGGCCAGAATATCAGTTACACTGTCAAGAGACCACCTCTTCAATGCTATGAGTGTGGAGGTCCAAATCGTGTGGCCGAGTGTCCTATTAGGCTACAAAAGAACTCCACACTAGTGCAAACTAATAAAGTGAGCACGTCTACAATGCCGATACTCATGTGTAACCGATGTGGCATATATCATTTGATTGCCCAATGTCTCAATAATCCAAATGCGCCAAAGATCATGCCATTAAACTTGATTGAGGTTATCGAGGAGCCATCACAAAGTACACATGTGGCACCAGTAAACATACTCACAGGATCGATGCTCTAAAAACAAAATTATATTCTTGAAGAAAGAGGCACGACATCAATTGCCCAATCTCAGAATAAGAAGAAAACACGAAGGAAGAGATCGCAAAAAGCAGTGAAGTCAGACCCTAGTTGAAAGACCAACATAGGGACTGGTGACGACCCCGTATATATGAATGACGCTGAAGAGGATTCTGATTCAGATGAAACCATGGAGACCAAAATGACCACTAAGAAAGAAACCAACAAGGAAGATTATCATGAGCCACAATGGCCAGGATCCAAGAAGAAGATAGGAACTTACCCAAACCCTACAGAGGAGATCAAGTGAGTCAAGAAATTAAGGAGTTTGGTAGAAGATATCCAAAGGGATCTAGAAACAACACCTAGGTAGATCCAAATTATAGACACATTGTTCCCTACGCAACAACAATCTCACAAAATCCATAGACCCCTAGCCATACCTAGTGTCATCCAAGAAGAAAGTGACTTAAATTCATGGGAAAGTGGGCGTACTCACTTCTTGCAGGAAAGAATGTTTACAGAGGGACCACCTGACCATATCAAAGAAATGGAGATACCATCTTCCCCACATCAAGGGACTGAAGCCCAAAAGGTGCTGTTAAATATTGACAAATTGATGGATTTCATGGCTATAGAAGTTAGAACCACCATCATGCCTAAACTATATGGAGACCCTAAGCTATTCTTAGCTCTTTGAGCTTTCCTCAATGGAGAACTGAAGGTTGGGCTACCACAATTTTCACAGATGGATGGAGCTAGGGAGATGCCAATAGAGGAGGAACACTTAGATCCACAACCCAACCTAGATGAGAACCTTGTTGTAGAAATACCCGTTAACAAGTTGGGACAATACTTTGAGGGCGATGAATTCAATGCAACCATACCAATCACTACCAAGGGATTAACTGTGAAGGGAATCCTTGATGGTGGCGCTGGGGTTAGCATTGTGACTAGAAATTATGGGGAAACTATGGAAAGAGCTCACCTTGGGACCACAACCATAGTAGTAAAGATGGCCAATGGGTCTATTGTTAAACCTATTGGGATGCTAGAAGATCTCAAGATCAAGGTCTTTGGACATAAAATAAGAAATACCTTCATTGTTATGGATTTCTCCAAGCACACTTTGGCATCTGAGATGATCTTAGGACGTCCTTTCATGAGGGAAGCAAAAATGATGCATGAGTGGTCTAGAAACCATGTCTACTTGCGGTTCCAAGATTCTGTCATTCGAGTGGATCTTGTAACTGGTCGAGCATATCCTCTAGAAACAGGTTTATAATTGATCATAGATCTGACACCACAGTTCACTTAGCCCCATTGCAGTATTGCTACACATGTAAAGTGGACACTGATGTTGGGAAGACTTAACCATCCTCTATTTGTGTTCACAAATATGGCTGATTCTTACGAATATTCTTTTTACCTGTCCCAAGTAATGCATTTATGTTATCCTCATATTTCCTCTCAATGGGATTCGGTTGAAACACTCGCTTGTGAGAGAAATTTTGAGAAGTTAGAGTGGCTGGTCCGCCTCTTGAATACGATGGATCCCTATTCTATCAAGGAAGTTCACCCAATTGCCCAAGTTTACCCTTTGCGAAGGCTGAGTATGGATGGCTCGTGACATTCCTAATACTATTCTGCATGAAAGAGGACGAGGACGATAATGGTGATTGGACTTACAAGACACACGACCTTACCAAAGAGGATCACACTTACCTTGATGATGAAGATGGCGGTTTAACCTTAGAGCTACCGACCCAACTCTCCAATCTCCACTTACTTTGATCCTCATCACTCGAGTGATAGAGGTAGGTAGGATTAGTATGATAGGAGTGTTTCTGTTTTAGAGTTTAGTGATTAGCAAAGTTCTTTTTCCCCACTGATGCGCCTCTAGAAGGTGGATGTTTGGTGGTGACTATTGTGCAGTTTGTGACTACATAAGGATGCCTTTGAAGGACAATGACAATGGATGTTTATATGTTACAACGGATGTTCTCCATTATATCAGGTGTACTACTTCCTTTTATCTATGCTTTCCATAGTTACATGTTTGTATTTTGTCATTTGAGTTCTAACAATGCATACAATTTATGAAGTTGTGATATTGCCAATTTAGATGATATAATTTTTTCAAAATTCTAATACCTTGTTCTTCTCTTTGAATTTGGTTTATTAGTTGGCTTAAGTAGGTATCAAGACCTTAGGTTAAACTAGGCCACTTAATTGATGACTTTAATTCCTATATAGTCCATTAATTGTAGTAACTTTAGTAATGTTTTCGGCTATGAGGATATAGTTCTCTCTAGCTTATTCCACCTAAGTGTGACTTGTGTTGTGGAAGTCCATGTGTTAAGCTAGTATTTGAGACCTCGAGTGTTTATGCTCACGCTGGTATTTGAGACCTCGAGTCTCCCAGCTACTGGTATTTGAGACCTCGAGTCCCCTAGCTACTTGTAGTAGTAACTATGAAAAAAAAAGAAAAAAAGAAAAAGAAAAGAGAAAGAAAATAGCACAAACTTCCTTGTATTTTATGTTGATCACACAAGTGGTATAAGTGACAAGATCACTAGTCTTTAGACCCCAACGAGCATTCCTAAGGTTAACTACTCTTTAGTCAATATTTTTTAATTAATGTTGGTCAATCTAGTACTTAATTTAGCGCTAGCTCTTGTGTACTTCTCTTAGAGTCAACCTAATAGACCTTAACTCAATTGCATTTCATTCAGGTACTACGCTTGTTCTAGTTGGCAATGTTACAATTCATGATTTTTTTTGCATCTCCTAGAATATCATGTACGCATCTCACTTATTTCATGCATGCACATGCTACCTTTGAGCTTTCAAAATGTTGTTTTTCTTTTGCTACAGGTACTCCTATTGTGGATCCCGATGCTGCACTGTTAATATTTCGAGGGTGAAATCTACATCAGGAAGGGGGGCATGTTAACCACCGGCGTCCACTTCTAGTAGTCATGGGCCAGGCTTGTCGATGCAATAAGAAAAGGGTTAGAGTGATCGCTGATGAGAGGTGCACTCTAACTGGAACATTCAAGGGTCAGTTGGCTAAGCATGGGCACCCAAGTGTGAATGGGCGTGCTCATATAAAAGTCACTTAAACCTTAAAATCACTTATTCTCTCATTTGTGCAATTGATGAGTGCTTTTGCTCCATCTCCATCTTCTTCTTCATCTCCTTGTGTGTGTGTGTGTGTGTATGCGTGAGAGAGAGAGAGAGAGAGAGAGAGAGAGAGAGAGAGAGAGAGAGAGAGAGAGAGAGAGAGAGAGAGAGAGAGAGAGAGAGAGCATTGCGACGGCATAGCAGTGGCGAGGCGCTTGAGTGCGGCACGGCGGTAGCTTCCCTACCTAGGTTTACATCTACTCTTACCAAATGCATGACCAGAAAGTCAAGCATAGTCCCATAGCCATCCATGGCTAATGGAACTCCCAAGGTTATGGTATTCCATACTGTTTTGTTATAATTGTTGGCCAAGCCAACAATGTACTCATGATTACTCGCGATCTCACGAAACCTTAACTTCTTAACCAATGAGTAGTTTAAGAATTTATGGCTAGCTCCATTATCAATGAAAATAGTGACTCTACGGCCACCTATGGTGCCATACATGTGCACCATGTCATGCGGACCTATGCTAAGCTACCACATTGTTGGTGTCATCGAACAAGCATGGTATTCATCACAATGACAAACTATCATCTCCTTCAACTCTCCAAAACTGAGAGGAAGCATCCGCATTGTGTGTGGAATTTGCCTAGAGGATTTACCATCTCTCTTTGGCTCACTGTCACTTGTGATATCTTTTAGCTTTAGGCAATCAGCTTTGGTGTGCCCTACTTCATCGCAGCTAAAGCATCTATTTTTCTTTTGCACTTTAACATAGATCTCTTTTTTTGACAATTTGGAGTCTCGTTTCTTTTAAATGGTTGTTTAATCCAACGACCACCTTGAACACCCTGGTCAATCCTCTTTCCCTACCTCTCACTATAGAATCCCTTTCTTTTAACCCTTATTTCTCTTTTTTCCCAGTCCTACCTGCCCCATCTTGCACAGAGCTCGTGCACCATGGCAATTGATGTTATCGTATATCTGTGTATATTTGATTCTCTCAGATAAATCCTTCAACTGAAGAGGCTGAACGTACTTAAGATAGTCATTTGTGAGGCCCCTTTTGAAGTCCCACAAAGTCTGGAATGCATCGATTTCCTTTAACTTGAGTATTATCTCTCTACTATTTGAGATGTACCAAGTTAGGGACTTATTTTGCATCGAGCCCTTGTCCCATGACTCCCAGTTTTGCTCTTCATCATTTCTTGGAGGTTGGCAAGAACTCTTTTCAAAACATCTTTTTGAACTCTACCCAAGTGGCACGATGAGTGGTCAAACTCATCCACCATGTACGCCTTTCCATTCAATAGAAAACTAGCCTCTACGAGTTTCACATGAATATCCGACCACTTTGCTAGGAACACATTCACCAAATCTTTATTTCTCTCCCTTTCCTTGCCTTCAAAACTAGGAAATTTGAAATCCTTGAATAGAGCCGAAGCTGCCTCTATGGATAGCCTCGCAAGCGCATCGGCCTGGACCCTTGTCATAATGGGTGAGGCTATGCTCACTTGTGCCATCGGTGCCCTCCTACTCCGAGGAAGACGAGATGTCACTGAAGTGGCTATTAGCACGTATATACATGTGGAGATGCTCTACAACATCTTGACTACATCAGATTGTACTTTTTCTAAAGTGATCAACTTGGCGTTAAAATATTTGAATATCCCATTAGAGAGCTCCATCTCTATAAGGATATCGATAAGATCGGCCAGGTCATAATCCTCAGTATCATCCTCCAAGGGTTCCTTGTCATCCCTCTTGACGATGTAAGTCTCCATAAACTCTGGCTCATCATCCAAAAGTGGGTCAATAGGGTCAACGGCCTCTATGGGTGCGTTGGGTCCAAAGACAGGGTCTACGAGTATGGAGGGAATTGATGGATCACATGTAGTGACCGGCAAGCACGCTCTAGATTGGAAAATGACATGGCATCTACAACCAATCAATTTGGTTATGGTGGTTAAGCCCACAGTCATTGACAACAAGCCCGAAAAACCTAGAGAGCTAGAAGGCAATGAGGACACACTACGTCATGCATACTTTTTTTGTGATGTTAGCAAATAAATGTACTAGAATCAAAACACAATCAAGTAATTGCACACAAATGCAAAAAAGAAATGAGAAATAATAGAATAGTCACCCCTCAACATAGAAGTTGGTGGTATGTTAAGATACCCTCTACGGGAGTCGGTAGTGCACAAATCGATGAAGCTCGGAACCGAATCCAATGTAGCTTGTATTTGAATCCAATTAGTTGCACCCAATCTAACCATAGCCGTAAGTTGGAGCACTGTAAGCTCTTGTGTGATACGACTGTTGATGACCTTAATTTTTTAGACCTTGTACCGACCTTTGAAATTTTGAGCTTTGCAATAAACCTTTTTTCCCTCCATAGTAATGAACATAGAGAGAGATTTTTAGTGGCCAGGACGATGGTGGCAACTCTTAAAGGGCCTTGTTTGACACATTTTTGCTTCCTGTGCGTGAATGAAGGCTTCAATGAGTGTAGTACTTGATATTAGCCTTTGAAATTTGAGATAGCCCTTCTCTGTAATAACTCTCTGTATAGTCTGAGAGAGAGAGAGAGAGAGAGAGAGAGAGAGAGAGAGAGAGAGAAGAGAGAGAGAGAGAGAGAAGAGAGAGAGACAGAGGAAACCCTAGTGATGGCATAACTACCTAACGCCCTGAGATCTCTATTCACCCCTACCCTGTGAGATGACCTCTGAGGTCATCTCACCCGTGCTCACTGCTGACACTAGATCTCCCAACATTTGGGTGTCGGGCGGGGCTACCCCATCATATGCTAATGCATCATAACTCCCCGGCTGCCCACGCAGAGGGAGTAAACGATTTTCACCAGCACAATTACTTCCACTTTAACCCTAGTGGGCCATTCCCTTGCGATGACGACCAACTTCTGCATGACACCATAAGCAAACTCGAAGCAGCAAGGCAGGCGCGTCAGGATGCCGGGTTCTTCACACAACCACCCTTTGCCAACCCACCAACACGGCTACATCATGGGGCTACTGAAGGCGCTATCGATGCATCCACCTATAATGTTGCCGCTGAGTCTCAACCAGGAGGAAGCGGAGGCCCTCATGCAGAAGGCCCTGTCAAGACTCCAGATGGTAAGCCTCTAGTCATTTTGCCTATTGTTCAAGTTCACAAAACCCAAAATGATCTAGAAAATAGAGCCCTTATAGGGTTGTTAGCTGGTCCACGTCCCCATGCCAAAGTGTTGAGAGGCTAGATTAGAGACCAATGGGGTGCTATTGGGGCAAAAGTAGAGACCATTTAGGCCCTGCCCAAGAATCATTACGTTTTTGTGTTAAAAAATGCATACATGACCTTCAGGGTTCTTAGCTCGGGACAATGGCTTTTGCGTACTTCCCCTCTGTGCCTATTCAAATGGCATAAGGAATACAATGCCGAAAGAGACACGCTCTTGCACTTCCTTGTGTGGGTAGAGTTCCTGAACTTACCATTACACTTTCACAACCACCTTAGGGTGATCGGCAAGGTCCTAGGAGGTTGCCCACGAGGAGACTATATCCCCTCCTGGCACCCTCAAGCCCTAATCAAGATGGACATCTTTGAGGACCTCCCGAAAGCTATAGTGGTCGCTCTAGATGATGGGGAATGCCTCGAACAACCCTTGAGTTACAAATACTTGCCAAATGCATACTTCCACTGTGGAAAAAAAGGACACTTTGTTTGGGACTGCCCTATGAAGAACCCTAAACCTGAACATATCCCAACCAGCTCAGAGAAAAATGAGCGCAATAATCAAACACCGGTGGCAGCTGTCCCCCCTCAGACCACCAGAGTGACATGAGAGCTGCAGAAAAGCAGGTAAATGATAGAGCTAAACCTAGGCAATCCAACAGGTATGCACTACTAGCCTCACTTCTCGAATGGGAAGATTCTGAGGTGGGAGATTTGATAGGTCAAGACTCTGCGTAGGTATTCACTACTAGCCTCACTTCCTGAATGGGAAGATTCTGAGGTGGGAGATTCGATAGCAATATGGGCTCAAGCCATCTCAAAGGGTTTCACACCAGCAAAGGCCTGGAATCTCGCTATTGCCAACACTCGGTACTCTCTGGTCTCATTTAGGAAAAGGGTAACACAGATATGAGGGAAAAGGAAGGACTCTATCTATAACGAACTTATAGAACTAGAAGCCTGCAACTCCGAGGAAACTGTCATCCAAAATAGAATAGCCACCCTTAGGCATCAGCTTAAGACAGAGGAAGATGTTACTCTTCATCACACCAAAGTTTTTTTTTGAGAATGGTGGGTAGGAAAGGTGGACAAACCTTCCAAGGCTATGTTCAGAAGCCTTAGGAAGAAACATCAGAGAGAATTGGTCCCAATGCTGGTAGGTACTAAAGTAAAAGCCACATCAGAAGAGGAGAATCTAAAAACAGCCAGGGATCACTTCGCTCAATTGTTTAGCCCACTAGACGTTCAGGATGAGGCTATCACTCTAGCTAGAGGAATCATTCGGAATTGCAGGAAAAGAGTAGTCCCTCCCCATCTAAGCGTCCAACTTGATTCGGAGCTCTTGATAGGAGAAATCAAAAGAGCCATTGATGCTCTTAAGCCTAAGAAGACTCCGGGCATAGATGGCCTCCCTGATGAGTTCTATCAAACATTTAGAGATTCTATTGCACCAATCCTACTCATTGTATGGGAAGAATTTATGAAACATGGAGCCGTCCAGATTCAACTCAACACAGGCATCATTAAACTTCTACACAAAAAAGGCCCAAAGGAGATGCTATCCAACTAGAGACCACTGACAATGCTAAACTCTGCCTACAAAATTTTTGCAAGGCCATAGCTCTGAGAATTGCCCCGGCCCTTGCCGAGTGGCTGTGCTCCAAACAAAAAGGATTCATCAAAGGGCGAAGGATAATGGAAGCAGTAATTGCAATGTGGGAAGGAATTCTTAGAATATGCTGAAGAATCTAACCAAGACTATGTCTTCGTCAAGGTTGAATTTGACAAAGCCTATGATAGGCTAGAATGTTCCTTCATACTCGATTGTTTAGTAATGATGGTCTTTGGCCCCAGGATTGTAAGGTATGTTCAAACCCTGTTGGGAAATGCCCAAGCTAGAGTGGCTATTAACAATGGGCTGTCGGACACATTCCCACTCAACAGATTGATTAGACAGGGATGCTCACTGGCTCCTCTCCTTTTTGCCACCTCAGCTGATTCCTTGAATTGGTTGGTCAAAGAAAAAATTCAGCAAGGGAGCCTCCGAGGTATCAAGTTGCTAGATGGGAGATAGCAGTGTCTCTCTCAATTCGCTGATGACACTAATGGGTTGATGCAAAATGATGACAACTCTCTAAATCCTTTTGGGAATGTCTCAATATCTTCTGTACAGCCTCGGGCTCCAGTATCAACCACTCCAAAATAGGGATCACAGCCTCTTGGTCCCCTCTGCCTAGGTGGGTGGATGAGCAGGGATGCTCCATCATTCAGGATGGAATCATATTCAGATTATTAGGGATCTCTTTTGGCTTCAGAATCACAATGGCACAAAGGTGGCAATGGATCATGGAAAAATTCCACACCAAACTGAATAGATGGCTGGGTTTTCAAGCTAACTTGGCTGGTCGAGTTGTAGTAATCAAACACTACATTTCTTGTTATGTTCTTTTCTTCCTCTCATGCGGAAGATCCCCGGATGTTCAACTAAAAGATATAGCTGGAATATGCAGGAACTTTCTCTAGTTGGGTGACCCCCTTAAAAAAGGCCTAGCAAAAGTTAAGTGGAAATCTGTTGTCTTCCTAAAGAGCAAGGGGGACTTGGCCTCACCAACATAAACCTATGGGCCGACAAGCTTGCTGTAAAACTCATTCTTAGAGCCTTGGAGCAACCTGATGAAGAGTGGGCCTTGATGCTATTTCGGGAATTACATAGCTTCCATATCCAAGGGTTGCAGGGAACCATAAACCTACCCTGGTTCACATTGTTCTTTGGTCCCTTTGAAGTCGTAGCAAAGGGGTCAGACCTACTTAAATCACTGTGGAATGCCTGGAATAGACATATAAATTTACTAAGAATAAACTGGGAGTCGAAATATAGCTGGAAGCCCAGAGCAGCCGGGTCTATGTGGTGGTCTCTCCCCCTATCCCCCAACTCAACCAAAGGCAATTAAGGTCAGCCAAAAGACTTCACAAGAAGGGCATCATCACTTGGAGAGATGTGTGGCACACTACAAAGCATAGGTAGAAGAATGAGACTGAGCCTCTTGGCAGATACCAGCTGCAACCTTCGGAGCTAACTCTTATCCATTCAAGAATAGCCATGTTTCCAAAAGAGATGGAGTGGACAGTATCGAAACAACCCAACCCGTCACCTAAGGCACTGTACTGGGCAGGAGGGTGTGCTCTTTCTAAACCTCCCAACCGCCCCCAGCTCTAAAATAACAACGTCATGTCACTCTCAACAGAAAGTGGCGCTTGTCTATGGACAAACGGCAGTGGATATTCAAGTTTAAGACCCTATGGCATCTTGATACCCCTGCCAAGCATTCTGTATAGCTATGGCTAATCATGCACAAAGTAGTTTGGACGGGCTACAGAATGAGGTTTGCAAGCATGGGAGCAGGGAACTGCAAGAGATGCAACCGCAGTGAAGAAGACATTCCCCACCTGTTTATTAACTGTCCAGCTAACATATATATTCTGGCCCCAATGATAAGTGGCTAAGGGTTCACCCCCAACTGGAAACAACTCCTAATAGGAGACTATGTTGCTCTCTTCTCTGTAGTTTGTAATAGGATCACATGAGTTTTTTTGGATCATTTGGAAAGAACGGAGCAATTGTTTTTTTGACGAGGCTTACCAGACTAAAAGTCTGAGAGTACTCTTCTCCCATTTCTCTGTGCAGGTCAATCATCTGAAACTGGAGTAGTGCAGAATTTACCAAGCAAACTACAAGGTCCTCATGGATTGCATGGGATATTACAATAGCCCGAATATCAACAAACAATAGGACGACGATGAATGGATCGTATTCACATCTGCAGAAGATGATTGACGAATGCAAAGCTAAGGGAGCGAGGTTGAAGAGACAGCTCGACAATGGGATAAGGCTAATCACCCATTTGTAGGAAGTAATAAGTGCTTTTCTCGGGGGAAGCAGCTTGGGTGGTAGTCCTTGAAGAAATGGATGTAGTCACTATGTTGTTACCAGAATGTGGAGGTGTATGAAACTCTCAAAAGCCAATTTTGTAAAAGTCCTAGTATGTAAATCGGTACTAGGTAAATCGGTGCAAAGTAAATCTGAGGAAACATCAGTATGTAAAGATGTTCTATGTAATTTTTTTCTCTACTTAATATAAAATTCTCGCGCCCTTTATGAAAAGAGAGAGAGAGAGAGAGAGAGAGAGAGAGAGAGAGAGAGAGAGAGAGAGAGAGAGAGGAGAGAGAGAGAGAGAGAGAGAGAGAGAGAGAGAGAGACGGCCTTTACGAGGGTGGCACAATAAGGAGGGGCAAGGGTGGCAAGGAATGAGCCACTCCCCCCCCCCCCTTTTTTGGTGTTTGCAAAGGGCAATAAGCAAGGCGATAGGCTGGTGGGGCGAGCCGGCGGTGGTAGCGTGGTCGGCCTCTGTCAGTGCTGCAAGGCTATATAGGTGGTGACATAGGGTGGCGACCAGCTTGACTATGGTTAGTGGCGGTTGTCATTGGGAGCATCGACGACGGGATGACATCAGCAGTTGATAGCACATGGCGGTGGTTACTGGGGCATAGGGTATCAATTTGGCAGTAAGAGGGCATAAAACGATAGCACGGGCATGTCAACTATGGATGAGCAACGTACTAGGGGACAGTGAGGGTGGCATGTAAGGGCAGGCACTATAGGGCAACAAGTGAAAAGACTCACGATAGGACGGTAGCAAGCGCAAGTGCAAGCGAGAGAGAGAGAGAGAGAGAGAGAGAGAGAGAGAGAGAGAGAGAGAGAGAGAGAGAGAGAGAGAGAGAGAGAGAGAGAGAGATCCAAGAACGTCTCTTCTCCCCTGTCTCCCAGCTATGACACCCGATTCTTTGAACTTCTCCTTTCTAGTAAGATTTGGATGCCTTATCTTCTGAGCCTTGAACCATTAAACCGAATGGTTGGAAATTCAATTGTTTTGTGGACCGTTCCCAACCCCCGTGCTTCAGTGAGCTCTGATACCAATGTTACACTCTTGTAATGCCGCTACAAGTATTTACTAAAGAGAGGGTTAGGTCTAGTGTTCACCACCCAACCTATGAGAGTTTCACAAGCATTGCTAAAATTAGATAAATTGAATTCTAATTTCAAGAAGCTGTAAAGGAAAGTGTTCTTATTATGCATATATCTTTCATTAAACAAAGCAAAGTGTCCTTATTATGCATATATCTTTCATTAAACAAAGCAAACAAAAATTCAAAAAGTAAATGGCATTTATAATCGAGATCCCACCACCTCAACAAGATGAAGAGTCACGAAGGCCTATTGAAGTTAAGGGGGGAAGAGAGTTATGGGGAGTAGCTCTCGGTGAGTGCTTACAATCACGCCATTTTTTGTTGTGCGTTAACATAAAATTGTATTTTCTATCATACATACATCACAAGTGTCTTATATGTTGTGAAGATCCACATTTAAACAACAAGGTGAAAGACACACATCGTCATTTTTTTTAAAAAATAAAATAAAAAGAAGAAAATTAGAATAACAGGAGAAAGGGTCACGATGGCTTTCTAAAACAATAAGAAAGTGATAAAATTATTAGGTTTAGTTTAACTAGAATTATATTTGGTGAAGCAGTGTCCAAGAATGTTTCTTTTATTAAGCATTGAGTGTCCACCTTACAAAGAAGCAAACCAAAAATACTAGCAATTTTTTTGAAATTTGTAGGATTTTTGAACTAAGTTTTGACATCATTGCACCGGTTTTTCTTCTCTTTATCATGGTTTGCTCATTAATATGTGTGTGTGTATGTATAAATAGATAAATAAATAAATAAATAAATAAATTTATATACATAATAAAAAGAGCTCATTAACATATATTATATATTTAGTCATTTAGATTGTGTGTTCGTGTGTATATATATGTGTGTGTATGTAACTTACTAGAATTATACAAGATGAAGCTTCACTCTATCATTCTAAAAGAATAGAATCCAAGAGAAGTCAAGCCATGTGAGGAAGTGAAATGAAATGTGAAATAAAAATATCCATTTAATACTTTATAACCAAAATAACATTTAAGGTAAGTCTCAATCATTCCTGAGAACGTTGAAAGTATGCTTAACCCAATACTTCTCTAAGGCTTCTTTTAGAAAGCCAATAAAATAGAAGAACTCATTGATAAACTAAAACAAAAGGTAAGTCTAATAAGCATAAGAAATAATAAAACAATTTAATGAAGTGGACTTTTATGAGATCCTTAAATGAACTACTCTTTCACAAATGAAACTGTTGAGGAAATTTCATTGAGTAAATACTTCACTTCATGAGATCAAACTCATATGAATGCACTCCTTCATGTCTTTTTTCTAAGGCCTTTTTCAGGAGACTAAAAATGACATGAAGGTTGGTCAATTCTAATTGTTAGAAATGTGTGTATGAAGAGAGCCTTTAAAGTCTTGAAAAGAAAGAAATCATGTCCTTTCAAACGGAGCTATTTTCCATTTTTGGCCAAGAAAGCCATAGGGGAGCAGTAGAGGAAACGTGCAATTCCTCTCTGCACCTCTCACCATTCAATGGTCACAACCACATTAACTTTGATGGTTGACATTTCAAGTCATTTCAAGCCTTACTATACTCATTTTAACATTTTCATTACGAAAATGTGTGCTCTCTCTCTCTCTCTCTCTCTCTCTCTCTCTCTCTCTCTCTCCCCATCTCCATTAGAGTGTTCGAGAAAAATCATTTTTCTAGACATACAATATTTCTTTTTTTGAATTTGTCACGAGAAAATTGTAGAGAAGTAGATTTATTTTTCAGGTTTTTACAATATGTTTCTCTATTTTGGGACGGAATTTCTTCTTTCCCCTTGCTCTCAACCGGCATTTTTGAAATTGAAAACAACACGATATTAAGCTGAAACACATTTCTCTCGACCATAGATCATTAACATGTCAAATGTGTTCTAATAACTACTCAATTTATTACAACAAAAAATGTTGCCTTCTT
Organism: Adiantum capillus-veneris; assembly: GCF_014529385.1. Taxonomy (NCBI): domain Eukaryota; kingdom Viridiplantae; phylum Streptophyta; class Polypodiopsida; order Polypodiales; family Pteridaceae; genus Adiantum; species Adiantum capillus-veneris. The sequence goes on along the minus strand of NC_140940.1, from coordinate 132,539,511 downwards.
GAGGCCATGTGAAGTGTTCACCTTGTTTTCGCATGCTAAGAAAAGCTTTAGAGAACAAAGGATTAAAGAGTGTATTCATAGGAGTTTGATCCATGATATGATTGGATGGGGAAAATCCGTATGCCCATACATAAAGACGACTTTTTCGATGCACGAAAAGTAAGGAGGTGTGATCAGCATGTGAAGACCAAGGTGATCTCCATTTGTTTTGTCTCTTGAGGTGGAGTTTATTTAGTTTGATGTAGGGTTTTGATCTTCACAAGTATAACGACCTTGGTCTCTTTCCCTTCCTACCCTTAAAAAGTGATCACTTCCTACCCTTAAAAAGTGATCATTTCATGTAGGGTTTTGATCTTCACAAGTACAAGCACCTTGATGTCTATCGATACCTACCCTCTAAAACGTGATCGTTTCATGTGTTTACAAACAACTAATAGTGGATTGGCCTTCCTTTTGGCTCAAATATCACTATTGATAGTTCAACAAGGGAAGAGAGGGGTGCAAAAAATGAGTCCTTTTTTATTCGACCGCAACAACGTGCGGATCACATAGCAATCTATCAATTGATGAAAGACCATACGTGTCTTCTTAAGGCTAGCTTTTTCCACTTTTTCCATATGGTCATAGTTGCAATGCTAATACCTGTTCCCGACCCAAAATAGCAATTGTGTATTCTCCTTAGTGTACTATATTCAAAAGACTATTGCTTTCATTATTCATTTCTTTTGAGCCAATGACTCATGATTTACCTCTCTTTGGTTTATTTTAGAAAAAAATACATATTTCTTAAGGTCCTTACTATCAAATCCATCCTTTTTTAAACAAGTGAAAGGGTCACGACGGCTTTCAAAAAAAAGAAAGTGATAACATTGTTAGGTTGAATTAAACAGTGTTTGGAAAAGGATTGCTTCAGTTTAATCTTGAGCCGATTGAAAATCGAGACTAGCTAGCTGCAAACCTTGGTAAATGAAAGAAAAATTGATGAAATATGTGAGAAAGTCGTCCAAAAATTTTTCAAATCTCAAGATTTTTCAATTTTCTTCTTTGTGAAGAGGAAACTCGATCAACAGTCGCTTAATAAAAAAAAATTTCTCGAACGTTAACACTAACTAGAATCAAGCTATAGAATGCAAGAAGTGTAAAGCCATGTGAAGTTGTGAAATGAAAGGTGAAATAAAAAGATCTAATTAATATGTGTGTGTGTGTAAAATTTATTAGAATTATGCAAGGTGAAGCTTCACTTTAGCATTCTAAAACAATAGAATGCAAAAAAAAAACATATATATGTGTGTGTAAAATTTACTAAAATTATGCAAAAGGTGAAGCTTCACTTTAGCATTCTAAAACAATAGAATGCACGAAATGTAAAGCCATGTGAAGTTGTGAAATGAAAGGTGAAATAAAAAGATACAATTACTATGTGTGTGTGTGTGTAAAATTTATTAGAATTATGCGAGGTGAAGCTTCACTTTACCATTCTAAAACAATAGAATGCAAAAAAAACATATATATGTGTGTGTGTAAAATTTACTAAAATTATGCAAAAGGTGAAACTTCACTCCCATTCTAAAATAAATAGAATGCAAGAAAAGTAAAGACATGTCAAGATGTGAAAAGAAAGGTAATTTTCCATCATGCACCGAAAACAATGAAGGTCTCCCTAACCCAACACAACACTAAGAGTTTCTTTTAGAAAGCCAAAAACTTGTTATTCTAGCGAGCCATAGAATTGCACTTCACAAGTTTGTCTTGCTTTGTGTAAGTCTTACTTTCTCATTGAGTTGAAGGCCTTCATAAGGGGATTAGCTAGCTAATTAGGGATGCTAATCAGACACTTTGGTGATTCATATTTCCCAATGGATAGCATCTCCTAGAGGTGGCCCATTCAATATGTTGATTATAAGATTGAGAGAGTGAGAGAGAACTAGCAATAGATTGCAATGTCTTTTTCTAAAGAAAAATGAAATATTCCCTATTACAAAACTCATATAATGATTTGTGAAATATGTAAAAGTGGGCAAGATACTTACTCCATTCCACATATTTAGTGGTCTTCTTGTTTGCATGTTATTCTTAGCAACTTAGCCCTCCCTGTTTGCTTCCCCGTCTCAATTCAATCACCTCTGCATCCCCTGGTTCGTCGCGTCTCTTGGCTCTGCATCCCCTCAGATGAAGATGTCGGCCCTTCCCTTGTCTCAGCATTCGGGATCAAAAACGCCAACATACGCTCTCTCTCTCTCTCATTGTCTTCGTGCTCGCATGTTGCAAACACCATCTCACTCTGCAAATCACCTCGTGTGTAGGTTGTTTGCCCTTGCCCCCTCATGGGAAAAACGCACAATGGCCAGGCCAAACTTTTTGTCTGCATCTAGACGATCGTGACAACCGTCCGGACACATGGAATCTCTCTCTCTCTTTCTCTCTCTCTCTCTCTCTCTCTCTCTCTCTCTCTCTCTCTCTCTCGCCCTTTTTGATGTGTGATAGCTCTCTCTCTGCCTTTTTCGACCTTAAACCCACCACATCATCTCAATAGATTCCTATGAAAAGAAATGCAAAAAAGATTGTAGGGACATATTAGCCACACACAAAACAAGTGAAAGGGTCAAGACGGCTTTCAAAAACAATAAGAAAGTGATAAAATTGTTAGGTTGAAGTAAACCGGTATTAGTATTTAGGAAAGGATTGCCTCAGCTTAGTCTTGAACGGATTGAAAATCGAGACTAGCTAGTTGCAAACCATTGTAAACAAAAGAAAAATCGACCTCATATTGGGTCCATTGCGCTTTTATTAATTAATTAGTGCCACAGATTCCCTAGAATTGCAAAAAGTGGAAGCAAAAGTAGAGGTTTGTCGGCACCATTTTCATCATCATGCAGAGCTGCACAGCGTCGCCCTCTGTTGCTCTCTTGCACAGCTTTTTCACGCCAACACCCTCCCCCCCCCCCCCCCCCCCCCCCCCCCCCCCCCCGCCCCTCTTCCCTGTGCACAATGTTGCCCTGCAGTGTGAGCGTTTACCTTGCTTTCCGTGCACGAGAGAGAGAGAGAGAGAGAGAGAGAGAGAGAGAGAGAGAGAGAGAGAGAGAGAGAGAGAGTAAACGAACCCTCATTAGCAAAGCCCTCCCGTAGCCATGGCGGTCCTCATGCATGTTCTCCTCCACTTTGTTGTTCGCCCCTACACATGCTCTGTGTGTTTGTGTTTGTGTGTGTGTGTGTGTGTGTGTGTGTGCCTTGGCGGTGTCAGACATATCGTGTCTCTCTATCTACGTGATCGTCATCGACTCATCAGGGATCTCCTTCTCGCACGGCGATGCACACAAAAAGTCCTCGAATTTGTGGAAATTCCCAACACAGCCCTCAAATTTCAAAAATTCCCAATACACCCCCACCTGTTTGTGAAAAATTCCCAAAATGCCTTTCAAAATTTTCAAAAATCCCAAAACACCCACGGTTGAGAGATTAAATTTCTCCATAAATTTTTTTTTTGTAGATTTCCATAAGAAGACTGATTGTCTATCATAGAAAATGCAAAAAGCAGAATTCAAGCTAAACAAATTACATGCGAAAATCTTCAACAATCCAACCAAAATACATTTATATATAAAGATGTTTTGGGAATTTTTGACATTTGAATGGTATCTTGAGAATCTATACTCTTTATAATGCAGCTTAAAATTTTAAAATTTTCAAGGAAGGAGAGGGAATCCACATGTCACTCCTTGGTTCATTTCAAAAAACACTTTACAAAACAACTAATCTAAAATGCAAAAGTAAAGGGTACTAGTGTGTTACCCGCGCGTTGTTGTGGCCAAGAAAAGCATGGTCATCCGGTCACACACATACATCTATATTTGTAGGTGTGTGTGAGTGTGCGTATGTACACAAGTGAAGAGGATGGAACGTAGTACTTGTAATCACTCCAAGAATATGACAATTCTTTCTCTCTCTCTCTCTGACTCTCTCCATAACTTGAGATCAAGATTTGTCCAAGTAGATATCTGATATCTATTTGGATCAATAAAAATTATCTTCTTCTCCCCCACCTTCCCCCCTTTTCTCTCTTCTCTCTCTCTCTCTCTCACACACACACACACACACACACACACACACACACACACACACACACACACATACACCTGTTGGTGCACAGCCTCTTGACACCCTCTCTATCTCCCTCCACCAATCTTTCTCTTCTTATGGGTAAATGGAGGCTTGTAAGGAGTTGCAACCTCTCTCTCTCTCTCTCTCTCTCTCTCTCTCTCTCTCTCTCTCTCTCAGGGAATTGTAATTGGAAGCATGTCATACAAATCTTCTCTACAAAATGTACATGTAATACAATTCTGGTAGTTGATCCTTCTTTGACAATAATAGAATATCTTCTTCAGTGAAGATATGGTCAGTTGCATGGCCTTCATCTCTTTATGTGGAAGAAATTTTCCAAATAAACAATCCTTCAGGAAATTGATGCCTCTATATGGAAGAATTTTCAAGAGTTCTTTATCAAAAAGTAATGTCTTATGTGCACAAATGCAAGAGCCTCTGCCAAAGAAAGTTGAATTCATTATATGGATATCCAAATTCTCATGGTAATATAATTCTCCACATACCACCTCAACTCACGAGTCCAAAGATACATTCTGAAATAACACTTCTCATTTCCCTCTAATTCCCCACCCTTTGCTTTATTTTGAACCTCAAAAGTATGACCTCAATAGCCAATAGTGTAACCATCTCAATCCACCACAAGAGTTTCAACCTCTTTTGGTGTTCACAACGTCATGTCCTTGAGCTATAATCAAGACTTTATCAATGTATGTTAGGATACTTCATCTTTGGCTTTCCATAATCTTTCTCTCGCAAGGATGTCATGTCTACAAATGCTAACACGGACAATCTATTATTTTATGCACTATATGAAAGCCAATATTGCGAGTGCTAGTTAGATAAAACATTTCTCATTGAAGAATCCCTAACTCTCATTTTCCTTGAAATGGTATGTAGTTGCTTTTGGAAGGCTACCAAGTTGCTACGGAATAAATCTCTCTCTCTCTCTCTCTCTCTCTCTCTCTCTCTCTCATGGTGTCCCATGTGAGGGTGCAATTTTTTTAAATAGGTGCACCTCTCCTCTTTGTCTTGAAAATTTGAAAAGTGCGTGAGCTCAACGGTAAAATCTTTCTTTTTCTCTCCCTCCCTCATAAATATACATGTGTATGCACACAGGCAATGTGATAGTCTCTCTCTCTCTCTCTCTCTCTCTCTCTCACACACACACACACACACACACACACACACACACACACACACACACACACACACACAAAAGCGATGCGGTGGTCTCTCTCTCTCTCTCTCTCTCCTCTCTCACACACACACACACACACACACACACACACACACACACACACGACGACCCCTGCATTTGCATGTCATGCATGTCCTCAAAGCGAAACAGCCTAAGTCGACATTAGGCGAGGCTTTTTTCTTTTTCTCAAGCTCTTTAAAGAAATACATGCTTTCAAAATTTTTAAAAACATATTAATATTGGTCTTGAAAAAAGGCCCTTGAAAAGATAAAGCCAAATATATCTTCAAAAATTACATTTCCGTTAAACAAAAAAAAAATCACTAAAATTCTTCTTTTTTGTTGCATCTTCAAAAAGTAAATTTACATTAAGTAACAAAACCTCCATTAAAGTTATCCCCTTTTTGTTATGTCCGATCAAACTTCAACATTTATTTTATGTAGAATAGAAAGTCTTTTGACTTTACATTTGAAAAGGCTTGTCGGTTCTTACAAGAGGCTAGAAGGTGTCATTTCTTACAATCTTCTATACTCTTTATTATGCGGCTTAGAAATTTCAAGGCCAAACAAGCCCTCGAGGTGTCTCATTTGCGTGAAGCTTGAAAGCAAGCTGCGAGCATTTGCAACTTTCACCCTTTGAATTTAATAAAAAAGATTGACTATACTTTTGCTTTTGAAAGCAGGCTTTACCTTTCCTTTTGAATGCCAATGGAAAGGAGGTTCAAATTTTCTTTTTGAAGGCCAATAGCCAAAAAAGTTAAAAATTTAAAGAGTTGTTCATAAAGGTAAACCTTAAAAAAATATTCTTATTGATACTAGCAAAATTTTTTAGGTTTACTTCAAGGAAAACTTGGAATCTACCTAGGTTCTTGCAATTTTAGCCTCTTAAAAATGCACTAAATCCAAGTTTGTATAAAAACACCGACCTCAAATAGCCCCAAAATAGAAGGATATGCGTGTTTGTGTGTGTGCATGAGAGAGAGAGAGAGGGGGGGGGGGGGGGGGGGGGGGGGGGGGGGGGGGGGGGGGGGGGGTGGGGGGGGGGGGGGGGGGGGGGGGGGGAGGGGGGGGGGGGGGTGGGGGGGGGGGGGGGGGGGGGTGGGGGGGGGGGGGGGGGGGAGGGAGAGGGACTCAAAGAGAGTTTCAGATCTTTTTTCTAATTGAAATAATTTTAAAATAAATAAGGGGCACACTAAAACTTTTTCTGTTTTTAACTCAAAATTTGAAGAATTGATGGTATCTATACTATAACTTGCAAAATTTTACTGGTTTTTCTTCAAGGTAAGCTTGGAGATGGAGTATATCTAGGCTTTTATAATTTAAGCTGGTCAAAAATACAAGTAAACCTTGGTTTT